>NW_028327174.1:169656327-169957253 GCF_987537825.1 Furipterus horrens | reverse complement strand
CCAGAAACACCCACAAACACACCCAGAATGTTTGATCAAATTCCTGGACACCCTATGGTCAAGTGGACATATGATTAATAATCATGGTGTTTGATCATAAGAAGCCCCATCTGCTGCTTCTTCAGAAAGCAGAAAAGTACACCCAGGAGCAGGCATAAGAAGACTCTGGGACAGTGTCTGGTTGTCTACAGCATAGTTCTCGGCAACTGAGGGGAAGGAATGAGAAAATCACAAATTACCATGTTATTGAGTCCAATACCTAAATGTTTCTAAATCATTTCATAGTAATGACCTCAAGAGCTGCTACAACCAGTTCTCTGTGTTTCCCTCCAAGCACTTCAGTAACTTGAAAGTAGGAAAAAAATTACAGTCAGGACATGAATGGATCTCTATCCTTCTGGCCTAGAGAAGGTTACTCAATGTTTTTACTTCAATATTACTGAGTTACACATAGTCTTAAATATTCTATTTTACTAAAAACCTTAGGACTATTTAAGAATCCTCACAACTACTACACCCCATTCCTAGATAATTCTTGCTTCTTAAAGTTTTGTATAGTTCTTTTTCCTCCCTTCATAATTCACCTCTTTTATATTGGAACTTACCTCTTTGACTCTAAATTTTAAAATTAATTTTTAAATAGAAGGGTCTTTCTGAACTCTCAATTTACTCAAATGCCTACCATTTGGAAACAAAACACACTTTTAGCAGCTCAATTCTTTTCAGAATAAGTGAAAGTCAACTGAAGTCCGATAACTTTCTGAAGTAGGAACCAGAAATAGGTTTATTGGGCTGGGGAAGACCTATCAGGAAAGAAGGCAAAACTTCTTTGCACAAACTTAGAAGAAAAGCAATTGCTCTAACTATCAGTAAGTTCCCTCCATCTCCCCAACCCAAGCCTCTATTATCTATTAGTTTGGGTGGTCAGTGGTTCTCAAAGAGTGCCCCCTATACCAGCAGCTTCACCCTTACCTGGGAACTTGTTAGAAACACAAGTTCTAAGGCCACACCTCAGATCTACTTAATTAAAAACTCTGGGGGTGGAGCTCAGCAATCTGGTTTCACAAGCCTTCCAGGTGAGGCTGATGCCTTTCTTTGTGAAGCTTTATGCTGGTACAGCATACCTATTCTGTTTCCTAGGGGCTTTACCGACACACATCCACACAAGGTAATCTCTCCTCTTTAACAGCTCATTAGGTGGAAAAAATGGTTTCATATCCCCATCTGTGGGCTCTCTCAGTGTCTCACGCAAATGACCAAAACATCAGTTGACTCTTACCTGGATTTTGGAACAACATACAAGTGAAAAAAAGGAAGGCATGAAGAAGCACTGGGCAGAAGAAAGATCATCAGATCGGAAGCACTTACATGTGGTCCCGATGGTGGAGCTAAAGAGGGGGAGGAAACAACACTTAACAAGATCATGGCCAAGTTCCAAAACTGATAAATGAATAGAGACAGTCCTTAGAGGAATTTTGTTATAAAGTGAGCAAAGAAATAGAGTGGTTGATTGAGGGGCATGGGGAATCAACATGAAGGTTACGAATGGCTCAGCCAAGTGAGTTCTTCGTCAATTCATCTATCTTCAACCTAAAGATGACTCCTGGGAAAATACTTCTCATAATTTAGAATTTTTGTGGGTGCAAGTTTGGCAATACCTTCATTAAAGCAAGTATACATTTGAATTTAGGAGTAGAAGATTTCAATAAACTAAAGTTCATCAAAGGTCAGGCACTTTACATACATTTATTTAAGATTTACAGGATTATAAATTAGGTGTCATTATCTCCATTTAATAGAGATTAGTTAAGTAACAGACCACAATCTCTCATGCAGTTATTTTTACACATACCAGGCTTCCTCCTATAAAATATACTGAGTTTAGAAGACTCAAATCAAGATCTGATGTCTAAAGAATATGTATGCACTTTGGCAGAAGGAATATAAATACTGAGACATACCATTTCCATTCACTGGGGAGATGAATGAAGGTCAGAAGACACATGTTTTGATTACACAATCACAAAAGCTCAGCTATCAAGTGTCATGTTCTGTGACATTAACATGATTGGCTAAGACTTACCTCTGCCACTTTTTTCCTTCAGTAAATCCAGAAGGAATCAAAGAATTTATAGGATTGCATAATAGACATTTTTTTCAAACCCATGGAGGGAGGGATTTCTAATGAACTTTAGTGTTCCGGACAGTTTGGTTAATGAGTGACCTGTATATTATTTGTACAAGAAGTGTATAAAAGCAGCTACTTCTATGATAAAAAAGAAAGCCCTCCTGGGCTGATGAATCTACTAGACCCTGGTTCTTCTTACCTCCACTCCTAGAAGGGAAAACCCAGAAGAAAGCACATGGTGAAAAACCTTTCAAAAACTAACCTGAAGGGAGGTGAACCAGTTTAGTGAAAATTATGTAAGAGGGAGGCTAACATGGGATCACAATGCTTTGTTTGAAGAATGTTATTCAGAGATTTAATACTACTTTTTTGCTTGAATAAGCAAAAGTCCATTTCTTCCTCAATCACTTCCTGGAGCCTCCAAACAAACATCTTAGCAGCAAGACACTTAGGAGAGAAAAACTGACAAATCCTCCCCTTCCCCGTGTCCCCAGCCTTATCCTTCTGCTACTTTTGAAAGGTTGAATGGGTGGGTATAGCTGATGGGAACAAACTTGGTACCAAGGGGAGGGAGCAGATGTTCAGGTTGGTCATATTTAGAAGCTGGAGAGAATTAACTCCATTCCTAGCTGAAAATGGCACAATGCTCCACCCAGCTTGGGTTTTCATGCAGCTGGTGGGAGTCAGGAAGTGACCAGGAAGCACTCCGCTCTAGCCTGTGTCTCCAGGCTGACCCTCAAGGTAGATACTATTAAGGGCACTGGTTTTGAATCTGACGCTTACTAGCTGAGTATCCTTGGGCAAGTTGCTTGTTGAATGAAAAATGTTGTTTCATCCCTTAGCCCCCCCTGCCTCCCATGCTCCCCTCGACAAACGAGCTTGCAATGAAGAGGCATTTGGTTTGGATTCTAGCAGTACAAATTGCATGACACAAAAAAATAGAACCAAGAAACATGCGAGATAAGATGGAATCAGTGGGTTGTGAGTGAATGAGGAAGTATGAAGCGGACAGAAACGACAAGAGTTTATGTCCGAGGGGATCTGGCCAGATTGCTGGGCAGATGGGAGGGAACCTGGTAGAGCCTGCCTTCCCTGGAGAAGGGAGTGGTCAGGAAGTGCCAGAGGCAGCAGGGAAGCCACAGCTAGCATTTCGAGGATTTCCATACCCGCAGTAGGTTAAACAAACCAGGCCCTGCAACTGAGCTAGTGCTGCGGTGACTCACTGCCCAGGGCAGAGACTCTGTGCAGGCCATGAGGATGGACCAAGGGAAAAGCCCTCCTCAGAGGTGAGGGGAAGTGCAGACCTGCCAGTCTGGCTGGGATTGGCTAGAAAAGCAAGACTCTTCCAGAGTCATAGGATTTGGGGCCTGGACTTTTAAATGTAGGGAGCGCAGAGACTTGCCCCTTTTTGTGGATCGCTTGCCTGGTTGGGGGCCCAAGTGGTCCTGGGCCACCTGGAGATTGTGAGGCATGGCAGCATTCACGGGCTGTCCCCACACGAGAGGCGGGCAACTGGTGCTGCCTTGTGTGGCCCTGTTCTGCCAGGTGCAAGGACCCACTGGGGAGCAGACAGCTGGAGGGATGGGGCACAGGCACTGGGCTAGCAGGCAGGAGCAGAGAAAAGGGCAGCGCGCAGTGAATAGGACGCCTGCACACATAGACTCCAAAAGATGCCTGAAGCTAGACTGTGACCAGGAACCAGCTAAGCTGCCTGCATTTCCCAGAGGATAGTATTTTTATATGGGGAAGGGACTCTGGACCCAGCCTAAGACTGGCCTGGCCTGCCTCGGCCTGGCAAAGGGTGGCAGGGTTATTTTTCTTTAAAGGGGTTGGGTCCTCAGGCAGAAGCCTGCCACTGTTCCAAAATCATGTAGCTTTTCAATAAAAGATCCCTTTCCTTTTTCACCAAAACTCTGCTTCCAGAGTTTGCCTGTCTTTGGATGGTAGGTGGCGAAATCCCACTTTGTTTGGTAACATTTATAGTAGTTCGAAAGTCCATGTGCAATGGTTGCGTAAAAAGTTACTATGTGGACATGTTTGAAACATTGAAAAAGGCCAATGCAGAGAGTTCTCCTGGAGTTTGGAAAATAGTAGAGAATAGAATTTTGGCCTATAGAAATACAGGATTTCTCTGTTTAATGACTTAGAATTTAAATGTTTATCTGATAACTTGAGCACAATAAAAAGGTTCGTCTGGAATATCAAGAGAGAAATTCATGGTGGTAATCGTGCCAATCATTTCAGTTCACTTTTTTTTATGACCAGGATGTAAATTATGCCTGTTAAAGCAAGTTCAAAATAATTGACAATAAATAGTGAAATTTTTGAAGCTCTTTCCTCATAACCAAAGGTCTTTGCTCTCTATATTCAAAATACAGGATGACTTTAACCAATGGATCAAAATTAATCTCACTAATATAGAACAAACCAACATTATGTGCTTCCCGATATGCACCAAGAATTCATTACTTTGGTATTCTTGCCGGAAATGCATGACTTGAGTTTAATAACAAGAAAACATTAGACAAGCTCAAAGTGAGGCACATTCTACTAAGCACAACTGGTCTGTACTTCTCAAAGATATCAAAATCACAAAAAACAAAGTAAGACTGAGAAATTGTTCCAGATTAAAGAAGACTTGGCAGCTAAGTGTCATCTTAGACTGAATCTGAGGGAGGGAGTGAGGGGTATGATTGCTACAAGGGACGTAATTAGGACAACTGTCAAAAGTTGAATATGGACCTGGATTAAATGCTATTAATGCATCAATTATAATTTTGCTGATTTTGATTATTTTATTGTAATTATTTAAGAGAATATCCTTGTTCATAAGAAAGAAACACTGAATATGGGTATGTGTATATGTGTGTGTGTGTGTGTGTGTGTGTGTGTGTGATATATAGAGAGAAAATTATAAAGCAAATGGATCAAAATGTAAGCAATTGGCTTATCTGGTCAAAGGATTATAGGTGTATTTTATCATATGATTAGAATGTTTCTGCAATTTAAAAATTATATCAACATTAAAAATTACCAAGAAAATGAATATACGAATCTCCCTCCATCCCCCTACAAATAAGTTCAAGATGAAGTCACAAATTGAATTTAAGTTTGAAGATTTCAAGAGGAAAAAAAAACCTTAGCTATTTTACAGTAAAAACAAAAAAAACAGGAAAGATTTCTTTAAAGGTACAGATGGTGTAGAAGCATTCAAGCTGCATCAGAAGTCATTACAGTAGTCCCTCTCTATATCACGGTTCACTTATCGCAGCCTTGCTGTATCGCGGGATTTTTAAAAATATTAGATTTAATTATTTATCACGGATTTTTCGCTATATTGTGGGATTTTGCGGTACTGTATACATATGTCGTTAAAGTTACATAGGTTTAAGAGTGTAGAATATGTTTAAGAACATAAGTAGTGTTTATAAAAGTGTGGAAAAGGTTAATAAGGGAGTGGGAAAAGTTAATAAGGGACTGGGAATGGTTTATAAGTGTGTGGGAAGGGTTTATAAGGCCTTAAAATATATATAAATACTAAAATAAATGTAAGGTTCCTACTTCATGGATTTTCACCTATCACGGGGTGGAGTCTCGAATGTAATACCCATGATAAGTGAGGGAATACTGTATTTTAAAAGTGTGTTGCAGAGATTGGACTGGTGACTGCAGGTTTAACTCAAGAGACATCTGTCCTTCCTTTGGGATGAAGAGAGATCTCGCACTATACATACCCTCTTTGTCTGGGCTTCCTGCTTATTAATTGTAGGGGTAAAAAATAAGATACAACCCCCCCCCCCTACAAAACCAGCTGAACAGCATACTGTGTAACTAAAATGGCAAGAAAAAGCTATATAACAGATAGATAGAATTACAGAAGAGGTGTAAAAAAATAAGACATGATAAAATGCAGGCATAATTTTAATTTTAAAATCAAAGGAAAGTAAAAAGGAGAATAAAATAAACTGATAATTTAATAGAAATAATGCCAAGCAGTAAAAAACAGATAATGTGAAAAACAACAATATTGAGAGTCTATAAACTAAATGAACACAGAATAATAAAACCACATAGTTCCAGCAGAGAGTGTATAGAAAAAAGAAGGAAATGGAGTCTGGGAGACAGATCAGTAGCTGTACTGAGATTTATTAGGATATAATACAGCTCAGTGAATGTCAGCGTTAACATACTAGCTCCTCTAATTCCTTCTGTGGTTGAGAAAGAAGTCATAGTGGAAGAATTATTATGAATCATTAGCAGACACATAACATGCCTCCATTCACCTGCCCTTTGTTTACTTATGTGACAAATATATTATTTTCTATTTGTTAAGAGAGAACCAAGGCTGCAGGTCCAAGTGAGAACCTGGTTAAGGAATAGAATCTTTTGTAAGTAGCCTAGGTGTTCAGTATCAGGGATAACTAGCCCTGGAAAAAGGTCTCTAAAGTGAGATAAGTTCAAATGAAAAAAAACAAAAACATAAAAATAGTGAAAAAAAAAAGGTTAAATTGGAAATTTAACCTGAAACCTAAAACTAAAAAACATAAAAACTTGATCTTATGTTCAAGAAAATTTCAATTATAATTTCAAATAAGCATCGAATAATAGAACAAATAAGAATTCAAGTATTGATTTTATAAAAGAGTGAGATACCATCCTTTATAATTGACTTTCACAGCAAAAATATTGTTTCAAAAATACAGATATCATCAGATTTCTCAAGAGGCCTTTCTTAATCCTTTGATAGTTAATTTATTTTCTTTTGAAGCTACTCTCATGTCTTAATTATCCTCATTAATTTCCCCCCTCATCCATTAACTGTCTGAGATATACCAGGTTATGTGGGATCTCCTGTCTTTTATATTAATTTTGCTTCCCTTTACAACCTTGTAAATGCAACAGTTAAATAATGACTTTTATGAAAACAAAGTCCTCTTAGAATAATTTTTGGTCTCATTTTGAGGAAATGTAAACATATTGTATTCAAGATGGGCCATTTCATACTTTTTGGATAATTTAAAGCATTTACAAAATTTTACTATTTCTTGAAATTGCTTTAAAGATTTTTTAAAAAATAATATTAGAGAAAGGTCTAGGGATAGAAATGTTTCCTGGTACATACGTTTTTGTGAAGGTTTACCAACTGGAATATTTTGGACAACAGCACATTGTACTTCTCTTTTCTGACCATGTCTATAATTTCATAGTTATAGTGAGAGTAAATGGAAATATTTAAGAGAGATGTGTCTTTCTGAGGCCTATGAAAGATCCTCCGTTCTTCACTTTTTTGTATTGTTATGTAACTTGTATTCCAACTTAAAATCAAACAACAAGAATGCAGCCAAAGATACTCACATTGACACAAACAGTATTTGATGAGACTGTAGTAATTGAAACTGACTAGTACAACTGGAAATATAAATTTGTAATTCCCATATCTTCCTTTAGTCCTCAGGGACTCCCAATCCAGACATCAGACTATAGTATCTTGAAGCAAGAAGCTAAACTTGATCATAGTTTGCATGGCAAAATAATATCTACAGTTATAAGTATTTTGGTGTAAATGTGACAGTTTTTAGGAAAACATGTTTTTGAGCACCAACCAGCTATAAGGAATCAGGCATTATGCTAGTGCTGCAGTATTCCTTTATATATGAGTATGTTATCCATATTGGAATGAATGAAGATTTTTATGCACATGCCTGCCTCCTTTGCATCACTTCTGTCTCAGATAAAAAACCACCTTCTAAAGGCCTCTGACCAGTTAATATTGCACCCCTACATCACTCTTTATTACATCATCGTGTCCCATTGTCTATCACGATTTGAAATTACCTTGTTCATTCATTTGCTTAGTTATTTCTTGCCACCTCCCAAGAATGGAATCTCCCCAAGGACAAAGACTGTACCCATATTGTTCACTACTACATCCCCAATGCCTAGAGCAGTGCCTGCCTGGCACATATCAAATCTGTTGAATAAAGTAATTAATTATGAAATGTCAAAGGGATAGCTAAATTAATACACAAGATGCTAAGTGAGTCTCAATGTGTTATTGAGATATTTATACTAATATACTAAAGTGCAAAAATAATTAAGTTGTGATTATTTATAGATTGCAATGTAAGCATCAGATATATGATCTTTTATGACCCTAAATTCCATTATTCAAATATGTTTTGTCAGCAACTCAGATAGCTTTCTTGCATTGGATAGTTAAATTTTGGGGAAAATAAACAATATTCGTATGCAAATCCAGCATTCTCCCTGTCTATTTCTTAGAAACTTATATGCTATTCAAAGATAGGGATACTAGACTGAAAATATATGACTTGAATAAAACTTGCTTCAATTTGAGGCAATTTTTATTCTTATTCAACAGAAGTTAAACACTCATTTTATTCCATAAATGAAATTCTCCTCTCTTCAATCCTCTTATCTTTGAAAGAGCAATCCACATGACTGCTACAAATATATCTACCCTAGAATATTGAAACCATTCCACAGTAAAAATCAATGCTTTATTTTCAGTAATTCATCTAACAGTTTCTCTTTTTTTCACATGCATTGTAAATTTTAGAATATGTGATAAATTGGGTTGTCAAAAATATTTGTTTTCAGAACACCTCAATAACTAAGAAATAAATAAGGAAAAAATATTGTTGTCCCTATTATATAGCTAGCTCTTGTATTATCATGATTAAAGACAAGGATAGCACACATTAATGCAATCGGTGCACCATTCTGAGTTTATTCATTAGTTCCTGTTTCTCTTTGCTAAATCCATTATTTGATGGCCAATGAAATATAGTCATTGGCTTATGTTTTACCATTTGTTAAAACTAGGTTAGGTTGATTCTCACTTAGAAAGGCACATGGGTATGTGTCCTTCACTTCTGGTAGATTTTCTACCATAAGCTTCCAAAAGAAAGGACAATCTTTTTCTCAAGCATCATATCTGTGGAACTAGTGGTATCCTATTATACCTCACCCCAGGCCTCTACTTAGAATTCAAGAACTGTATTACCACTCTTTTGGTCAGGGACTTGAGAGACTATAACTAAAGCTCTAACTTTTGAGTCACTGGAGTCTTGGAAGGAGGGGAAGGATGGGCCTGAAAAAGCATTCAAAGAAATAATGGCCAGAAACTCCCTAAATTTGACAACTTACAGATTCAAGAATCTTAAGTGAACCTCAAATACGATAAACCTAAAGAAATCCATACCAACACATCAGAGTCTAAATAACATTTATAGAATACTCCACCCAACAGAATTCACATTATTTTCAAGTGTCCATGGAAAATATATAAAGATAGACTACATATTGGGCTAATAGCTACTAACATAAGCAATTATGAAAGAATTGGAATTATACAGTGTGTTCCTTGACCAAAATGAAATCAAATTATAAAAGAATAACAGAAAAATTTCCAAACACCTGGAAATTAAATAACATATTTCTAAATAATCCATGGGTCAAAAATGGAATTTCAAAAGAAAATTTAAAATGCAGTGAACTGAGTGAAAATGGCAGTATCTAAATTTGTAAATATAGTTAAAACAGTGCTAAGAGCAAATATATAGCACTAAACATATACATTAGAACAGAAGTCTCAAATCAATAATCTAAGCTCCCAGGAATATAGAAGTAGAGCAAAATAAATTAAAGATGGCATAAGGAAAAAGTAATAAAGATAATTAGAAATCAATGAAATTTAAAAACAGAAAAACAATAAAAAAATAAAGGAAATAAAGAGCTAGTACTTTGAAAAGACCAATAAAATTGATAAACTACCAATACTAGAAATGAAGTAGAAGATATCACTACAGGCTCTGCAGACATCAAAAATAATATCTTCTTCCTAAAATTGGGAACACACTAGAATGTCTGCTCTCATCACTATTATTCAACATAGTGCTGGAATTTTTAGCCAGTGTAATAAGACAGTAAAAGGAAATAAAAGGCATAAAGTTTGGAATGGAAAAAATAAAACTGTCCTTATTTGCAGGTGAGATGATTGTCTATGTAGAAAATCCCAAAGGTATCCAAAACTGCTCCTAGAACTAATAAATACATTCATCAAGATATAAAATACAAAATAAACATACAAAAATCTATTGTATTTTTATATACTAGCAGTAAACATAGAAACCAAAATTTGAAACATAATACTGTTCAAAATTGCTCCAAAAAAAGAGAGAAATGCATAGGTGTAAATCTAACAAAAATGTACAGGACTTGTATACTGAAAACTATATAATGTTAATGAAAGAAATCCAGGAAGATGTAAACAAATTGGGAGTCATACTGTGTTCATGGATTGGAAGAATCAACATAATAAATGTGTCAATTCTTCCACGTCTAAGTGCAAAGGTTTCAAAGTCCCTCAGCAAAACATTGTTACTAGCACTCAACGCTTTTGCCCACAGCTTGACGTGGCTCATTTATGTAATTTTATGAGACGTATTTATTTCTTTTGAGGGAAAGAAGCAGAGATTAGTTCTGAACCAGCTACAGGTTGCTTGGGCACTTGGAAAAGAAAAAGATTGGTGCCCATGTGCCATTTCGCAGCAGGTGAAATTCTACAACAAGAGAGAATGCATTCCCACAGATGTTCTGAGTGTCCAGTGAATCGGATTTTCACTCGGGCATTCATCCCCCAGGAGGCAGCAGTCCCTATTCCTAAAGAAAGGCAATCTCCTTTGCGCTGGTTGTGTGCCTGGGTGTCTTCCCATGATATAGATCTCAGATCACCAACAGTGGAAGCAAACTCACTCTTCCAGATTCAAATCTTACAAAGTGAAATGCTCACCTAACTTTTAACCTGAATGACTCTCACATCTAGAAAACAGCATCTCAAATAACTGTAATTATGCATGGTTTTCTGAGGTGATATGGCAGGAACTGCTTGCCATTCATAGATATAGTCGTGTGTCACTAAAAGACAGATAGGGATACATTCTGAAAATTTTCATTGTTGAGCAAACATCATAGAATGCACTGACAAAACCTAGATGGTACAATGAACACAGCAGTGCTGATATTCTTTTGAATTAGGGTTTTGGGTTTCTTCAGTTAAATTCCCAGAAGTGGAATCGCTCGGTCATAAGGCAGTTTCATTTTTAATTTTTTGAGGTAACTCCATACTACTTTCCACAGAGGTTGCACCAGTCTGTGTTCCCACCAACAGTGCAAAAGAGTTCCCTTTTCTCCATCCTCACCAGCACTTGTTTGTTGATTTTTTGATGAAATCCATTCTGACAGGGGTAAGATGATATCACATTATGGTTTTAATTTGCATTTCTCTGATGATTACTGATGTTGAGCATCTTTTCATATGTCTATTGGTAATCAGTATGTCCTGAGGCTTTTCTTGAGGAGCTGTTGCTTTTTCAGAAATATGTCTTTGGTGGTTTGTTTTCTTTGTTTCTTTTTTTTTTTTTTTCATCATAGATTTGCTTATAAGCAGATAATGCACAACGAACATTCCTCTCTGTTAAAGAAGACCTTTTGGTTTAGTAGTCCTGGTTATCAGATTGACTGTCATGCTACAGTAACTGTGTTTGTGTTCAAGCAACCCTTATTTAGCAATGTCGCATTCACATAACTTTTCTTATATTTATTGTTATAATTGTTCTATTTTATTATTAGTTATTGTTGTTAATCTCTTACTGTGTCTAATTTATGTTAAACTTTCTGGTAGGTATTTATGCATAGGAAAAAACATAGCATATGTAGAGTTTGGTACTATCTTTGGTTTCAGGCATCCACAGGGGATCTTGAAACATATTCCCCACTGATAAGGAAGGAGTACTGTATATATAAAATATTTAATTAGCAAATTAAAGGATTTTAAAGAGGACTTTTAACTAAACTCAATTTTGTTCTTTTATATTAGAACCTAACTTACGTGTATGAAATAATTCTACTGTATCTACTTTTTAAGAAGTACCATTACCAAAAAACAAACAAACAAAAAACAAACCTGGAGCTTGGCAGCTTTCTGTAAGTTATAAACTAACTGTGATAATATTTTTAAAAGTTTGCATGTTACAGACATTATTAGCTTTATAATGTTTACAACATAATTTTAGATTTACTGAAAATAAGTCTTTTAGCTGTCTTAAAAGTTAAATACTTAAGCATCCAAAGAACTCTGGACTTGTTTCAGCTGAATCATCTTTTTTCTTCAAACTGAGAACATTGTCTTCTGCTGTCTAGAAAAGTTTCCAGCCAAAAGTCACTGGTTTCATTTCTGTTTTTTCAAATGCTTTTGGATTAATTACTCAATTTTATGAAGCATTCAGCTTTTGAGATACTATTTCCATTCTATCACTAATCTATTTTAAACCAACATTTTCAATTCTAGGAGCAAACACTAATGTATTTTTCTATGAGTCGCTGTGCTTAGGAAAAAAACCCACACCTTTGCCTTTATAATAAATAACTGTAATGAATGAAATACATGAAATATATACTAAAATGTAACATGAACATGATGTCTCAGTCGTCTATGGCTGCTGTAACAAAACACCATAAACCGTGTGGTTTACCAACCACAGAAAATCATTTCTCATAGTTCTGAAGGTTGGAAGTCCCAGATCAGGGTGAAAGCATGGACAGATTCTAGTGAGGGCTCTTCTCTGGATGGCAAATGGCTGACTTCTTATTACATGCTCACACAGCTGAAAAAGAGGCACGCTAACTCTCTCTAAGGGCACAAATTCTATTCATGAGGTCTCCACCCTTGTAACCTAATTATCTCCCATAGGTCTCCCAACTCCAAATACTATTACTTTTGGGGATTAGATTTTAACATATTAATGTTGTGTCATTCGGTCCATAGCATATGAGAGAAGGATTCTCAAGAATAGTTCATTCTTATTGGGGAACTATCTGGAAAGTCTTCAGGGAAGAGAGTGAATTGGACCTGGACACCAAAGAATAATAATGGTGGCAATTCTGGGTTCTCAAGCAATAAAACCAGGCATTTAAAAATATAACTTTTTCTTTTCCTAAAACTGAACTTAATTTTCATCTCAAGTCCCTATTTCTGCCTGATATTAGAAAATTTAATCTAGGCACTTCCAGATAAACTCAGCTGAATATAGAGATTTCTTAAGAACTTCAGTTGAAATTCAGTCCAACACAGCCTTGCTAGTCAAGGTGTAGTTGTCAATGGACCAGCAGCATAGACCATCTAATTGCTTCTTAGAAATGCAGAGCCTTTGTGCCACCCCAGATCTCCTGATTCACAATGAAGATCTTAATTCATATTCCCCGAATGAGAATCAGGAGTTTAACAAGATTCCCAGGTGATTTATACACACATTAAAATCTGAGAAATCCTGAAATACAGCATCTGCCTCTCTCTTCCTTTTATGTGCATTGTCAAGGTCAACTTCTGAATCTCTGCAGCTTGCCAAACAATGTGCCTCTCAGACAGTTGAACCTTCCACTGTGGTTCACCTCCGATGACAGGAAAGCTTGTCTCAATTTGATCTCCAGCCTTACTTTCTCTGCTCTACTGTGGTTTTCCCTTGTCCTGGTTGCAAGGACTTGAAGGATCTCCCACATCTCCCTCTTCATTAATCTCACGTTTTGCTGATTTTTTGAAAATACGTCCATTTTCCCGGAAATTTTCTGGCTTCCTTGGTCTTTGTGGAATCCTGTCCAACCAGGCATATGACATTGGGTTAGTCACTTATCAGAGGCGTAGAGCTGGCCTTCTTGTGGTTGGGAGATAAATTGTACAGGTTATGTTTGACTGTACATTGCTGTCTTCATAGTAAACAATAAATACTAGGTAGAAGTCCAATCTAAAAGAACTGAGTGTGGAGTCATAAATTCTTCAACAGTTTTCTTATTAATTTATACTCTACTCATTTAGAATATGTGATAGTCCAATCAAGGTCTGGCATGATGGTTATTTACCTGCAAGATGCCATAACTTCCACCAAGTGTTCTTTCTAGATTCAAGATTATTCATCCATGAACTTACAGTTATTGAGTGGCCAATATATGTCAGATATTGGGCTAAGAATTCAGATTTGAAAGATTATAGTCCCTGCCTTCAAGGAGATTAGGAGGAGATATATAACATGAGTTATGCAGACTATAGGTACATAGGTTACCCTATCAGTAGTGGGGAAGAGAATAGGCAAGCTTGTAATTCTAGTAAAACTACAAAGAATGTTAGGCATATACTAATAAACAAATTGCTTTCATACAGTGTTCAAATTTAGTTACATATGTTGTTCTACATTTAATTATTCTTATCTGTTAGGTAAAGATTAGATAAAGGTAAGTCAATAAGAACTTTATTTTTCAGTGCAGATTTGGCCATTAATTTCCTAATTCTACATATATGAAAGATATAGAACTATTTTAAAAATTATCTAATTCAGAGTTTTTCTTATTTCAAATTGGTCTTACAAATGGGTAAAATTTTATTGCTAATGCAATAAAATGACATGGAGAATTAAAAAACACAAAGGAGGTGCTTACCTAAAAGAGTAAGGCTATCAGTGACATACATTTGCTTTTTAGAATAAGAGTATGCATAGAAAATGATATCTTTAAACTACACAAAGTCTTACCATACGATCCAACAATCACACTACTAGGAATTTACCCTTTTAAGTTGCACAAAACAACTATATTATATACATACAATGGAATGTTATTCAGCAATAAAAAGAAATAAGAAAAATCTTAAAAAAAAAATAAAGCTATGGCTGGTGTGGTTCAATGGACTGAGTTCCAGCCTGTGAACCAAAGGGTCACCTGTTCAATTCTCAGTCAGGGCGCATGCCTGGGTTGTGGGCTAGATCCCCAGTTGGGGGTGTGCAAGAAGCAACCACACATTGATGTTTCTCTCCTCTTTCTCCCTCCCTTCCCTCTCTCTAAAGATAAGTAAATAAAACCTTAAAAAAGAAAAAAAAAAGAAAGAAGCTACTATTGAGGCATAACAAGACATGCATGTTAGTAAGTGAAATAAGCCAGCCTGAAAAGGCTACATATTGTATGAGTCCAACTGTATGACATTCTAGAAAAGGCAGAACCATAGAGATAATAGTAAAATTTCAGTTGTTGCTAAGGATATGGGGAGAGGGTAAGAGTAGGTGGAATGTAGGGAATTTTCAGAATAGTGAAACTGTTCTTACAATACTGTGGTGGTAAATACAAAACATCATGCATTTGTCAAAACCTACAGAACCTACAACATGAAGGGTAAATTGTAATGTATGAAAATTTAAAGGCCAACTTGGGCCTTGACCTGTGTGGCTCAGTTGGGTGGGCATCATCCAGCAGATCTAAAGGTTGCGGGTTTGATTCCTGGTCAGGGCACATGCCTAGGTTTGGGGTTCTGTTCCAGGTTGGGGCACGTACAGGAGGCAACCGATGGATGTTTCTCTCCTTCTCTTTCTCCCTCATTTCCTCTCTTTCTAGAATCAATAAACATGTCCTCAGGTGAGGATTTAGAAAAAATGTTGGGTGGTCAGGGGATTCCAGGAAAAAATGCAGACCCTGACAAGAGACTAACTGTAGTAGAAATATGTGAAACAATCTTACTGAAGGTAATGGGGATGGGAGGGCAGTTGTTGACCTAAATAACTTTGGAAACAAATGGCGTCTGTAAAACAAAAGGTAAAATAAGAAATGGCACATAGTACTGTACTTTTCTAGATGATAAAGTTGTTTGCCTTGGGAATTCTGATGCTTCCATACATGTATACTGGATTTCAAAAGTAAAGCAAATTGATGACAGACTTGGGAGCCAGGTTTTTTACTGTTGACGTAAGAATTTTAAAGATCAGCAAGGGTAGGAGGCTAGAGGCTAGAATGATTCACATGGTAATAAATTAGAGTTGGAGACATCAGTCAGAACTCACATAAAAAAAATCTCACATTTAGTTTAATGTGAATATAGATAATCACATATAGAAATATTTATGCATATATATATACATAGATGTTTTACTTTGCTGTGGCTGTATAACAATTGACCACAACTGAGTTGCTTAACACAAGTGAAATTCTGGGGGTCAGAAGTCTAAAATCAGTATGTTGGTGGGCAACACTGTCTGAAGGTTTTAGGGAAGAGTTCATTCCTTGCCTCTTCTGGCTTCCGGTGGCTTCAGACACTCCTTGGCTTATGGTTGCATTACTCCCATCTCTGCCACCATGTCATATCACCTCCCTCTCTTTGTATGTCTTTCCTCTGCCTCTTTTATAAGAATATGTGTGATGGAGTTTAGGACCCACCCAGATAATCCAGGATTACCTCCTCATTTCAAGATTCTTAATCCTTTCCCTAAATAATGTACATTCACAAGTTACACGGACTTGAGGTAGATATCTTTTGGGTGGGGGGGTACTTTGGATACTTTTAGGGTCCTAAATCCAGACAGCACCTGAATTTAGCCTACAGGGCATAGTTTGCTGTCCCCTGAGGTAGTACAAGATATTCACTATATTCAAAAGGTATTTAGTAGTATTGTAATTGCGGTGCAGATAGACTCTTAAGAAGCTACACCATCGTCTCTCGAGACGGACGGCTGCCGACGACAACGAGTATTACCATCTATTTCTTTTATATTTTTAGCAGCTAGAAAGTGAATGTTTATAAGATATGCAATTTGGATTTATAATTTCAATTGTTTATTTGCTACAATCTCCTTTAAAAATACCAAAATAATACCGTCATAACTACCAAATTTTACAATGACAGACCTTTGCATCCTTAACTTTCAAAGGGTTGACAACATTGAAAAAAAAATCATTTTTCTTTTTTCTTTAGTTTCTTTCCTAATCAGGAGGTTTTAAAAATAAAATATGAATAAAAAATAATTTCATAAGTCTTTTTTTAAAAAAATATAGATTCTTTGTGAAAGTGCTTCAACCAGCTTTGTTTTAGAAAAGGTTCTCTGGAGATTCCAGTTTGAAACTTCAGAGAGAAAACAGCTGCTGCTATGTGGAAAAATTACGTAATTCTTTCTGACAGCATGTTTAGCTTGTTTTTCGTGAGGCTCTGTTCACAGTGGGAACATTCTCTGTTGAAGGGAGCCATTGTATATTACCTTCTTGCTATCATCCTGCACAGAAATGTTGAAGAATTGTGGGTATGGGTTTTAGAGGGCCATTGGCATAATCCTGAAGTCAGAAGGCTGTTTTTCAGCAATTAATCTGAAGACAAAAGAAGCAGGAGCATTTTAGTTTACTTGCAAACTGGTTCAAAGCTTTACATTTGGCGAGGCTTCCTGAAAATATAAATTCTATACAAAGTATGGCTGTTTTCAATGAACAAAAATGCTGGGAATTTGTTGAAACAGCTTTTTAAAAATCCACTTGATTCCTAGCTTCTAGAGTCAGGCACGGGTCTTGTCTTTTGTTGTATCACCCCAGCACCCAGTCACCATGTTCCAAGTCATATGTACTGCATGGTGGAAGTGATTCACAAATTCATATTCATTTAATTTAGCGTTTGGAGCCAAATAACAGTTGGGAAGAAGGATTAGATCACCTATAGTACTTCCTTTATTTTTCAGATGGCTCACTCCAATACACTGGCATGCATACCCCTATATGAAGGCTTGAATGCAAAAAGTAAAAATTGCCTAAGGCTTTGTCATTTTCAGGGGAGGAGAATCACATCCCACTTGAGGATAGGTCCATAAAGAGATTTAATGGTACATTTTCCTCTTGAAGCCCCTGACACAAAGCATTCATGAACCAAGGAAGACTTCTCTAAACTAGGAAGTTCTAGGCAAATGTTAAGACTTAACAACATTTATCTTATTAGCAAACAAAATAATTTATTTTATTTAAAAGTATTTAATTAATTTAAAATTAACAATAACATGGAAAGACAAAGCATTAAATTAAAAAAATTATAGGTTACCTAAAGAATAGAGTTAGAAGTTAGAATTCTTCAATATATTTTGTTCTTATATTTGGTTTTGGAACCATGTAAATGTTTTACATAATCATAATATAGAATTGAATGTAAAATTAAAATATAAACAAATGAAATTAAAAACAGATTCAATTGATGGCATAACTTCACAGTTATGTCTTTATAATACAGTAATTTGACTGCATATATCTAGAGGTATATACCCTAAGGACAAAAATAGCCATAAAAATAATCCTAAACTCTTTTTAGTAGTCAGTGTTGGAGGTTGTGGTAGATAGGGAGAAGTGCCACTCAGATTCACCTCAAGGAAGGGAGAATGGTCGATAAACAGCTCTAGGCTATCAGCTCCTTCAGGATTGACCTCAAGTTCAGATCCACCTTGCCTAATGCATGCCTTTCCCGGTGCAGCCCACATTTGGTGACCAAGTAGGACAGGAATGTAAAAGTTTGGCCAGTTTGACTCAATGTGCAGCATCAGCGATCGGCACAATTAATTCCAGTATTTCCTGCTAGGTTGGCCAAAGTTTTGAAGGACGCTGATCACTTTACACTACATTTACCTGGCTTCTGCCAGGTTCTGTGTCGTCCTCCTTCCTTTCTCATGTATCCTCATGTGGCTGTCCCAGTGTGTACTTCCAGAGAACCCAATCTGTGACAGAGGTAGTATTAGTATTATTATTTGGAGACTTTAATATGTGTACTTTGAGATAAAACAAGTAAGTAATCATAATCATGATTAAAATCAGAATTTTTGGAGGAGGAGAAAGATGTTTCAGTGGAAGATCAAGACTTAAGTAGAAACACTGTAAATTTGGATTTTAGTTTAAAGTATTAATGTCAATACATGATATTTTATTTTTATAACACATATTTTTGTTATCAGTCAGCTTTTGCTGCTTAACAAATCACCCTTCAAAGCCCTTTACCTGATTTCTATTCATCCTTTACCTCTTTGTTTAACTAGTCATTTCCTCTATTTTTATTCATTTCCTCTTCTTTAACCATTGCTTTATTAAGACATAATTTACATATAGTGAACATGCACTTTTAGTGTACAGCTCAATCTTTTTCTTACAAATGTATATACCTATGTATCCATTGCCACAATTAATATATAAGATATTTATTTTTTATACTTTTTAATTCTTATTTTATTACAGTCATCCCAGTTTTTTCCCCTTTGCCCTCCTCTGCCCATCCCAAAGTTTTCTCATGTTCTTTTTAGTTAGCTGCCCCCCACTCCCCCAACCTAGCCTGAAGCAATCACTCATCTGTTTTCTGTCACTATAGATTAGATATTTGTGTTTTCCAGAATTTCATATAAGTGGAATCAACAATTTGAACTCTTGTCTCTGGCTTATTTTGCTCAGGGTAATATTTTTGATATTTGTCTATGTTGCTGTATGTATCAGTAGTTTGTTCCTTTTGTGACTGAGTATTATTCCAATGTGTGGATAAGCCAGAATTAAACCGTTCACCTGTTGTTAGACATTTTGGTTGTTTCTAGTTTTCTGTCTATTTGAATAAAGCTGCTATGTACCTCCCCAGTGTATTACATTGACTTGTACTATGGAAATTTTCATATTAACTATAAATATATTTATATATTGTGCAGAGAGCACTAAAGCCAGAGCTGAGCCCTAGGAGTCTAAGAGAAGGTATATAAATTGCTCAGTATAGTTTCAACATATGATAAATACTTATTAAATAATAGCTATTATGGCTGCTCTTCTTTGTAGCCGTGTGACCATGAGTAAGTTACTTACCCTCTCTGAGTTTCAGTTTCTTCATATATAAAATAAAAAATTTCCAGGATTTTGCCCACAATGCTGATGACACATGGCGAGGGGTATACAGAAGACAGACTAGATTGTGCCTGTGAAATAAAGATATGCAGTAGAGAGGCAGTGGAAGCTGAAGGTGCTGAAGCAAGTGAATTATGATGATTCTCTTAAAATAACTTCTCTTTAGAACTAAGAATATCCATCCAGGCTCAAGGTTACACAAGGCTCCCCCCCGCCCCGGTCTTTGTTAATTGAATTAAATCCTTCTTGGCAATAAGGGAGTCTACCAAAGACTGACTGGAAGGATTGATTTTGCACATATTATGATTGGGCTTTCCAGTTGCTCCAGGCTGCGCGCCCAGTTCACATTCCCCTTTTAGCCACCGTCTCTTTTCATCTTCCTGTAGTCCTCAGTGATACCTGATCCGGTTAACACTCCGGCGCCTTTCAAGGCGTAATCTATTGAGAAATACTCAAGATTGTTGCTAATTCATAGAGGAAAGGGCTAGGTACTGGGCTGCTATGTCTTCGTAGTATTCTCATACGCTTTTCAGTTTCAGCTGCAGTGCCAATGGAATTTAAAGCTCTTCAGTAAGAAAAGGGAACACTGTGGTTTGTTTTCCAGACTCATGTATGTGCTGTAACCAAAGCCAGCAACAGGAAAAAAGAAAAGTCATAGAATTTAAGTCTGTCTTCCTCTCCTTCACCTCCTATTACTGTGGGTTTCTAGTCACTTTCAAAGCTCTCTGTGCCTTACTCTGCCCAGAGCTGCACGGGGCATTCTTCCAAGCTCTGAACTTTCCTACCATCTCTTTGTGATAATCTCTCTTTTGTGGCATATTTCCTTTTCATTAAATTTATAAGTGTCTAAAAATTGTGTTTCTCACTGCTAAGACATCTCCTACACAGGTTAAATATTTCAAAGCTATAAGTTCCTTTGAGGAATTAAAATTTACTTCAAATAAGTGACTCCTACGTGGAGAGTTTCAGGTAACTTGATGTATTGTACCTGATGTTGGATATCTTGGTAGACAGTTATTTTAAGTTTTCTTTGCTCCACAGCAGTCATTAACACTAGCTAACATTGCCGAGGAAATGAATAGAAGTACTTTACAATGTTTGTGATTCTGCACAAGATGGTAATCTTACATGATTCTGTGAAAAACTGAACCAAGGAGCTACTTTATCATTGAAGGTAGAACTGGTCATCCAGGTCCTCAGTATCAAACTAGAACATATGGATAATAAACAGTAAAAAAGCACTAAATCAATTATTTGTTCAGGTCTAATTCTTCCATGGCCACCCAAACATTGTATTTATTAAAAATTGTCCATCTCATTTCCAGGAATAAACAGTAGCATGATTCATAATGGTGGAAAGGACCTGTAAGGCATGAAGTCATCACTAAGACAAAGAGATGACTACAATTTGTCAGAATCATTGCTATCAATAAATAATGGGAAGTTGTTTGCCTTCTGAACAAAACCAATAAGGGATGATACATGACAAGTAATTTTGCCTTTTACAGAAACCATCCAGAAATGGTTTGTAGATATGTGATTGTTAGAGATTCAGAAAACCCTTCCATTTTATAAAGGTGATCTAGATATATCATCAAGACAGGAACGTCAGCAAAGAAAGCTATAGTTTAGTAAACTATAACCCAAATATGTGAGCAAATAAAGAAACAGCAGGTCATGTTCTGCAAGCAGTGCACACACATATATAGCAATGTTATTCTGGAGTCAGCAGTGCAGGTTTAGAACTGATTGTTAAATAATCACAAATTTTGAAAGCTGTTGTTAAATTCTGTTGATAGCTTGAAAGCAGTCATGGTGGGAGTCTTTATGCCATTGAAATTGGTAATTGCTATAGATGAGGGCTTTTTGTTTTGTTTTATTTTCAGATAGCTGGTTTACCAGTCCACCAGTGTCTAGTGCTGTTGAAGGCAGAGAGATTCTGTCAAAAAAATGTATATTCCCATCTCTTAGAGAAGAATGTGTTGTGGAACTAGAAAAGTTCACCAGACATTTCCAGAATTTGGATCTAGTATTCCT
Organism: Furipterus horrens; assembly: GCF_987537825.1. Classification (NCBI taxonomy): domain Eukaryota; kingdom Metazoa; phylum Chordata; class Mammalia; order Chiroptera; family Furipteridae; genus Furipterus; species Furipterus horrens. The sequence goes on along the minus strand of NW_028327174.1, from coordinate 169,935,361 downwards.
CCAATTTCCCTTGCTTCAGATTTATGCTCAATAAACAACCTATTGCTTATTTGTTTGGTACCAGTAGATGACTTGGTGCTAAATGATATTCCCTGAAGTCCCAGGGATTCTAAGGAGCCCTCTTAAGGGACAGCTGGGGAGGGAGGAGAAGCATCACATGAGGCTGAGTAGGTCCTTCATCTATCTGCAATCAGAGCTGCTTCATTTTCTCTGTTTTACGTATTGGTTGTCCACAAAAATATGAAACAGAACAGTTGCTTGGAGAAAGCACACTGCTGCTAAAGTAAGTAAATAAATAAACAGAGAAATAAATAAATGATAGATAGATAGATAGATGGATTGATCAATCACTCAATCAATCAATAAATAGCTTGAAAAGAGTAGGCCAGAGCTCTTTTTTTAATCAGAAAAGCACATCCCATACTGTCAATAAATTATTTTTCTGGGTATAATTCAGCTACTTACAATTCAGTTAACCTCAATTAGTTTCCTGTCAACTGATAAAGTTGGGATGTACTGACTGAAAATTTAAGTCTCTTAACTAACCTGGTTGAGGACCAGACCCACTGGTGAGGAATTGCCTTTCTGGGATTTTGATCAGGGTGGTCAGCAGGTCCTCCTTTCTGTTAGCTCCCTCTTACATGAAGCAGCTGGGTAACTGGCTCTTTGCTACTGGAAACTGGAAAATGAGTCAGTCAGATGAGCTGGGCTTAAGTCATGGGAAGTTTTGGTCTCTTAAAATGGCTCCTCTTCTAATTAGGAAAGTGACCCTGATGTCCATAATCAACATTTAGAAAATGACAAAAGCAAAAAGAAGAAAATGAAAAACACTTTATTCACCATCTAAAGACAGTCACTCTTCCTTATTGTGTATATTCTAGCTCTTTATACATACACATATATTCACTCATATACACATACCTTTTTTTAAAAGAGGAGTTTTAAACTTGAGTCCACAAAGTAATGGCACTTGACTGGTTCTCATCAAAGTTTCCTCATCTGTTATACATGGGTGCAAGTTGATCTATATAAGAAAGTCCTCTTCTTTATATAAAATTCTAAATAAAGGCTAATATAAAAGCTTCAAATTAAAAAAATCAAGTAGTTATTTTAGTACAATCTAAAAGTATTATATGGTATTCAATAAACATAGTCTCTCTCCCACAGCTTGCCAGTTCTTCGCAGAAGAAACCATTGTTTTTAGTTCCTTGTTTATTTTTCAGAGATATTCTGAGCATATACAAGCATACCTGTAAAATGTAACAGCTAATTTAAAAGATTTCTGGTTTATATATGGAAGTAGGGCTCAAACATTTTCAATCCATTAGCATTTTTAAGAAAAGTGTTTTGTTGTTGTTTTGTTTTCATGCTTTATTTTCTTTTATGACTATCTCATGTATGGTCATTACTATTGAAATAATCATCAGCAAACATGAAGTAAGCCCCTATGGTATGCAGGTTTTTTGTAAGAGTACTTTCACTTAAAGAATGAATTATCTTGATTTTGGGGATCACAACGCGCAAGATGATAATTGCATAACAACTATATTTTCTCCATTTCAGAAGTAAAGAATCTATATTTTCTGCCTAGAAAGTTGAAAAGAAAAAAATCCCAGCAAATTACATTTAGAGGTGAGTAGGTAACATATGTTTAGGAAGTCAGTGTAGATATGGCAGTACTCGTTGTTTGTGTATAGCCAACATGGTGGTGGGATTAGTTTTCTATTGCTGCTGTAGCAAATTACCATGACTTAGTGGCTTAAAGTAACACATATTTATTATAGTAGAGTTCTGTAGATTAGAAGTCTGACAACAGGTCTTAAAGGCCTAAAATTAAGATTTTGATAGGGCTGCATTCCTTTCTGAAGGTTGTAGGGAAGAATTCCTTTCCTTCCTTGTTTCAATTTCTAGAGCCTGCCCACATTTCTTGGCTCATGACCTCCTGTCTCTTTTCTCCTTCAAAACCAGCAATGTTGCATCTCTCTGATCCATCTTCTGGAGTTATGCCTTCCTCTGACCACAGCCAGTAAAGGCTCTCTGTTATTAAGGTTTCAAGTGATTAGATTGGTCCCAGATAATTCAAAATAATCCATAGTAGTCTTTCTATCTCAAGGTGCTTATTTAATCAAATCTTCGAAGTCTCTTTGCCATGTAAGGTAATATATTTACAAGTTCTTGGGATTAGAATGTGGACATCTTTCAGGGGGCATTACTCTGCCTACCACAGGGATCAAGAGAAATGGATTCCCAAGGGAAAGAAGCAATTTTTCTAAAGTGGACACCTGCAACATTACAGCTCCACTTAGGGGTGACTCTGAAGGACAACAGTGAAGAAAAATCCTTCCAATGGGCAGAACTTGGAGCAATATATTTGCTTGCCTATATTTAGAATGAGAGATGGCCAGAAGTGTGGATCTATACTGCTTCATGGGCAGTTACCAATTGTTGCGCTGGTGGGTTAGGGACTTGAAAGAAACAGGACTGCAAGACTGGTGACAGAGAAGTTTGGGGAAGAGAAACGTGGATGGACCTCTCTGAATGGGCACAAACTGTGCAGATATTTGTGCTCCACATGAAAGTCCATCCAAAGGCATCTACTGCAGAGAAGGCTCTTACTTATCAGGTGGACAAAATGATGCTCACTGACATGTCAGTTATTTTCTTTATGCTTCCCAGTGTTTGCTCAATGGGTCCCTGAAAAAAGTGGCTGTGGTGACTGAGATGGAGGTTATTCATGGGCTCAGAAATGTGGATTTACCTGTATTAAGGCTGACTTGGCTAACGCTATTGCTGAGTGCTTAATCTGTCAACAGCAAAGATCATCATTAAATCCCCTTGGGCAGTTTCTCCAACACATAGCTTCTGTAGCTCACAGTGACCACCAGTACCCAGCAGTCAGTAGCTGGCACCCTTCGGGCAGTTTCATAGTGGAATGTCTCTGATGAGATACCACTCCATGAATAGCTTTCTCCAGCACACTAGATGATGGATTTCCAGTAAGTTCCAGAAGACAGATTTGTAGCAAGTTCTGCCAGCACAACACCCCAGAGACTTCTCTGTCATCCAGTGAGTCACTCTTGTGCTTTCTCCAAGATCCAGATTTTGAACCTGGGAACAAATAACAGATAGAAACTAAATAAACCCTTTCATTAATTTGATTGATTATTGTCTTGAAATTTCCACCTCACTGTGATGGGAAGAATCAGTCTGGTCTAGTCCTCAGAGGAGGGAAGTATTCCCAAATTTAACATATGCTAACCTAAAAAGGACAATGTTTCTTCAAGAATTCATGAGAATTTATTTCCTGTTTTTAAACCTGAAGCTGAATACACTAAGATAATTCTGCATGACTTTTCTCTGTAATTAAAATCTCCAAATCCTTCATATTTGCATAAACACTTGTTTTATAAGGTTTGATCTACAAGGTTGATTGTGACAAAGACGTTCGTGTGTGAATGAGACTTTCCAATGCTCACCTCTGGTTTCAGGATAATGCAGCCTGTTAGTGCCCATGTTCTGTAGCTGCTTTAAAACCAGAAAAAGAATAATCAACCTTTGTAGGTGTCTTATGATTTACAACCTGTTTTTACATATACTATAACTTTTAATAATCTACTCTAAAACATTCAAAGTCAGTTATGATAATTTAAATAATGTTTTCTTGTTAAAACATTAAGTTTTTGTTGTAGAAAGTTTAACAAACATAGAAAAATAAAAATAATAAAATTTTAATGACATATAATCCCACTATCAGGTGATAATTGTTGTTAAAACTTTAATGTATACTCTTCCAGTATAGTTTTTAAACATATAAAGACATTTTTGTAAAAATGGAATCATGTGGCATATAACCTGCTAATTTACCTAACAATATATAATGATTATGTTTTTGTGTCATTAAATGTATTCCTTTTAAACCATGATTTTAATCCATTTGAATTAGGACCTCTTTTAATCTAATGAAAGCTATGTTTCCTAAGCTCCAGAAGAAGACTCTGCAAATAAACAATTGAAATTTATCAGTGAATGCACAGAAGAGGATCTAGGATTTGTGAGATTTGAGGCTTATACACACTATATAATTTTGGAAACTGTTATTTGTTTTACGTTCAACTCTATTTTATGTTTTGTTAGGTTGCATGCTTTCTTTCAGAATATTTAAACAAGGCAAAATATATAAAGTGGCAACACTTACCCCAACCTGGCACCAAGTAATTCTGGTAAACAGAATGGTGTTTTCTCTTATAGAACTCTGTTTATGAAACTCTACATGTATAATATTTTCTATAATATTGATTAAAAAAATACAGATGGGATCATATAATCCGTAAAGTTCAACAACTTGTTTTTATCATTTAATAATATTATATTAGACATTTAATAGTATTTCTTAAATGTGAGAAAGTGAATTTATTCGGACTCTCCATGTCTATGTTTCAATCTAATTTAATGGTTAGCTGGTAAGAAAAATTACTTCTTTAATGTTCTCAAATCAATTAATTGTTAATTAGGTAGTCTTTTGGAAATGCTGAAAAGTTTTATTAAATAAGAAAAAGTACTTTTAATGTTTGTGATTTTTGCTAAAATGTTTAGTATTTTATTTTAGTTATTAAGAAGTAAAACAAAACACTTGTTTAGACTGCAGGATTGAGAAACTGACTTGAGAATAATGAGAAATTGCCTTTTTCACACACTGTGAGGAAGCGCTCTAAAAGAAAAATATAATATAATGTATAAATATATATAAATTATTTATATGGATGTTCATTTAGACTGAGAAATCATAATATCTTCCTAGGTATTTGGAGAACTAGGTCCCTTTTAAATGAGATCTAGTCAGGAAGTGTACCAGAAATACTCATGTAGAAGTGGTTCCTGATTGCAATCTGGCTTTTCTTTAGCATCTTGAAAATTCTTTAACTCTCAGCAATTTAGTACTCACAGGGGCCTGCATAAATAAGGGGCTGAGAAAGCCCTTTTAGCTCCTTACTTCATTAGCCTCAAGATAAGTTCACATCTATTCATGAATTAAACCCATTGGACCTCTGGTTAAGAACTCCTGATTTACTACATCATTTGTAATGACTTCCTAATGGTCTATATTATGAATGTATAATGATGTGTTTAACCAGATGCCTTCTGTTGAATGTTAAAAATAGTTTATAATACCACTCAGAATAATCATTCTTATAGCTAAATCTCTGTATACTTCCCTGGTCATTTCTTCAGGATAAATTCCTGTAAGTGGATCAAATGGTATCTACATTTTAAAAGTTTAGATGTGGCAGGAATATTTAAGTTCCATTTCACAAATAAAGTGAGAGTGTAGTGGTTTACAGATATGTATCTTTAAACTAATTATTTTTGTCCCTTAATCATATATCATTCACAGCCTACCACATGACTACTGGAAACGAGTTGTCACTATAAAACTTTTGCCTCCAGAACAACTCCGTTGTGTGAAATGCTAGGGTTGCTTCCCTCCATTTCCCAGCCATGCCACATTCATTTAGGTTCAGCTCACATTCTTAGAGCATTTCTGCTACATGGTTTATTTGTGATAAACATTCCAGTTTGGCACAGGAGAGCTGTTAGGTATTTTGTTGAGCATTATCATGAGTCTTGTGTCTAGCACATTAAGGGGTGCTCCATAAATTGGTGATTGTTGCATGGCATTGAATAGTTACAGTCCTACAACTCCAGAGGACTACTTATGTTTCAGAAAGTTCATGATCAAGCTTGTGATTTATGGTTCCAAATGGACATGGCTGTAGACTTTTGAGAGGTCTATGGCTCTTCTAAACCTGATGGCTATAGAGTTTTCTTATAAAGTTTGTTAGATTTTGTATGTGTTGAAGGCAGGAGCAATAAAATAACATTGGTCCAGTCAAGATAGGATACAGTATATAAAACAAAATGGCATCACTCATGTCAACCAAGCTGGCTGCCAGTCAGCTATGACACTTTCATTCAAGAAGGAAACTACCTAAGTCACACCAGACATATCTGGCAAAAAGGCACGCTTAATATATCTGCACATGTGATGAGAATAGACATGTCTGCAGAGCAGGACCACCCACAGATAGGCTCCTGGGGAAATTGCCCACTCACCATCAGGGGTGCTAAGACACTTATCAAGAGACCCAGAGGGGTGGAGTACACCACTCTGAATAACTGAAGCAGGCTTCAGACCAGTGCTGAGAGCTGAGCTCCACAAACCATAGTGCTGGTCTATGCCATGCTGATTTCCCTTGGCATTGGCCGCTGGAGGCTCTGTTCCATTGGATCCAGATTGTACCCTCTCAGACCCATGAGGCCAGCTCTTCCTTGCCAAATGCTGATGGCTCCCTTGCTCACGGTGCTGTCTCCTGGACCTGTTGACTGAGACTCTGGGAGTTGGGTTTGTTTACCCCCTTTGATTGCTATTAGTCTATGTGTTATATTTCTTTTAGATTATTAGAGTGTGAGTAGGATATTAAGGTATATTGATGTTCTACTTTGAGTGAACCTGCATTCAATAAAAGCTGAGTGAATAGCATAGTTACTTCATGTCACTCTTGTCTATTCCTTTGTGCAAGGCTGTTCAGTAGGCAGCTAGACAAGCAGTTGCCCTCCTGACTTATAGGAAAGACTATATTGTGAAACATATGGGTACAACAGTATGTTACTGTATTAAACGTATGCAAGTAAGAAAATCAGCAAAAGAAGATAAAGAGATAGCTGGCTGGGCTCCAATGGCCACCTTTCTCTTTCCTGACTAGTCCAAAGTTAAAATAATTAAATGTTTATTGAATACCCACAAGGCATAGGCTAAATTGTTACGAGGGATCCTAGTTAATGAATATCATTATGAGGTTAGATTCTGATTTCATCAATTATTTATGTTTAGTTTTATATATCATAGTGAAGTGTTTAGAGGAAGCTGTTTAAAATATTGAAAAAGACTGACCAACAAGATCAACTCTGCTTTTTACCTAGTTGCATGTGTTAATCTGCTAGGTCTGTGTTCTGGCCGTCAAACTACACTAACAATGCTTTGCTAGAATGGAATTCAAAATTATAACCTCAGGCCTTTGCATTTATATTTTTCTATATTGTCAGTCGATATGTTTAGGAAGATGTTTGAATAAAATTTCACATATATTACATATATTTAATTTCTGTAAAACGTTAAATATTCTTTGATAATTAGGCGTTCTCAGATAATGCTTTTCAGACTGGGTTGTCTGGGGTGGTATATTTTAAAATACCATAACCTATTTTTTTGTGCTCACAGTGGTAGAAACTATGGCATTTAAAAGATGATAGCCTCAGAGCCGAGGTGGAGAGGAAGCGGTGTGGTGGTTGCAGCAGTGGCGGCAGCAGCAGGCTGGCGGAAAGTGCAGTCACACATTTAAAAAAGTAGGGAGGGACACCTGGGGAGTGCTCCCAGCATCAGACAAGACTACACAGCTGATGGTCCCAGTGCCGGGGTAAATAAAGCCTCATTGCTTCTGACTTTGCAAACCAATGGGAGTTGGGGTGGAGGAAGAAACTGCCAGTCTCTCAGTACAGTCTGTTTGTTTAAAGGGCCTCCATGGTCCTAGAATGTCCACAGACCCACCCTTTCTGGGACAATGGCAGGGAAACAGCTAGAGAGGCATCAGTCCCATACAAAAGTGGGAGAAGTGCCTGGAAAAGGGGCAAGTGCTGAGCAAGTGGCATTGTCCCCTCTCAGTCCTCTCCCCCACATACAGTGCCACAACATGGTAAAACGGGGCCCATTCTGATGAATACTTAAACTTAAGGCTCTACCCCTTACAATGTAACAGGTGCAACAGCTCCACCTAAGACACAGAGGCAAACAAACACAGGAGCCTGTCAAGATGAGGAGACAGAGAAGTATGGCTCAAAAGGGGGAATGGATCAAGGTTCCAATGGGAGAACTAAGCGACAAGGAGATACCCAACCTAACAGATGAGGAGATAACCAACCTAATAGATGTAGAGTTTAAAACACTGGTGATAAAGGTGTTCACAGGCTTGACATATATGCTTAAGTATGGCAGATGCATAAGGGAAGAAGTGAAGGCTATGGTAAATGAAACGAAGGAAAATCCACATAAAACCAATGTTGAAGGGAAGGAAACTGGGGTTCAAATCAATAATTTGGAACACAGGGAAGATAAAAATAGTCAACCAGTACAGAATGAGGAAATAAGAATTGAAAAAATGAGAGGCTTAGGAACCTCTGGGACAACTTTAAACATACCAACATCCGAATCATAGGGGTGCCAGAAGGAGAAGGGGGAGACCAAAAAATTGGAAGCTTAGGTGAAAAAATAATGAAATAAAACTTCCCAAATTTGGTGAAGGAAATAGACATACAAGTCCAGGAAGCACAGAGTCCCAAACAAGCTAGACTCAAGGAGGACCATATCAAGACACATCATAATAAAAATGCCAAAGGTTCAGGATAAAGGGAGAATCTTAAAAGCAGCAAGAGAAAAGCAGAGAGTTACCTATAAAGGGGTGCCTATAAGACTATCAGCTGATTTCTCAAAAGAAACTTTTCAGGCAAGAAGGGACTGGCAAGCAGTATTCAAGGTTATGAAAAGCAAGGACCTACAACCAAGATTACTCTATCCGGAAAAGCTATCATTTAGAATGGAAGGGCAGATGAAGTGCTTCCCAGACATGGTAAAGCTAAAGGAGGTCACCATCACTAAGCCATTATTATATGAAGTGTCAAAGGGACTTACTTAAGAAAAAGATCAAAACTATGAACATTAAAATGACAACACACTCACAACTATCAAGAACTGAATCTAAAAAGTAAAAACAAAATCCAACTATGCAAACCAGAATAGGAACAGAATCATAGGTATGGGGATTATTTGGAGGGTTATCAGCTGGGAGGGGGAAAGGGGAGAAATGGGGAAACGGTGCAGGGATTAAAAAGCATAATTGGTTGGTACAAAATAGACAGGGAGAAGTTAAGAATAATATAAAAAAAGGGTGAAGCCAAAGAACTTATATGCACAACCCATGGACATGAACTAAGGGGGGGGTGTGTGGGATCGCTAGAGGGGAAGTGGGTACTGGGCAGAAGGGAGTAAAGGAAAAAATATTGGGACTACTATAATAACATAATCAATAACATTTACTTAAAAAAAAGATGATAGCCTCAAAGGAAATAGTATAAATAACCCATGGACATGTACAGCGAGGGGTGGGCTTTGTGGGGGAAAAAGTGGGACAACTGTAATAGAAAAACAATAAATAAATCAAAAATTAAAGGAAGAAAAAAAAGACGATAGCCTCTTATTTATCGTAGTAGATATCTGTCTGCCAAGGGAGAGCCGCAAGGAGCTCTCCTGGTGCATCTTGGATTCCGTACTTCCTGAACCTCCTTCACACCTGCTCAATCTCATTTAAACATGATAAGAAAACAAAACAAGAACCTCACAGCTCTCAATATATTTCCCTCTCAGCAATTTTCAAACTTTTTCATCTCCTAGCACACAAACTAATTACTAAAATTCTGCAGCACACCAAAAAATGTTATATCCTTTGCTGATCTGACAACAACAAAAAAATAGGTATAATTTTGATTCATTCACAACAGATGGCCATTATTGTGTTGGCTGTTGTCATTTTATTTGAAAATCTAAGGGAAAGGAGGTCAGTGCCCTTGACTAGTCAGCTATTGCATGTTTAAAAACTCTTGCAGTACACCAGTGTGCCTCCTGCAAAAACCACACCAGTTGAAAATCCCTGCCCTTTGTGGTTGTAATAATGTTACATTCCTTATCAGCTATTATAAAGAGCAGAAACATGACCTATTTTCTTGAAAAAAAAAAGTGTATTTATTAAAAATATATTACAGTCAACACAGAAGGGGGTGTATCAGTATTTAACTTGTCTGAAACATTACTTTCTCAGATAAAACATTCCATCTCCGTTTTCAGTGGCCAATTTAGCATTTCCATTTTCGTGACGAAATGCAGGCACAACAAAATAGCAAAAAATAAGTCAGCATGCTATTTTGTTCCCTGCTGCACTGGGCATGTGATGCTGGGGTTTGTTTGGCCACAAGTTGCAATTTCGTTGTGCTCTGGGAGCCCAGCTGGGGAAAACTGCCCGTCTCCTAGCTTCTTATTATGGATTCTCCTTGAGGTCAGAAAGTAGCCAAGCGTTACCGCGGCCCCCCGGGACTGATGTGACACGGTACCACGTGGGGAGAGTTAAGAACCGCTTGTCGGGTGCCGCTAAATGGTAGTAGGGGTGGGCGCCGGTTTAGTCCCGGAAAAGGCAGGGTTAGGGTTCTAACTGGGAGCGTGCAGGAAGGTGACTTGCGGAAAGTGGTTATCCACCTGGCAACCCGTTTGGTTAGGTTTGGCGGCAGCTGCAGTGACCTAGGGCCGAGGGCGCGCGGAAAGCACCCCCCGCCCCCCCAGCCATCTGGCCGAGCCTCAGAGCCCTACGCTTGCAACGCCGGCGCGGGCTCTCCCTTCTTGGCCACGCGCTTTCCCCACCCCCATCCACGCGCGTGCCCCGCCCTCTCCTGAGCGCGTTTCCCCCGCCCGCGCACACGCGCGCTCCGTTTTCCTCCCTCCCGTCCCGCGCGGGTGAGCTTGCTGGCCAAAGCGTGCGGTGGGCGGGGCGCCGCGCTGACGTTGCCCGGGATGCGGGAAGGTTCCTCCGCTGCCGCCGCCGCCGCCGCTGCCGCCTCTGCCTCGCCTGCCACCGGGGTTTGTATGAAAACACCCGGCGGCGGGCGGCGAGGAGTCCGCCGTGCGTCCATAGAGCAGCTGCCTGCTCTGCCTGCGCCGATCCAGGTGGTGTGGCTCTGCCCACTCCCTGCTAGCTCCCCCTTTTAAGCTGGTGAACGCGCCGCCACCGTTCGCGCGTCCGGCCGGCGGATCCTCGGCCGCTGCTTTCCCGCCCGCCCGATGTCCTTCTGCGCTCCTCGGGCCGCGGCGCCTTGGGGGCGGGAGAAACTGGGGGAAGAGCGACTCCGGGCCTGCCGCGGTCTGCGCCCTGGGGCCCTTTCGACCCTCACCCGACAGGTTGTGTAACGCGTGTCTCTGGGTAGGTGGACCGGTTCTTGAGGGAAATCCCTGATGGGCTGGGGCTTTGGCTGTTAAGGAAAATGCTCCATCCCGCTCCTACCTACGAACACCTAGTCGCCCTCCCAACCGCACCCCCAAGGAGGGTCCTCGGGGCTGTCTCCGAGCAAAGGCGGCCCTCGTGCGCTGCCCTTTCTCTAGGACCGCTCGGTGCAGAGAGGAGCCGACGGGGGCGGCGGGTCGGGGGCAGGTGAGCGCCTTGCTTCACCTAGCTGTGCCAAGCTTCTGGGTGGGGTGGGTGTGGCGTGACCTCTGCGAAGACTAGTTTTGCTTCCTTTCAGTGGGTGTTGTGGCCTGAAGTGTGTTCTCTGTTTACAACTTGTCGCCTTGCGGGTTTGAGTTGAACCGGAATCCGATCGCCCAAGATGACTGTGCATAGCTTCCCAATAGCTTTCCTTCCTGACTTGCAGTTCTTAGTTGCAAGTATTCGGTTCAAGGACTCCTGCAGCCCCCACGCAAAGACTTGCTTGTCCCCTCCGCCCCCGTCGTTTAAGCCTGTTAGTACCAGCGTAGATTTGAATCCGTTGGTTTCCTTTCCTGGGCATTACGCGTTTTAGAATGGAGTTTTAATACATCTTAGTGTACTCGATGTGAATGTTGGTAGCTGCAAGCCCGTTTCTCGTTTTCAGAAAGCTGGCTCAAGTGCCTGAAGGTCTAGGACTGCTGATGATCTAATAGGCACTTCTTGATTCCTTATTTTCACTTATTTTTCATGTCCATGTTGTAATCTTTAGGTAAATAGAATCATTACTTTCTTTAACCTGTGCATTCCTCTTCTAAATTGTCTTTTCCTGAGGAAACTAGAAAGTTATTTTTGTAATTGTATTGTGGAATGTTTTCAGTTCAGTCGACCAAAAAAGTAGTCGTTTACTTAAGGCACTTTAAATAAAACATGAGCCAAAAGTTAAAACCAAACCAAACTCTGGCATATCTATAAGGATGTCTTATGTCATTACCGTGAGTCTTGTTCGCTCCTCATTTCTCATCCTTAAGCAGAGTTGTAATATGACCTGTTCAGTTTCCCATTCCACTTTTCTTAAGTTCTACAATGAAGTTTTAAGTTTATTTTTAATGACCGTAGAACTCTGCGTAGAATTGCTTGGGTGCATATCTAAAACTATAGTCTCACTCTAAACTCTGAAATGAATGGGGTACACTGAGAGTTACCCTTGTAATTAGCCAACACTGCAAAAGCTTTTGAAGAAGAAATTATTACTGACTTGGAATGGAGCATTATTCTCGTTAGAACAGTCTAGCTAGAATCCTGTATAATGGTTTCATCTGTTACAATAGCAGGGGAGAAAGAGGTTCAGGACTTGTGAAATTATCCAATCTGTATTCTGCATTTTGGTGTTTAAAAAAATTTCATGGTATTCACCATCCGAAATCTACTCTTCTTGGTTGAAGTCCCTTAGTAACTTGGATATTGAACATCATTTGTAATACATGAGCCTGTCAGAGGATTCTCTGTAAGTTGGGAGCTCCTCTTAGACAATGTGTAGAGTGTGCATGACCTTTAAACTTTATATATTATTGTTGTTACAATGCTTCCATCCTGTAGTGTGGTTACTGAGGGCTTGGGCCTCAGAACCATAGTGACGGGTTTGAATCATGGCTTTGCTTTATTTTCTTTGTGCTTCAGTTTTCATAGCTGCAAAAATGGAATAATAGCTGTTACACCCATAAGATAATTTTGAACATTAAATGAGCTAATACATGCAAACTGGTTAGCTTGGCACATAGTAAGTGCTCAGTAAACGTTACTATTACTGGTTTTCTTCAGTCTTGGAAGGGGTCTAGTAAGTTGAAGAAGGACTTTGGACTGATGGAACATTATTAGAGCAGGTTAATTCCACTAAGACCCTTTCACTTTTTGGGGGGTTCAGTGAGAGCTGAATCTCACTGTCCTGCCTTGGAAGCATGTAATTTAGTTTTAAATACAACAGCTGCACCATGAGTGGGGTCTCCTGAGATGCTGCCTGAAAGCTGCTGAAGTATCCCTGTTTGTCCCTTCTGACAGGACCTTGGATTGTCTCCCTCGTGGTGGTGGCTACCATTTTAACCACCTGTTTTTGAGTATGTGATTGCATTTCTTTGTTCATATGGTCCTATGAAAAAATTATCTATCAAGCTGTTGATGGGTATATATGTTTTTATCTGGTCAATATATTACATATTTTGAGTATATACAAAACACTTTAAGCATTTTTGTTTTGTTTTCTTTGTTAATAATATTACACAGTGAGGTTAGTTTTGATTTGATATTGTCTTTTCAGCTTTCATGTAATTTTCTTAGGAAAGTTTTTTTTTAATTAATGATTTTATGTACTTGTTCTTGGTTTGCAGGGATCTGATAGTAATACTATGTTCTTTAAATTAGATGTTTTAAAATGTATAGTCTCATGACCCTTTACACTCTTAAAAAATTATTGAGCACCTTGAGCTTTTGAGTCTTCTGTTTTCTTAGTTAATGTGCTAAACGTTTGTCAGTTTTGTTAATGTTTTCAAAGAACCAACTTTTGGTTTCATTGCTTTTTTTTCTATTATTTTTCTAATCTCTATTTCATTTACCTCTGCCATAATTTTTTAAAAAACTATTTTTTCCCTTCTGCTAACTTTGGGTTTAGTTCTTCTTTTTATAGTTCCTTAAGTTGTAAAGTTAGGTTGTTTACTTGAGAACTTTCTTCTTTTTCAATGTGTTTATAGCTATAAATTTCCTGATGAGCCCTGCTTTTTCTGCATCCTATAAGTTTTGGTATGTTGTGTTTTTATTTTCATTTGTCTCTTAGGTATTTCTAATTTCCCTTGTGATTTCTACTTTGTTCCATTGGTTAAGAGTATGTTATTTAATTTCTACAAATTTGTGAATTTTCCAGTTTTCCTTCTTTTACTGAATTCTAACTTTATCCTGTTGTGGTTGAGACTTAATCTGTGGCCTGACATATAGTGTATACTTGAGATTGTCCCATGTATACTTGAGAAGAATGTATTTTCTGCTGTTAGGTAGAGTGCTCTACATATGTCTAGTTGGTTTATTGTGTTGTTTAAGGCCTCTGTTTCTTCTTTCTGGTTTTTCCATTCATTATTGAGAATAGAGTATTGAAGCCCCCAACTGTTATTATAGAATTGTCTATTTTTCCCTTTAATTCTGTCAGTTTTGCTTCATATATTTTGATAGTCTGTTACAGGTGTGTGGTGTTTATAGTTGTTATATCTTCTTGCTTTCTTGAACTTTTTATTAACATATAGTATCCTTCTTTGTCTCTTGCAGCATTTTTAAAAATCTAAAGTCTGTTTTGTCTGATATTAGTATAGCCACCTCTGCTGTCTTTTGATTACTATTTGCATGAAATATCTTTTTTTTTTTCTTTAATCCTCACCCGAGGATATGTTTTTTATTGATTTCAGGGGGTGGGGAGAGAGAGATAGACATTGATGTGATAGAGAAACATTGATAAGTTGCCTCCTGTATGCGCCTTGACTGGGAATTGAACCCGCAACCTAGGTATGTGCCCTGACTGGGAATTAAATCTGCAGTCTTTTGGTGTATGGGATGACACTCCAACCAGTCACCTAGCCAGGGCTGCATAGAGTATCTTTTTCCATCCTTTCACTTTCAACCTATTTGTTTCTAAAGTGAGTCTGTGGAGAGCCTATAGTTGGGTCATACCTTAAAAAAAAAAAGAAATCCATTCTTAAAATCTTTGCTTTTAGATTGGAGCATTTAATTTATTTACATTTAAGGTAGTTACTGATAAGGAGGAACTTCTGTCATTTTGCTCTAGGTTTTTTATATGCCTTATGGCTTTCTGAGTTCCTCCTGCTTGTATATTTTGATTCTTATTGGGGATATTAGTGGAAGCTGACTTTGGCTATGGTACTTTCCTTAAAACAAACAAAACTTAAACCATTTTAATGGGTCAGAGTTAGGTTAGAGGCAAAGAAAACGTTTCAAGGTAATAATTTTAATCTCATTTGTCACCTATATAGATTTAGGAATTTTGGCAGTTGTTTAAGTCTAAATATAATTATTTGGAATCTGAATTGGGGTAAGAATTATTTTTTAAATAAACTACTTAAATTGAAATGTATTGGGATTCTACTTCCCCAACAATAAGACCTTAAAACTTTTAGTGTAATTAAAGCCTCACATAGCAGAAGAAACTAGACCTTTCGTAAGTGTCAGAACATCTTTCGTGGAGTAATGTGCAAACTATCCAAACTTGTGTTTTTAATGAGGATGCATGATAAGGAAAGGTAAAAAGTATAATCTTTATAGGTTTACTCTTATCCACATTTTTTGATAAAGTTAATGACAGTAACATATATAAAATAAATTAGCCTGTTTGCAGATTGGGCTAATAATTGGATGTCATATGGATAAGGTAACTACTAGATGAAAATGTCTACTATAATTTAGTAATTTAGAGTAGGTTAATATATACAGACCATGTTCAATGTATATATTTCTTCTAATTTAAATGGTAATAATCTCTATTTGCCTATTGCTGGGAATGTTACTCTTCTTTACTAACAAAACATTTTTTTTTTTTTTTTTACCTCCTTCCCTCAGAGTTTCTCATTTTTTCCTTTAATGATGTTACTAAGGGTTTGGGCATATTCTTTGCATTGTTTTTTATTAAATACTCAGGATTGCATTTTCCATCACATTGACATAGTGGGTGTATGGGAATAATAGTAGCTCCCTTATGTTCTTGAAAAGTGGTTTATTCCTTTCAGATGGTGAAACAATTAGAGAAAGACAACAAAAGATGACGTGTATTCAGTGTAGCTGAGTTTCCCCATGTCCTGTGGCTGAACCACAGATAAATATATATATATATATATATATATTTTAATCTTCACCTGAGGATGTGCTTAGAGAGGGGAAGGGAAGGAGAAAGAGAGAGGGAGAGAAACATTGATGTGAGAAAGGAACATCAATTGGTTGCCTGACCATCACTGGGGACCGAACCACAGCCCAGGCAAGGAACCCACAACCTTTTGGTTTATGGGATGATGCTCCAAGTGAGCCACACTGGCCAGGGCCAGATAGTTTAACTATGGCTTTTCTCTGTCTACACCCATTCCAGCAATAACAATATCTATTATTTAATAGCAAAAGTTATCATTGTTTATTGGAACAATGTTTTTTTTTATTTACTGATTTTTAAAGAGAAGAAGGGAGGCAGGGGAGAGAGAAAGAGAGAAAGAAAAAGAAACATCAGTTTGTTGTTCCACTTATTTATGCATTCATGGTCGATTCTTGTATGTGCCCTGACTGGGGAGTGAACCCACAACCTTGGCATACAAGTGTTGGGACAATGCTCTCGTTACAGAACCAGCTAATGGGTGTCTGACTGCTTACTGCCAACAGGCAAAACTCTGGAGTCAGAGTTTGTTGGAAAGGAAAAGGAATCTTTTATTTGATGAACATACAATTTGAAATAAAAGCAAGTTTCTGTCCCCAAACCCGTATCCCTGTAAACCGAAGAAAATAATCCTGCCACTGACTGTCAGGCCAGGCTGGTCTTAGGCTGCACCTGGAATTCCCTTTCCCTTTAAAAGTATTGTCTTTGGGAGAATGCAGATTGCTGAAGCATGCTTCTGGTCATGGTCTGCTCCAGGCATCCCTTGGAGTGTGTGTGAGCTGCACCTTCCTCAGCTTCTACTTGGTGGTTCAGCCCTTGCTCCCTGTCTCTTCTGTGTCATCCTCCTGGTGCAGTTGTGCTCCTAGCCCCAGGCACCTTCCAGGACCAGCCAGGGTGGCTGCCCACTGCTGCAGTAGATGTGCTGTGGCTCTGTTGTGCAGGCTGGGGGGCTGGCATCAGTCACCCGGCCACATGGCTTCCAGGGTCAGCTGAGACGCAAAGCATCAACCGGCTAAGCACCTTCCCACACATCTATACGGTGGGTCTGAGGTCCTGCTTGGGCTGGAGCAGGTGGAGCAGCAGCATAGCTCTGCTGCTGATGGGGCTCATGCTGGAGGAGTGTGTGTGGGTGGTGGGCAGGCAGCTGCCCTGGCTTTCCATGCAGGGGAGGGGTGCGGGGCTTGCTGCTTGGCCGCACAGCACCCAGGGCCCGCTGGCCTGGGCCTCCACCCCTTCACTTCCGAGTTTGCGTGCCACACTCCAGCCAGGCCCTGGAGGCCCGGGGGGATGGGTTCCAGGAATGTCCCGGGCCACATGGTCTCCTGCTGGCCTGGGAACCCAAGCCCTCAGTGGCTGACTGGACCAGCCAGGGGAGCGGATTGCAAAGTGCCAGGGTAACATACTGTCATGTGCCATCCTTGGTGCTTCCTGACCCCACCCCCATTCCCAGCAGGCAGGGGGGGTCCCCCTTTACAATACCTCCCGTTAACACTCTGAACACTTAAATCTTCCAAGGGCAGATTGATGAATGTCTTGTTCTTCTGCAATTACTTCCTGCTGGCCAAGGACATAATCCTACCCATTCCGTGGTCCAGAGGTCCCTAACAAAAAGAGGTCTGCAGTGGAGGGGAGAGTCTTCACATGAAGGAGAAGGATCTTGCAAGGTCCAGGTCATTTGATTGTCCCTGGAAAGTGGTGTGTACAGTGTCCAGAGGATGGCATTGCTGGACAGGTTGGCAGCCTTGTATTCTGGAAGTGACAACTTTGGCAGGAGGGTTAAAAGGCACAAGCAGGACCACAACTAAATAACAAAGGTAGGGAGTAACTGCAGTGTCGCACATTAAGAAAGAGACTTACTTGGAAGAAGGCGTGCAAGGAGTGTCACACCTGTCTGAAGTCCTTTTGCCCACTATAACTTGTGCTGAGGGGAATTATTCTAGGATTCCCCCCTTTAACACTGTGGACCTTTTCTGTTCAAACCAGTAAGGCAGAAAAGAAAACCAGTTTCAAAATGAAGCCGATAGGCCACCGCATACATCACTATCCCAACCATCTAGTCCAGCGAAACCATAGTCCAGCGATGCAGGTGGGCTTCTTAAGTGGAGCCTATACCATTTCTGAGTCCGCAAAACTGTGTTTTTAGAAGACGTTCAGTTGCTATCATTCCTTTGCTGCAATGATAGCAAGCAGTGACACTTTGACAGATCCTTCATGTCTATAAGTTGAATACCTCTGGTGCTGCCATCAGGTGCTGAGGTAAACTAGTTTAACTTCTAAGTGAAAACCTTGAGAACTGCTATCTGCACTCAAGTCCAGGGTTCACAATTGAGCACTGTGATTTTCCTTAAAACCCGGTTCCCCTCCCTAAGATCACTCACATTATCATCCAAATTCTAGAGCAGCAGTTCTCAACCTGTGGGTTGCGACCCCTTTGGGGGTCGAATGACCCTTTCACAGGGGTCGCCTAAGACCATCGGAAAATACATATTTTTGTGATTAATCACTATGCTTTAATTATGTTCAATTTGTAACAATGAAAATACATCCTGCATATCAGATATTTACATTATGATTCATAACAGTAGCAAAATTACAGTTAAGAAGTAGCAACAAATATAATTTTATGGTTGGGGTCACCACAACATGAGGAACTGTATTAAAGGGTCGCGGCATTAGGAAGGTTGAGAACCACTGTTCTAGAGGGATCAGGTAGGGAGAAAATACAAAGCAAAAAGGAAAATCCTTGTCCTTCCAATAGCTACCAAAATTTTATCTCTGTGCCTTGTATCTTTTGTTACTTTACTTTCCAACTTAATGTGAAGTTTTAACCCTTAGGAACCTCAGTTTCTTTTTAAAACAAACAAAACAGAAATTCAAAGCAAAGAAAGAGTTTCAGAAAAAGGGATGGGGATACTGGAACTAGCCTTAGAATCTTGTCTTACACCAGCCGGTCCCACCAACCAGTCCCACAGATGACCTCTTCTAGGTCCAAATGGCCCAAAGCCTCGAATGGCAGAGACATTCTCTCACACCAACCAGTACTGCAGATGACCCTGATGGGGTCCAAATGGCACAAAGCCCAAATGGCAGAGACAGTGGATTCCCAGTAAACAAAACAGCTAAGTACCTCCTAGTTCCCACAAAATCAGAAGGCAAGCAAAGAATAACTGTACCCAAGAACTGAGGTCGCTCTCATTTCAAGTTAAAACTCTCACAACTTCATATACTGATTCAGAAATAACCATAACTCACTTTCAATCCTTGTTCTTTTGAACAATGGAAAGGACCATACCCTAACTTAAGCAGCCAAAAGTCTCTAGATTTGCAAAGATATAAATAAAGGAACACGATCCCTTTGCATTGGGGCATGCTGTCTTCTTCCAAAAGAGAATTTCAAATCTCCGTCCAGAGTGGAGGTCCAGCTTTCCTTTACAACATCAGCCTCAGCAGCAGGGTTTAAATGCTCCTCAGGTGGTGCTCATTTTGTGTGTGGTGGCTCCAAGGCTTAATTCCCGTGAGTTTTAGAGGACAGAGTGTTGTCAATAGGATGTCATAGGGACCAGTCCATTGCTCGGAGAGCTGCTGTTCATGGCCTTGAGTCTTCCATGTCTTTACTAAGACTCAGTCCCCCAGCTGGAATGGGTGCGAAAGCTAGTCAGATGGGTAGGTGGACCTGCAATGAGCAAACTTTTGCAGAGTGGTTAGTATTTGCCCTAAATGTTGTACATTCTGCTTAATTTTTGTCTTGTGTCCCAAATCTAAGGGGGGGGGGCATTCCTGAAACAGATTTGGAAGGATCTCCCATAAACTATTTGAAAAGGGCTTAACTTAAGCCCACTTTGGGGTGCCACCCTAATTTGGAGCAAGGCAATGGGGAGTGCCTAGTCCCATTTCAAATGTGTTTCCTGGCATATTTTTGCCAGGGTCTTCTTTACTGTGTGGTTTGCTTTCTCAGTCTTTTCTGTACCTTGTGGCCTCCAAGATACTTGTAATTTCCATTGTTTTTGTAGTGCCTGTCCAACCTTCTGGGAGATCTCTGAAGTGAATGATGGTCCACTGTTGCTCTGAATGCTGTGAGGAAGTCCAGACCTGGGAATTATTTCTTTAAGTAGAAGTTTAACTACTTCAATGGCCTTCTTAGTTCGGATATGCCTCTACCTATCCAGAAAAAGTTGTCTACAAAAACTAACAAAAATTTGAAATTCCCTCTGATTTTAGGCATCTGTGTATAGTGTTCTTGCCAGTCCTCAAATGGGCATAACCCTTTATATTGTCCTCCTTTTTTCTCTGGGGTGTGTTATGTCTTAGGATTGTTTTTGGCACACAGTTCAGGCTTGGGTAATCCTCTGAACAATCCTTTGCAAATGAAGGTCCTTCAAATGTGGCCTAATGAAGTCCATCAAAGCATCCCTTCCATAATGGGTCCCATCATGTAGGTGTTTGAGGATGGGATACACTAGAGCCTCGGGGAATAAGATCATACCATGGGTGTTGATCTTCCATATGGAATTGGGATCAGTGTTAGGGGCTGTTCTTCATCTTGCTCTGTATACTTGGGTTTAAATTTTGACAAATCTAAGCAGGGTATCAAAGTCCCTAGGCATGGTGGCCCTCTGGCTGCTTGTCTTGTCTGCTTTAGCCTTGCCCTGGGTGGCCCTGATGGGTCTTCGGGGGGGAGATCCATCCTTTGTCATATAGGGGTGGGGCCATTGGCTCTCTGGGCCCTATCTCAGGGGTAGCTAGCAGTAGGGGTGGCAATGGGGGTTCCCCCTGCTACTAACGCTGTGTCCCCTGGGTTCAGGGACTTAATGAGACTTATTTCCTCATTCTCCTTTTCTTCCTGTGTCTTACTATCAGGAAGAGGTTTCAAGGCCCCTTCCCTTTTCTGCACCATCAAGTGGACCTCTGTCTCTGGTGAAATCCTATTATGCAACGATATAAATGCCTTGACATAACAGATTTCATCCCATTTGTGTAACTTGGCAATACTGTTCCAATTGTATCATGTAATGGTACAGTAATCTGGGGAACAATCCATGGGCCACCTTTTCTCATGATCCAAAACATACATAGGCCACACAGTATTACAATAATATACCAATACTTGGACATTAATAATGGCTGTATGTACTCCAGTTCACTAAAATTCTACCCAGTGGGCTCCCTCCAGGAACCAACACAGAACAGCCTCTGCCAGCCCAGATACACAGCAGGCCCAACCCCTATGACCAATACTTTTCTTGAGCAAGTGTGTACAAAATTGCTTGCTTTTCCTTATGTATGGGCTAGCCTGAGGAAGCTGATTTTGCTGTATGGTATTCTGCTAAATCAAATTCCCACATATACTTCTAGTGCATGCCATCTTTAAATATATAAAAGCCAGCTCATACAGACCCCTTTTCCAATGTAAGGTAATGCGTACTGTGGATTTAGATTGTTAATGCATCTTAAAAAAACAACAACTTCTGTTGGATAAATAACTCAGAATACATCTCCCAAAGACCCAGGTGGGTCAGTAGTTTTGTTTTTGTGCAAAAGTACGTAGTATTTTATCTTAGGATGTAGGCATTGAGGTACAGAGCATATAAATCCCAAACCCTAATTTAGAAATGGTTGAATTATAAAAGTTCCTGCAGATACTTAAGCTTTTTTCTTTTGAAACAGCTTTGCTGAGATATAACTTACCATACAATTTTACCATTTAAAGTGTGCAAATCATTGACTTTTTAGTATTCACGGAGTTGTGCAATGATTACCACAATTAATTTTGGAACATTTTTATTACCTCGAAAAGAAAGCGCATACTCCTTTAGCCTCTCCTCCCACTCCCATCTCCCCTAGTCCTGGGTAATCAGTAATCTGTCTCTAGATTACTTATTCTGGATATTTCATATAAATAGAATCATACAATGATATTGTCTTTGATGACTGGCTTTTTTCACTTAATGTAATATTTTCTTTTGTGTGTGTGTGTGTGTGTGTTATTTTTAAAATTGTTAACATGATATTTTCAAGTTTCACCTAGGTGGCACATTTTAGTACTTTGTTTCTTTTTATCACTGAATAATAGTCCATTATATGGATATATCACATTTTATTTATCCATTGTTGGAAATTTGAGTGTCCACTTTTTTTGTTATTATGAATAGTACTGCTATGAATATTTGTGTACAAGTTTTTGTGTGGATATAGGTTTTCATTTTTATGGGTATATACCTAGGAATGGAATACCTGAGTCATGTGGACACTTTATATTTAGCCTTTTGAGCTACTGTTAGGCTGTTTCTTTTTTAGCTCTGCTATTTTACATTTCCGTCAGCAAAGTATGAGGATCTAGTTTCTTCACATTCTTGCTAACACTTATTATCTTAATTGTTTATTATTTAGTATAGCCACTTTACTAGGTGTGAAGTGTTATCTCATTGTAGACTAAGTTTTTAAATAGTGGTTAGGCATAACAGGAATGATTATAGTCTGAGATGCAATTAATATTACAATTAAAGTATTTACTAGACTGACATAGGACTGTAACTCTTAACTCTGGCTATGCATGATTAGTATCACTTCCTAATTAAAAAAAAATGATGTCAGAGATTTATCTAATTTCTGAGGATATTGTACACCCCCCCCCCCCCCAATTCTTTATTGAAAAAGAAAAGAGTGGAGATTCAGTTATAGAGAACAGAATCTACTTCAGATGCCTTAAACATAGAGGGTTTACTTACCATAGGGTACTAAATATTAGCTTTGAGAATTGTTGGGATATATATCAATCCGGTCCATTCAGGAGATACAGAGCACACAGTAATTTAACAGGGAAAGATTTATATAAAGAATTATTGACTATAACAGGGGATTGAAGCAATGAGGGATTTACCAGTAAGAAGTAAAGTTAACTCTAAAGAATATAGGAATAGCTGATATAAAGAGTAGTTAGTACTCCCAAAGCTGAGAAAGAGTCGATCGCCCTCCCCCACTGAGGTCTGGACCTTGTTGGAAAAGGGCAAGGTTAAGGCAAGTAGCTGTGGGTGGCAGATTTACTGAATAGCTACCCTCTAGGGTGCCTGGGAAAAATGTTCATGGGGAGGTGTCTCACCAGAGTCCCTGTGCTGCAAAGCTGCCTGGCCTTCTTTTGGAGAAGCTGCATGTGCTGCAGAGGCCTGTCGCTGGAGAAGCCGCCCTTGTTGCAGGAGTGGGTCCTGGAGGAGCCTTGTCTACTACAGCCACTGGAACTAGAAACAATTCTTTCGCCTGCAATGTCTTTCCCGTGCCCTCTTGACAAAGCTTAATATTGTGCCAGCTGGCAAAGAAATGAATATTTTAAGAGCATATGAGGTGCATCCAGAAAGTGTTTAGCCAGGCACTATGAAAAATAGAGACTTATTGAAGAAGATGCAAGAACAAGAAACATTGTACATAGGACAATGACACCTCAGTTTCCTTCAAAGTAGGCACCTTGGGACCTCACACAGTTCTCCCAATTACCATCT
The DNA here is from genome assembly GCF_987537825.1 of Furipterus horrens. Lineage (NCBI taxonomy): Eukaryota > Metazoa > Chordata > Mammalia > Chiroptera > Furipteridae > Furipterus > Furipterus horrens. The sequence continues at coordinate 169,911,890 of NW_028327174.1, read as the reverse complement.
GCTGCCCCATTATAGTTTCCTGAATCTCATCAATGGTCTGAAATCTCTTCCCTTTCAAAGGTGATTTTAGTTTTGGGAAAGGCTGGAAGTCGCAGGGCACCAAATCTGGTCTGTAGCGGGGCTGAGTCCCCTGGGAGATTTGATGTTTCACCAAAAAACTGCATGAGACGTGAGGGTGGGCACGTTGTTGTGATGAAGCTGCCAGTCACCAGTTGCCCGTAGCTGCGGCAAGTTTAGATATAATAATTGGTCTTAAAACCTCCCAGTCAGTGCATTATCCAGGTAGGGGTCTTCTGTCCTAAATAGTATGAAATGGGTCCTACCTGACACTGGTCAGATGAGATTGACAGCCATTTGTTATTAGTCATGTGGACTCACAGCCTGGGAGAGGAAGATGCTGTGTACCACGTGGGGGTGGCACCTGGGCATAGAGTGAACCAGCCACAGGGTCTGTGGGAGGCAGGCTTTGTAGTAACAAAAGGATGAACTAACCCTCCCACCCCTTTACTATGAGGGTTTGTGATTAGTTTGTTTGACTGATTCTGAGAACTGGCAGGGAAATGAAACTAGTTCAGTTTTGGACTGAAGGGAGTACAACTGGTTTGGCTGATAGTGGAACGAGCCGGCCGAGGAGCCGTTCCCAGTGGATGGGGCACATATGGAAGAGTGGGAGGACTCTCATTAGGCCTTCGAGGCCCTGGGAAGCTCAAAGCTGTCAGGGCAGTATTTGGAAGTATTCAGTCTTAAAATAAAGTACTTTAGTAATGATTGCTAATGCTTTTCTGATAGAGAATGATAATTTTTCTGTGCATCTAATTATTTTGGCCATCTAATTAGCTCGTTCTTTTGTGTGGATCTGCATCCCCACACAGGATATAAAGTCTGATGTGAGCTAGTTGTGCAGATAGAAAAAATAGGTTTTGCTTTTCTTAAATTTACCACTTTATTTTTACTTTATTCAAGTAGGCCTAGGAACCTTAACACAGATTTTTGCCATGCAAGATATTAATAAAGTATGACCTGTATATATGGTATGTGCAAGGGTATTTTTATTTATTTAAAGCAAATAAAAAAGACTTTAATCAACAGGTAATTAACTCAGTTTACCATTCTGGAAACTAAGCGCCTTTTCATGAATTTTAAAGACTCAAATGGTAAAGGTAATAAGTTTCTGTTAAATAACTGGCTATAGTTCTTTTTTGTTTTTTGTTTTAAAGATAGGCTTGATAGACTTAGTTTAAATAAATATTTTAAGCTTTTTGGTAATTTTTATTGTGGTAAAGTATATCATAAAAGTTGCCATCTAAACCATTTTAAACTTATGATTCAGTGGCATTAATTATTCACAATGTTGTGCAACCATCACCACTATTTCCAAAATTTTTCATAGTCTCAAACAGATACTCTGTGATTACCATTAAGCAATGACTACCCATTCCCCCCTACCTCCAACCTTTGGTAACCTTTAATCTACTTTTTATGTCTATGAATTTGCCTATTGTGGAAGCAAAGCATACAATATATATTTTTTCTTTCTTTGTTTGTTTCTGGCTTATTTCAGTTAGCATGATGTTTTCAAGGTTAATTCATGTAGCATGTATCTGAACATTCTTTTCTTCCTTTTTAAAATATTTTATTTATTTTTAGAGAGAGGGGAAGGGAGGGAGAAAGAGAGGGAGAGAAACATCAATGTGTGAGAGTATCATCAACTGGTTGCCTCTCATATGCGCCCCACTGGGGAATTGAACCTGAAACCCAAGGCAAGTGTCCTAACCCAGAATCGAACTGGCAACCTTTTGCTTTGTGGGATGACACCCAACCAACTGAGCCACACTGATCAGGGCAGAACAATTACTTTTTATGGTGGGATAATATTCCATTGTATCTGTATATCACATTTTGTCCATTCATCTGTTAGTGGACACTGGATTGTTTCTGCTTTTTAGCTGTTGTAAATAATGCTGCTATGAGGGTTGACATACAATGATACGTTTGAGTTCCTGATTTCAGTTATTTTGGGTATGTATCTAGGAGTACAATTGTTTGATCATATAGAAATTCTATAGTTAGCTTTTTGAGGAACTGCCAAACTGTTTTCCACCTTGGTTGTAACATTTTACATTCCCACCAGCAGCATATGAGGGTTCTGGTTTATCTCCATTCTCGACAACACTTGTAATTTTCCACTTTTTTGATTAAGGACATCATAGATATGAATAATATTGTGATTTTGATTTGCATTTCCCTAATGACTAGTGATGTTGAACATCTTTTCATGTGCTTATTGGCTGTTTGTACATCTGCTTTGGAGAAATGTTTATTCAAGTCTGTTGTCCATTTTTAAATTGGGTTGTCTTTAGATTGTTGAGTTGTAGGAGTTCTGTATATATTCTGGATATTAAACCCTTATCAGATATATGATTTGCAAGAATTTTCTCTCATTCTGTAGGTTGTCTTTACTTTCTTGATAATGTCCATTGAAGGATGAAAGTTTTAAATTTTGAAGTCCAATTTATCTTTTTTTCCTTGTATTGCTTTGCTTTTGTTGTAATAACTGAGAAACCATTGCCAAACCCAGTGTCATGCAGATTTAGCCCCATGTTTTCTTCTGAGTTTTAGTGCTGATTTTTAGGTTGTTGACTCATTTTGAGTTAATTTTTATATGAGGTGTGAGTAGGGGTCCAACTTCATTTCTTTATTTATGGAAATCCAGTTGTCTCAGCAAAGAAGAGTCTGTTCTTTCGTAATTGAATGTAGTTGGCACCCATGTCAAAATCCATTGGCCGTAGATATATTGTTTATTTCTAGACTTCAGTTCTGTTTCATTCATATATTTGTCTGTCAGTACCACTTGAAGTTGATTTTTATTAATGTTATTTACAATATGAAAATTATTGAGACTGTTAAGTAACAAAGTTACAAAAATCATAAGCCAAAATAATAGCTTAAGACATAAGACATAATTTATATGATAATTTGAAAAATTAAAAAAAAAAAGATTTTTAGAGAGGGGGAAAAGAGAGAGAGAGGAAGAATGGTTTGTTGTTCCACTTATTTATGTATTCATTGGTTGATTCTTTCATGTGCCTTGACTGGGGATTGAACCCACAACCTTGGTGTATTGGGATAACACTCCAACCAACTGAGCTACCCAGCCAGGGTCCAGCATAACTGTATTTCTTTACTGCCTACTTTAATCCAGCCCCAGGAGAGAGAGGAGAGAAATGCCTGTGTTAAACTATTATTTTATTGTGAGCTGGAAGTTTGAATCATTTCTAAACTGTTGAAATAGAAATGATGAAGTGCCCACCATTAATCTTTGCAACTCAAATTTACCATGAACTTTTCATGTGATATACTACTAATGTAGTTTTAGAGAAAGTCACACCGCTCAACAAGAAGTAACTTCCCTTCCATTTATGGCAACAATAGCACTTTTGAAAACACATAGGATCCCTCTCCCTGCCCCGTATATACAGTAAGTCTTAATTAATTTGGATATTGGGAAAGTTATTTTGACTTTCTAGTCATTTTTTAAAAAAAAGTCAGTTGAACGAAAGAATAGAAAATTAAAAAATTCTTACAACTTTAAAAACAGACCATGTAATTTTTATACATAATCCAAAATATGTTTCCTCTTTTATAATTGAGTTAATAAGAAATATTAAAAAAGCATGTTTTGTTGAAGTAAAAGGTCTTTGTTTTTGAAGAAAAACATCCAGAATACCTATATCTTCTAATACCTATGTCTGCTCTTTAGCATGTTTGTTTTCTTTTAAATATACAGCATTACTAAATATTGCTAAGTATGTGATTAACTTGTTGAATTGGTGGTAGTCTTTTTTTCTTACTTTTGAGTGACGCCTCAAGATTCTGCTTCAATAAACATTGATATATGAAGGTAAAAGATATCCAGGGTTTTTTGTTTTTTTGGGGGGGGTGGGGGTGGGTAGGTGAAGAGTTGCAAAATAAATTAAAAAATTATCAAGTTTTGTGAATCAAGATTTAAGGGTTTAAAATGTATGGTATGTGCTTTGTAAAGATGAACCCTGCATTGATTGAATATGCATTAGGTACATTAAATGAGATGATGTTAATAGGTTTTTACTCTGTTTGAACAGTTATTAATTTAAAAGTGTTCTCATATAGAAATAATCATACATAGTTACCAGTATTTGCCACTATGTGAATAGTGGATAATAAGTACACTAATACCAGGGTGCTGTGGTTGGTTTGAGTATTTTAGAAAGTAGTATTAGAACAGGAAGGATGATTTTTGTCTCCAAAGAAATCTTAACACTAGATCATAAATTGTATTATGTTAGGTTTTGACATTTTTGTAGCGCCAGGATTTTGCTAACATTTACTGGTTGATTTTAGGTAATAGTCACATCCTATACATTGAAGTGACTTGCCAGAAGCACATAGAACTCAAACATTCTTCTTTGGTTTCCAGAGTTGTATGGCTTTTATGACATCTAAGGTATAGAAAACAGAATTATGTTTTAATTAACTTTTTTTTTTAGGTTATCTGCAATGGTGAAATAAAGTAACTCAAGATGAGCAAGATAAAAGGGGTATCAGAGAAAAGGTACTGTAATTTTAAATACCAGTATATAGAAATTACAGAAATAATACATGAAGCAGTTATTTGAAACTCGTTACTTAAAAATATTATTTATGTTTAAATAATAGTATATTATACAGTTGACCTTTTGAACAACATGGATTTGAACTGAGTGGGCCCACTTATATACTGATTTTTTTTTTCCTTAAATACCTGTACTGTTTTCGTTCCACAGTTGAGTTTTTGTGGATGTGGAGGGCTGTCTATATACACTGATCCATGCCATTTTACATTGGGGACTTGAGCATCTGCAGATTTTATTATTGGCCAGGGGCGGGGGATGGGCTGCCTGGAACCAATCTTCCATGGATACCAAGGGACAGCCAAGTTTTGGGGGAGTCAAAAGTTATACATAAATTTTCAATTGCACAGTGGGGGGTGTTGGCACTGTAACCCTTGCATTGTTCAGGGGTCAATGGTATTTCTATTGCTTTATTAATATTTAACTTTTCAGTTACAGCTTGAGTCAGCAATCCATGATCTGTGGACCAAATCTGGTCTGCCTCTTGTTTTTACATGGCCTGGGAACTAAGAATTGTTTATACATTTCTAAATGGTTGGGAAAATAAAAAAGAGTAATACGTTTTGGCCCACGAATATTATAAGAAATACAAATTTCAGTGTACATAAATAAAGTTGGATTGAACATGCTCATTCATTTATATGTTGTCTGGTCACTTTTGTACTTCATTCGCAAAGTTGAGTAGTTGTGGCAGGACAGGTAAGACTGCATGGCCCTACATTATCCGGTCCTTTACAGAAAAAGTTTAACTGACCCCTGACTTAAAGCATCACCTCTACTGTGGACTTTCTTCCTTTTTAACAAATCTGGAGGGGTGGATGGAATATTGATACTCGCTGAGTTTAGACAAGGTTGTAATTGGATGGATTACATTGGCAGATTTAAAGATCATGTGAATGAGTGGTGCTTTAAATCAAATAAGCATGTCTTGTAAGATAGAACAAGCAGAATTTTTCTCTATACCTCATTCACCATCATCATGGTCATGCCCTAAATGTTATCACCAGCAAAATTCTCATTTCTAAGTACAATTCAGAACTTTTATTCTCCAGCAGCAGTCTCATCTGTCTAGCTCACTTGCACACATGTCTTATTGCAAGGGTTCTGCTTTGTCTAGAGCTCTAATCTAGTGACTTATTTTTTTCTTATTTATCTCCTTTTACCCAGTGTAGAATTATTGTCTATTATTATACTGTTGCAAATATGTGAAACGTCTTATCTCACTGTGTGTGAGTGTGAGTGTGTGTGTGTGTGTGTGTGTGTGTGTGTATTATACCCACTAGACAAAGTCCTTTCTTTGGGTAAATCTTTGTTGAACAGTTGAATGGTGTTGGAAGATGAACTGACTTGGCAGATATCACTAAAAATTATTGATTAGAGATGTGAACTGAGCCCAACAATCTTATTACTGTGGTTCTCTCGAAAGTTCATTTTCCCAATTTTTGTAATGACCATTTTATACTTTATTTCTTTTTTTAAAAAGATTTTAATTTATTTTTATAGAGATGGGAAGGGAGGGAGACCTGGCCTGCAACCCAGGTGTGTGCCCTGGAACTGGATCTGTAACTCTGGTTCTCAGGCCAGCGCCCAATCCATTGAGCTCTACCAGCCAGGGCTATACTTTGTTTTATACCCTTTGAACCTTTGAAATCTTCATATATGTCAATATATACACTCAGCAAATGGTCATCTCTCATGACATTTAGATATAATCTATTATCCTCATATTACTTTATAAGATATTTTTATTGAATTTATTGGGGTGACATTGGTTAATAAAATTATATAGCTTTCAAGTGTACAATTCTATAATACATCATCTGTGTATTGTATGTTCACCATATCTTCATATTTCTTATACCAAATTTACATGCTTCCCTTTATTTGATTGCATCCTCTGCTTACCCTCCTGTTATTTATTCCAATAGAGCTTGTCTCTTTTCTTGTCAAAGGCTAATACTGTAATCTTTGTTCTAGATTTCACCTCCTTCCTTCCTTCTCAAGGTCTTTTAATTACTATTTATTTGTTTGTCTTGAATCTTTAACTCCTTCATTTCTTACCATTTAAAAATGATCTGGGGTTTCCAATGTTTATAGACTCTGTTCTTCAGTTACTACTCAATTTATATGATTCCCTTAAAAGCCAAAAAATTTGGAAGTCCATAAATGCAATCTACATCTCATTTCAGCCTCTTTAACCACTCTTGTGTAGTGTCTGTCTCATTCACTGTACCACAGTACTTATTAAAGCCATGTATAATTTTTCTAAACAACTTTATTGAGGTATAATTATCGTACAACAAATAATACATAGAGAGTACAGTTTGATAAGTTTGACCTGTGAAACCATCCCCTCAATCAAAATACTGAACATATTCATCATTTGTTTTCTGGTGCCCTTTTGTAATCCTTCCTTCCTGCCCCATCCCTCACTCTAGGCAATCACTGATCTACTTCCTGTCACTACAGATTTATTTGTGTTTCTAGAACTTTATATAAATGGAATTATACAGTATGTATTTTTGGGAGGTAGGAGTGCGTGACTATCTTCTTTTACCTAGCATAGTTATTTTGAGATTTATCTTTTGTAATGTGTATCAATTGTAATCATACTTTTAAAAATTACTAAGTAGTATTTCCTTGGATAGATATATTACAATTTCTTTATTCATATTTTGGACATTTGAGTTGTTTCCAGTTTTTGGCTATTGCACACATAAGGCTATTAGGAGCATTTGTGTACTAGTATTTATGTGACGTTATGCTTTTTTTTCTCTCAGTCAAATACCAAGGATTAGAATGAATAATATAGTAGATCTGTGTTTCTTTTTAGGAAACTGCCAACATCCTAATAAACTGCCAAAGACATTATATCTTACACTCCTTCCAGCGGTATATGAAAATTCTAGTTTTTTATATTCTCACCAACACTTGGTATGGTTGTTCTTTTTAAATCGTTAAATTTTTATGGTTATTCTTTTAAAATTTTAGACATTCTAGTTGGGGTGTACTGGTATTTCATTCTGCTTTTAGCTTGCAGTTCCATAATTACTAATGATGTTGAGCATCTTTTTATGCACTTATTTGCTTTCAGCATATCTTATTTGGTGAAGTATCTTTCTGAATCTTTCTCCCATTTTTAAAATTGAAGTATTTATTTTTTTATTATTGAGTTTTAGAAGTTTTTTGTATATTATATATGTAATTCCTTTAATAGTTTTGCAGATATTTTCTCCCGCTCTTGTCTTTTCATATTTTAAAGTGTCTTTTAAAGTTCATAAGTTTTTAAGTTAGGTGATGTCCATTTTGTTTATTTGTTCTTTTATGGATAATGCTTTTAGATTTATACCTAAGAAATACATGCATAACCCATGTTTACCAAGGTTTTCTTCTAGAAGTTTTATAGTTTTAACATTTAGGTCTGTGCTCCATTCTGAGTTATGCTTTATATATGGTGTGAGGTATGGATAGAAGTTCTTTCTGACATATGTATATCTAGTTGTTTCAGTACCATTTTTGGAATGACTATCTTTTCCATTTTTGGAATGGCCTTGGGACCTTTGTCAAAAATCAGTTTTCCGTGTATGTATGGGTCTGTTTTTGAACCGTTTTGTTCCATTGATCTAGCTATCTGTCTTACTGACAGTACCTCACTGCCTGGATAGCTGTAGTTTTATAATGCGCTTCAAAATTGTGTTGGTCTGGAGGCTGCTGTAGGACAGGAGTGGTAAGATTGCAGTCCCTGCTCTTGCCAGTGTGGTGAGAGTAGCATCAGGTATCTTACAGCCCCTGAATATTCTGGCGTCTTCAGCCTATCGAAACTGTGCCAAGAATGCCTGTCTTAGGTCAGCACTGTCTACCCGACAGTTCTGTCATATTCAGACTTCAGGTGTTTCCTCTGCTCCCAGGCTTATTACATCAGTCAGAAACACGACATGTGGGCGCATGGCAATGATCCTAGTTAGAGTGGCCCCCTTGCTTCCAAATGTCCTGAAGCTACCAGTCAGAACTGTGACATACTTCAGCTCACAAAAAGGCAAGAGAAAGATTGTGAAAGCTGTCGTCTATAGGTTTCTTCGACTTCACTCTGGCCTTTGGGTGAGGAGGAAGGCTGGTTATAAGAAAAAATTATGGAAGAAGACTGCTGCAAGAAAAAGACGCCTGAGGGAATTTGTGTTCTGCAATAAAACCCAGAGTAAACTCTTAGATAAAATGACGACATCTTTCTGGAAGAGGCAAAACTGGTGCGCTGATTATCCTTATCAGAAGTATCATGATCGGACAAACCTGAAAGTGTAGATCAGAAGTTTTATGATTTCCCAGTTATTGAATATATATCTTTGTATATATGTCTTTGCAAAAATGAGTAAGTATAGATGGAAGGAGACTTGACTTTGGGTGGTAAACACACAATACAATATACAGATGATGTATTGTAGAATGGTATACCTGGAACCTATATAATTTTATTAACCAATGTCATGCCAATAAATTCAAGTAAAAAAAGAACCTAAAAAAAAAATTGTGTTGATCCACCAACTTTGTTCTTTATTTTTGAAGTTTGCCCTGTTTTCGGTTCCTTTGCATTTCCATAGGACATTTGTATCAGTTTGACAATTTCTACACAGTAGCCTGCTGGGATTTTGGTTAGGATTGCCTTGCTTCTCTAGATAAGTATGGGGCCAGTTGACATTTTAATATTGAGTCTTCTTATCCCTGAACATAGTATATCTCTTTAATTTATGATCTTCTTTAACTTCTTCCAGCAGTACTTTGTAGTTTTTAGTGTATTGGTATTTCATGTTGTCAGATTTATTCCTATTATGCCCCACAGAAATAATAGCTCTTTGGGGGTCTCCAATAATTTTTAAGAGTACAAAAGTAGTATGAGTTTTCTTCTAAAATTGAGAACTTCTGAACTGGCCTACATTAACTTCTGTATTAAGCTAAAAATGAAGCCAAGAAGTATGGTTTTACCAGGGTGGCTATACACCTAGTGAAAACTCATGTTACTGTGAAAGATAGAACAGATATGCGGGGAAAGTTAGAAGTTAGCCACAAACACATCTAAAATCCCAGTAGAATAAGACTAGAAGTTACAAAAAATAATGAATAGTTAATTAACTTTGGTGAAGGCGTTTAAAATACTACTTGATTAATTATTGCTGATACTAGTATAAAATTAGGTAGTTTAAAAATGTAACAAGATTTTACTGGTTGTCTTTAACAAATCATTTGGTAGTATTGGGCTAGAAATAAAAAAATATTATCATTTACGTTACTACAGTTGTCCCACCCCCCCCCTTGTCCCCCTCCCTCCAGTCCTTCCCTTCTCAAAGCACTAATTAAAAAGAATATATACACCCCTATGTTCATAAAAGTGTTATTTACTGTAGCCAAGATTTAGAAACAGCCTAAGTGCCCATCAGTAGATGAGTGGATAAAAAAGCTGTGATACATTGACACAATGAATACTACTCAGCAGTAAAAAAGAAGGAATTCTTCCCTTTTGTGAAAGCATGGATGAACTTAGAGACTATTATGCCAAGTGAAATAAGCCAGGCAGTGAAAGACAAATTCCATATGATCTCATTTATAACTGGAATATAAGGAACAAAATAAGCTAACAAGCAAAATAGAATCAAGAGGCACAGAAACAAGGAACAGGAATTGCTGGGTCAAAAGGTAGTTCCATTTTTAATTTTGTAAGAAAACCATACTGTTTCCCAGAGTGGTCACACCAGTCTGCCTGCCATCAATAGCGCACTAGGGTTCCCTTTCCTCCACATCTTTGCTAGCACATGAGTTGTATGAGTTCTTTATATATTTTGGAGATTAAACCCTTGTCCAGTGTATTATTGGCAAATATGTCCTCCCATACAGTGGATTCCATTATCATTTTGCTGATGGTTTCTTTAGTTGTGCAGAAGTTTTTTAATTTGACGTAGTCCCATTTGTTTATTTTTTTCTTTGTTTCCCTTGCCCTAGGAGATTTATCGGCAAAAATATTGCTATATGAGATATCTGAAATTTTACTGCCTGTGTTTTCCTCTAGGATTTTTGTGGTATCATGAATTATATTTAAGTCTTTTATCCATTTTGAGTTTATTCTGGTGTATGGTGTAAGATGGTGGTCTAGTCTCATTTTTTTTGCATTTATCATTCCAGTTCTCCCAACAGTATTTATTGAAGAGATTATCTTTACTCCATTGTTTTCTCTTGCCTCTTTTGTCAAATATTAATTGACCATAAAGATGTGGGTTTATTTTGGGCTCTTTATTCTGTTCCATTGATCTGTGTGTCTGTTCTTAGGCCAGTACCAGACTGTTTTGATTACAGTGGCCTTGTAGTATGGTTCAATACCAGGTTTTTGATCCCTCCAACTTTTTTCTTTTTTCTCAAGATTGCTGATGTTATTCAGGGTCTTTTTTGGTTCCATATAAATTTTTGGAATATTTGTTCTAGATCTATGAAATATGCCAATTGTATTTCAATAAGAATTTCATTGGATCTATAGATTGCTTTGGATAGTATGGACATTTTAATGATGTTAATTCTTTCAATCCATGAACATGATATATGCTTCCACTTATTTGTATCTTCCTCAATTTCTTTCTTCAGTGTCCTATAGTTTTCTGAGTACAGGTCTTTTACCCCTTGGTTAAATTTATTCCTAGGTACTTTATTTTTGTTGCAATAGTAAATGATAGTTTTATTAGTTTCTTTTTCTAATAGTTCATTATTGGTGTATAAAATGCCATCAATTTCTGAATACAGCATTGACTTTGCCAAATTCATATATTAGGTAGAGAAGATTTTTGGTGGAGCCTATAGGGTTTTCTATGTACACTATCATGTTGTCTGCAGATAATGACAGTTTTACTTCCTCCTTTCCAATTTGGATACCTTATTTCTTCTTATCTGATTGCAGTAGCTAAAACTTCCAGTACTATGTGAATAAAAGTGGTGAAAACAGACCCCCTGTCTTGTTGGTAGTAGGTTTTCATACATGGCCTTTATTATATTGAGGTATGCGCCCTCTAGCCCCACTTTGCTGAGTGTTTTTTTTTTTTTTATCATAAATGGGTGCTAGATTTTATCAAATGTTTTTTCTGCATTTATTGATATGATCATATGATTTTTGTCTTTCACTTTAGTGTATCACATATATTTGTGAATATTGTACCATCTTTGCATCTCTGGAATAAATCCCAATTGATCATGGTGTATGATCTTTTTAATGTATTGCTGGATCTGGTTTGTTAATATTTTGTTGAGGATTTTAGCATCAATGTTCATCAGAGATACTGGCCTATGATTTTCTTTGTTGTGTCTTTATCTGGTTTTGGAATTAGGATAGGAGTGGCCTCGTAAAAAGAGTTTGGAAGTCTTCCTTCTTCTTGATTTTTTTGGAATAGTTTGATAAGGATAGGTGTTTGTTTTTTGAATGATTGGTAAATCCATGTGTGAAGCTATCCAGTCCAGGACTTTTGTTGTCTGGGAGTTTTTTGAGTACTGCTTCAATTTCATTAGTTACCAGTCTGTTCACGTGTTCTGCTTCTTCCTGATTCAGTCATGGGAGATTGTATGATTCTAGAAGTTTGTCTGTTTCTCCCAGGTTTTCCATTTTCTTGGCATATAGTTGTTCATAGTATTTTCATGTAATTTTTTGTATTTCTCAGGTATGTGCTGTCATTTCTCCTCTTTCATGTATGATTCATTGATTTGAGTGCAGTCTCTTTTTCTTGGTGAGTCTGGTTAAAGGTTCCTCAATTTTGTTTATGTTTTTAAAGAAACAGCTCCTGAATTCATCAATCTTTTGAATTGTATTTGTCTCTGTTTCATTTATTTCCACTCTGTCTTGATTATTTCCTTTCTTCTGCTTCCTTTGGGGTTTGTTTGTTGTTGTTTTTCTAGTTCTTGTAAGTGTAGGATTAGGTTGTTTATTTGATCTATGCCTAAAATGCTATAAACTTCCCCTTCAGGACTGCTTTTGCTGTGTCTCCTAAGTTTTGGCTTGTTGTGTGTTCATTTCCATTTGTTTCCAGATACTTTTTGATTTCTTCCTTGATCTTGTTGATGCTCATTCATTATTTAATAACATGCTATTTAGTCTCCATGTATTTGAATGATTTTGAGGTTTTTTTTTTTTTTTTTTGCTGAGGTTGATTTCTAGTTTCATGCCATTGTGATCCAAGAAAATGTTTGATATGATTTTCACTTTCTTGAATTTGTTAAGACTTATTTTGTGTCCTGTCATGTGGTCTATTTTTGAGAATGATCCATGTGCACTTCAGAAGAATGTGTATTCTGATGCTTTTGGATGCAATGTTCTGTAACTGTCAATTAAATTTATTTGATCCAGTGTGTCATTTATGGCCACTGTTTTCTGTTGACTTTTTGTCTGGAAGGTCTATCAAATGGTGACTGTGGTGTGTTAAAATCTCTTATAAAACTGCATTGCTGTTGATCTCTTCCTTAAAGTTGACCAAGATTTTCTTTATATATTTAGGTGCTCCTATATTGGTTATGTATATGTTTATAAGGGTTATATCCTCTTGTTGGATTATTCACTTTAGTATTATGTAGTGACCTTGTTTGTCTCTTTTTGTGGCCTTTTTTCTTTGAAGTCTATTTTGTTAGGTATAAGTATTGCTACTCTAGCTTTTTTTGCTTCCATTTGCATGGGATGTTTTTTTATTCCTTTACTTTCAGCCTGTTTAAATCTTTTGTTCTAAGGTGGGTCTCTTGTAGACAGCATATATATGGGTCATGTTTTCTTATCCATTCAACTACCCTATGTCTTTTGATTGGAACATTTAATCCATTTATATTTAAGGTTATGTTTGCCATTTTATTCCTTTATATCTATGATCTTCTCTGTATTACTGCTTCTTAAAACAGGGCCTTTAACATCTCTTGCAGTGCTGGTTTGGTGTTAATGAACTCTGTTAGCCTTTTTTTTTTCCTTCTGGGGAGCTCTTTGTTTTGCCTTTAATTTTAAATGATAGTCTTGCTCTATAGAGTAGTTTTGGTTGCAGATCCTTACTTTTCATTACTTTGAATATTTCATGCCAGTTCCTTCTGGTCTGAAGTGTTTCTGTTGGGAAATCAGCTGATAGTCTTATTGGAGTTCCCTTGTAGGTAACTGACTGTTTCTTTCTTGCTGCCTTTGAGATTCTCTCTTTGTCTTGAAACTTGACTATTTTAATTATGATGTGTCTTTTTGTGGGTCCCTTTGTGTTATTCTTTTAAAAAAATAATTTATTTGTTTATTTTTAGAGAGAGGGGAAAAGAGAAAAAGGGAAAGAGAAACATCACTGTGTGGTTGCCTCTCACTTGCGCCCGCCAACTGGGGACCTGATGTGCAACCTAGTAATGTGCCCTGACTGGGAATCAAACCAGCGACATTTGGCTCACAGGCCAATGCTCAATCCACTGAGAAATGGGGTGGTAGCTAGTGCGAGGAGCTCCTAGAGCATATTTGTGTGCCGATGGGTATGATCCAATTGGAAGGGAGAGAAGATGGTGAATAAGAGAAATATTAATTGATGGAACAAATACATTAAAAATGCAGGAAGGGCTGGGGTCAAGAGGAGGGATTGTTCTGAGTCTCAGTATACCAGCCAAAGAGAGCCCTTGAAGGTAAGTCAGAGTGTATCACCCTTGTGCTCATAAACTTCCCATTTCACTCAGTGTAAAAACATTGATCTTTATGGTGCCCTAATTTAAAGTAATATTCTTTTTAGCCTTACCAATAATTCTCGGATTGTTGGACTTCTGGCTCAGCTGGAGAAGATCAATACTGAATCTACAGAATCAGATACTGCCAGATATGTTACATCAAAAATTCTTCATCTGGCTCAAAGTCAAGGTAAGCTTTAATCTCTTGTTTTTGGTATGCTTTTTTAATTCTTTAAAAGTGGATGCTAAGAATGTTTAAACTTTTGATAGATGGTTTTCTGTAAAAATTGAACTTTCTTAAATAGACTCAAGAAGTAGAAAATGGGATAACTGTGAAGGAAATTAATCTTCAAAGTGTTGTTTCTAAAAATGGTTATAATTTTACTTATGTATGAATTCCTCCCCCTTGCCCCATCAGTTTTTCAGATGCATGATTCTAGTGCTGCTTGTTCTAGAATGTTGACAAAATATATCAGATAGCATAGCACATTGGTTATTCGTGTGGTTCCCACTTTGAAATGCAGGCTTTGTCATTCAATGGCTGGGTGACCTTAGGGAAGTTTTGAATCTCTAGGACTTAGTTGTACTATCTTTGAAATAGAGATAAGACATATGTGATTATTATAAGTTTTATATGAAAAGCATGTAAAAAGAATGTTAAAAATGTTCAATGAATGATATTGCTATTTTATGAAGCTAGTACTACTTACTGCATCGGTATCAAAATCTCAATAGAGTACAAGAGAAAAAAAAGTATTGACTTTGCATTTAGGAACATAAATGTGAAAAATCCCAAATAAAATATTAGTGAATTAAGTCTAATTATACATTAAGAGATAAATATAATTGCTAAATAGCATTTATTTCAGGAATATAAAATGGTTTAATACCAGGAAATATATCTCAATTGATGCTAAGAAATGGAATTTAAGATTCCAAAACATGTACTTGATTTAAAAAAAAGACAACAAACCTGAGCTTTTTTTTTTTTAAATAAGAGTAAGACAGCAACTCCCTTAATATTTAACAGTGATATTGAAGGCATTCTATTAAAATTAAGATCCAGACAGTTCACAGTTAATAATTTAATATATTTAATTTTTTGTTTTATTATTCTCAAGGTTCAGATCATTGAAGTAAGATGTTTAATAGGCATTTACTGTGTTCAAGAGCTCAGTAACTATTAATCCTTCTTTGTGGTCACAGATCTTTAATTTTTTTGATAATTTCCTCCTATGTAATAATGTCTCTAGAAGATAGTTGACAGTATTCCCAAACCCAGGTAAGGTCTCTAATAGATTGTATTTGTTTCTAGAAAAATCTAAAATACCTGCACTTTTGAATTCAGAAAGTCACTGTACTAGGTTCTATCTACCCTTTGAAAATATGCTTATCAACTAAGGCAGATGTGCAAGAATGTTGTATTAGTGCAAAGATAGATGTACCAAGTATATCCATTGTATTATCTTCAAAACAAAAAAAAAGAAACAAAATGTTCCCCAAACCTATAGGTAACACTGGGGTACACTGCTTCCACTACTGTAGACCCTTCCCATCATAGCCTGGAAGCTCCTACTTTAACATTACTGCTGAAAATGCCCCCAACCATGCCATTGCCAGAGACTACCCTTCTCTTCACCCTGCCAGCACCACTGGGGAGTCTAACCCCTGAATATTGCCTCCTGGGGTTGTGTAATACAATGATTGTTTATAGTACCCTGAATTAACCAGTCAACACAATATGAGTTAGTAGTGAAAGATTTTCCCATCTTACATTCATTTCTCATCCTTTACTGTCTTCTTTTGTGCAGTCTGTTGATTTTTAAGCTTATTTATTGATTTTAGAGAGAGATAGAGAAACATCGATTTGTTGTTCCACTTATTTATGCATTCATTATTTTTTTCTTGTACATGCCCTGACTGGGTATCTAACCCACAACCTTGGTGTATCAGACTGATGCTCCAACCAATTGAGCTTCTGGGCCAGGGCATTAATATTTTTTTAACTTAAAAAATATTTAGTTCTTTTCTTAGTTCCTGGAGGGATTACAGTATGCATTGTATTACAGTGAACTTTAGATTAATACTAACTTAATTCTGGTAAAACATTGAAACCTTCTTCTAATATAGTACTATTTCTTTTTCGTTTCTCTGTTATTATTGTCATATGTGTTATATTTATACATGTTAGAAACCCAATAATGGAATGTTATAATTATTGTTTACCCAATTTTATGCCTTGTAAAGAAGTTAGTGGGAGAAAAAGTGAAAAATTCATTTTTGAATGAAGGAAGAGAGAAGCTGAGATTTATGTCCTGGGGAACTATCTGCATTTTATATGTAGCTATAAGAGGGTCCTGTGAAAAAGATTAAGTACATTCACAATTATAATTTTTATGTCCTCCCGATGAATTTACCCTTTCATCATTATGGAATGTCCTTCTTTATCTGAGGTAATTTTTCTTTGTCTTGATGTTTATTTTTCCTGATAATATTATAGCCCCTCCAGCTTTCTTATGGTTGTTTGAATGCTATAGCTTTTCCCATTCTTTTTCTTTGAACCCGTGTGTATCTTTGAACATAAAGGGTGTCTTCTGTAGACAGCAGTTTGACAATCTCTGCCTTTTCATTTTAGCACTTACTTTGTTAATGTTTACTGTAACGTTGATTGGACTTAGGTTTGTACTTTTTTTGCTTTTATTCTTTGTTTCTGACTTGGGACCCTATAGATCCATTTATATTTACAACTTTTAGCTATAGTTTTCATATGTATCACATTTATATACATTTTAATTACTATAAGACTATTTTTGCTTTAGACAGTTATGTGTATTTTAAAGACATTAAGAAGAAAAAACATTTTTATATTTATTAGATATTTACCATTTCTGAAGCTTTTAATTATTTTCTAAAGATATGAGTTTGATCTGGTGTCATTTCCCTTTTGCCTATAGAATTTCCTTTGGCATTTCTAGTAGTGCATGTCTGCTCTGAAATATATTTTTTTCTTTTATTGAAAATGGATTTATTTACCTATTTCTTGAAGGCTATTTTTACTGGATGCAGAATTCTGGGTTGACAGTTTTTGTCTTTCAGCACTGTAAAGCACATTTAAAATAGTGCTTTCACTATTTGATGGTCTTCATAATTTTAAATGAGACATCTGCTATTTTTGAATCTTTGTTTTTCTGAAAGTAATGTATCATTTTTCTCTGGTTGACTTCAGGATTTTCTTTTAGCTTTGGTTCTGAAAAGTTTGACTGGGCGTAGTTTTCTTAATATTCATCCTGTTTGGACTTTGCTGAGCTTCTTGGATCTGTACACTTGTGTTTTCACCAAATTTGGGAAATTTTTGCTGTTCAATTTTCTTTTACTCACCCATTTTCTTTCTTTCTGAGGCTGTAATTATACATGAATTAGAATTTTGGAGATTGTTTCAGTGGTCTTTTGAGGCTCATATTTTAAATCTTAATGCTCTTATTCAGTCTTGATAATTTCTTTTTTTCTATCTTCATGTTCACTGCCTCTTTCCTCTGCATTCTTCCATTATGTCTCTCTGATTATTTCAGTTATTACATTTTTCTGTTCAAAAATGTGCATTTTTTTGATAAATGGTTTCTATATCCTGCTATGGTTTTCTGTCTTTTTGTTCATTGTAAGGTTATTTTTCTTATTGTCATTGATCATAATTATAACAGGTACTTTAAAATTCTTGTCTGTTAGATATAAAATTTTGAATATTGAAGGTGTTGAAGACAGCATGTAGTAGTATAAGAACTCAGAAGGATGCTATTAAAAATATGCCAAGAGAGGAAGCAGTAGTCAGCAGTGCTAAGTAACAGAGAGGTTAGTTAAAATAAAACCTTTTTGATTTGACTATTGATAACTAATTGATCATAATAAGAGTACTTTTAAGTGGTGGGATTAGAACAAGAGTGTATAATGTGATGTGAGTGGCAAATGATGTAATGACAGGGTATATATAGACTATTTGTTTAAGGAGCCTCACTGAGAAAGAAAGAAAAGAGAAGGAAATAGAGAGGAAGGCAATATAAAGTCAAGTTTGTTAAACATGCGGAAAATAATAAACAGTATGTCAGTAGAGGTTAAATCTATAGGTTCGTGAGTAGGTCGAAAGGATGGGAGTCAGAGCATAGCAGAAAGGACACTTCTTCCTTCTTACCCCAAACTGGAGAAAGAAATGCGAGACTATCTAGGATTTGATACCTAAGTGTATGGAGTTTGGTTATTATTTGTAGCATTTTATCTGTGGTAATTGATTGCTTTGTCTCAATTCATTGACGAAAATGTAGGTACTAGGAGTTCGGAACAGAGGTCTAGAGATTGAGGACTGGTACAAATTTTGAAATAAGTATGGGCTATTATGGAGACATATGAGTGTGGTGTTGGCTGTGAATTAAGTGAAAGGAGCAGTTTTGTGTTCCTAAATGACATTGGAAATGGTGAATTTTTGGTGCTAACAGTATTAATCTAGGAGAAGAAATTTTTGTGGCATTATTTTTACTGTGATACAGGAGACTGCACACTTTAGCATATACTTTTGTATAAGGGTTTGTGGTAGGAAGGTTAAGGAGTGGAGCTTGGAATCCAAGTTAGGACAACATCACTACTGTGATGAATTAGAAGTTTCAGTGAAGGTCACAGTGAGGTTTACATAAACTTTAGAAAGATAGAAGGAATAGGAAAGTTAGGAAGCTCTGGTCTGAAAGTGGGAGATTGAAAGTTAAAATATAGAGGTAGAGCAGTTTGAGGTCTGAGAATTAGGAGTTGGTAAGTTGGAGTGCAGGGGGAAGGATTTTGTTGTTACAAGGTCAAGAAACTATGGAAATAGGTGTTTGAATAAATCATCCGTATTGAAATGAAGGTCTGCCAAGAGAATGTGGAGTAGAATAGGAAACTGTGTAGCAACCAGTTTTTATTTAGTGTGAAGAGTAAACTAGATGATGGTGGATGTTATAAGAGGAATTAGAGGCTGCATTGTACTATCTTCAAAGGAGAAGAGTTTGTTTGTTTCCATGAAGGTGAAACTGTATTGGTTTTTTGGTAGTGCGGATCTCAATCTTTGGAATATCCTATATGATGGTAATATTGAAAAATGATTTGACTTGAATATTAAAGCAATGGTCTTATTTAAAATGGGATGCATTGTGGTAGATACTTAAACAATATTTTTTTATTTTACTGCACAATAATGTGAGATTGTTAGTTTAAAAAATAAATAGGAATCTAATATCCAGCATATTTGTATTGTAGGTAGTATTGAAAATTGTCATAAGAACATTATACTATGACCTCTCTGTAGTATATTAGTCCCTTTCTTTAATAACTTCTAATTTAGAGCAACTTAATTTTCAGATGGATATCTGACTAATGATTTTTAAAAGTTTGAACCAATTCTGAGATTTTGTGACTTGTATTGAACATTTCATGCTTTATATTTTTATGAAGTTGTACATATATAATTTGCATGTGTCAGACCTATACCACATATAACTCTTTGCTCATTCACAGGTGAAGTTGAACAGGATTTGCTTCAGTGTAATGTTCTGAAAGCCAAGTCTCACTTTCCCTCGTCTTATCAGGGCCTCAATGCTCATTGTTCTGCTCTTAAACTCCCTTGACTATCCCCATATGGAACACATTTAGTACTACCTGGCTCTTGAACTATTGTGTATATGTGCTGTATTGTGAATAAATTGTGGTGTCTTCTTAAAAATCTCAGAATGTGAAATGAATGGCATTGTTATCCTGTAGTGAAAGAATTTCTGACACTGATATTTAGATGTCAAAAAGTTGGAGAAGGGCATCAAATATCTTGTGCAACAGTCTTGCTAAAAGGATGATTACTGTGACTTTTTGAAGTGCATTAAATCAGAAAAGACTGTAAGCTTTGGGTTCAGAAACACCTTTGGGTCACCTGGTCTCTTACTTGCTTGATGACTTTGTGCAGGTTTTTTCTTTCTGAATTTAAATTTTTGATGTATGAAAAGAGTAATTTTTCTCCTAGTGAGTTAGAGTTAGTCATAAATGAGGTGTAGTGTGGTAACATAAACGCAATAGTAAATACTAGTTCCTTTCCTAAATATTGGCCTATGATATACCTTTCTTTTGTTAATCAAAGGAGAATTGTGGAGAAGCTCTAGTTTTGTTATTGTGTGATTCAGAATTTTGAAATAGTATTAATTCAGTCATACATTTAAAATGGTACTAGGTTTCTGTTTTTACCAGTTTGATGAAATGTTTTCTAGTTCATCGAAAGATTATAAAGAGGCCTGCCATTACACTCCTTCCTCAATGCCAGTTCTGGTACCTGCACCATGTTAGTGATTTTAAGATTTCAGATGGACAGACAGGGAGTCACCTAGTACCTAATAGAAGCTGTGATGAAGTGCAGGGAAGATTTCATGAACCTGATAGTCTCCAGAGAGTAGAATTAGCAACACCAGAGTGGGGAACACGTGAGAACCGATTTAGAGACTTGTTTATTCTACATTAGCTGTATAATAAAACTATATGTAATTTTATCTTATGTTTTAGAAGAAATTATTTTTTTTACCTTTTCAGAAAAAATAAGGAGAGAAATGACAGCCAAAGGTTCTACAGGAGTAGAAGTTCTACTCTCAACATTAGAGGTAAATCACTTATCGATTTTAATTATGTAACTATTAATATCGACCAGTACTGTAGAAAAGAATATAAATGAAATATAAAATTTTTGTCCTAGAGGTAAAGCCAATGAGTGGAAGTTTGTTTTATGTTTTAAATTAACATTTGGGATGGTGATATAAACTTTCTAATATATATTAGGTAAACCTTTAAGTATGTTACCCTATGATTATCATGATAAACATATTTTAAAAAATCTTTACAAGCTGTTCTAATTGGTAATAGAAAATAAAGCATGAGCTGGAGTTAAGTCTTTAGCTTAAAATAAATAATTGGTATTGGAAATTCTCATTTGTTTTATTATGTCAGCTGGTATATATTTTTGATTTAATGTACATATATTGGTTGAATATGCTATATTATATTTATAATAATTAAACTGTGCCAATATAAAAGTACTGAGTGGATCAGCAGGATATATTCAATCATTATTTTATATTTTATTCAGTGCAGTATTAAGAACAGGGGGTAAGTACTGTTATACAACTTAAATTTACACGATATTATATATCAAAATATATCTCAGTAGTACCGTAGTCCCTCTATGTCGCGGTTCACTTATCGCGGCCTCACTGTATCACGGGATTTTAAATAATATTATATTTAATTATTTATCACTGATTTTTCACTATATCGCGGGATTTTGCAGTACTGTATATGTATGTTGTTAAAGTTACGTAGGTTTAAGAGTGTAGAATATGTTTAAGAACATAAGTAGTGTTTATAAAAGTGTGGAAATGGTTAAGAAGGGAGTGGGAAAGGTTAATAAGGGACTGGGAATGGTTTACAAGTATGTGGGAAGGGTTTATAAAGCCTTAAAATATATATAAATACTAAAATAAATGTAAGGTTCCTACTTCGCAGATTTTCACCTATCGTGGGGGGATCTAGAATGTAATACCCACGATAAATGAGGGAATACTGTACTAGAAAAAAAGAACAGGGAGTGAATTCGTGTTAGGAGTGAGTTACTTCCTGTCAAAAATGACATAAAGCCATTATTCTAAATTGATCTGTTGATTTAAAGTAATCTCAGTAAAAATACTAACAGTTTTGTTTCTATAGTTCAGTGAGAAAATAAGAATAGAAAGGATACTTCTGAAAAAGAAGAGAAATGAGAAAGGACTAGCCTCACCAAATATCAGAAACCATTATAAAACTTCAGTAATTCAGATAGTTTAGAAATTATGTGTAATTGATAGACATCAGTATAATACAATAAAAATATCCAAAGCTAAATTAAAATGCTTATGGGAATGTAGTACTAATTGATAGAAAGTAGCATTTCAGATCAATGAGGGATAGAATGATTACTTAATAAGTGGAGATGGTACAAACTGGTAGCCATGCAGAAAAGCATAATGTTGGATCCTTACAACCTACACCAAAATAAATTCCATGTCAAACAAATATTTAAGAATGGAAAATAAAATAATAATACTAGAAGAAGTAATGAGAGGAATTTTTAAATAATTTGACAATAGGAAAGGCTTTTCTAAGTAAAACACAAGAACTGTAAAAGAAAAGATTGAAAAATTGAACTACATTAACAAAAGTGCATGGGGAAAAACACCATAGACATTTGGCAAACTGTGGAAAAATAATTCAGCTTGTATAGTTAAAAATTTATTTATTTATTCAGCATTTTTTTGTTCAAAGGTGTTTATTGCATCTCAGAGGGCGTACGTGCACTGGGATTTTTACTGAAATACAATTCTCACCTGAGGACATACCATTGATTCTAGAGAGAGGAGAAGGGAGGGAGAGAGAAAGGAAGAGAAACATAGATGTGAGAATCACACCCTCTCATACACCCACCGACCGGGGACCATACAAACCCAAAACCCACACGTGTGCCTGACCAGGAATAGAACCCATGACCTTTCTGTTTATGGGATGATTCTCCAACCAACTGAACCACACCAACCAGGGCCAACTTGTATAATTTCTTTAATTTATAAAGAACCTCCACGAATTAGTAAGGGAAAAACTCAACCCCATATAAAAATATTTAAAGGTTATGAACAGACAGTTCCCAGAAAAAGAAACACAAAATGCACTTAAGATTGAGCATCACTTTTTTTCCCGTTTGCTCGTGTCACAGATTCCTGAGTTCAACAGAGGAGGGAAGTGGCAGGTTATACATGGGAGACTTGTCTGGATAAGGCCTAGATATAGCAATGCAACTTCCATTCAGCCTGAACTCAGTCACACAGCTCAAACCTAATTATTGGTTTGGCCAAAAAGTCAATTTAGTTTTTTCCATAAAATAAAAGACACATTTTTCATTTTCACCAATAATTTTATTGATTTGGATATTTTGAGTATGTCAGCTATGTCCTGCGCGGTATAACGTTGATTGTTCTCAATGTCTCAGTTTGATTGCTGTCAGTTTCAACTGGTCTACTTTGACCATGGAACATCGTCCAGTGAGAAATCTCCAGCATGAAACTTCAAAAGTCACTTTGGACATGTTTGATCAGTCACAGTCACAGCACCTTCTCCATATACTGCGCAAATCTTTTTTTGTGATTCAGTTATGTTTTTACCTTTCTTGAAATAATAAAGCATAATATGCCAAAAATATTGCATATTTTCTTCCCTCTATAATCAAATGGCTACACAAAAATTCACCTATTTTGATATTTTAATAATGCATGCTGATAAGACAGCTGTCACAATACAGTGTAACAAAATTGTTACACTTACGGAAAAACCCACATGAACTTTTTGGCCAACTGAATACAAAAGGGCTGAAAATTGTGGTTTGGCTGTGTACCTAGGAAGCAAATAAAATCAGTTTGCTGAACACAGAGCAATATTGCCTCCACAATCACTGTTCTCGCTTAAAAAAATTTTTTTAAAGCATATTTTATTGATTATGCTATTACAGTTGTCCCCAATTTTTTTCCCCTTTGCTCCCCTCTGCCCAGTACCTCCCTCCCCTCCAGCAGTTCCCCCCTGTTAGTTCATGTCCATGGGTCATGTATATAAGTTCTTTGGCTTCACCCCTTCCTATATTATTATTAACTTCCCCCTGTCTATTTTGTACCTGCCAATAATGCTTCTTAATCCCTGTACCTTTTCCCCCATTCTCCCCCTCCCACCTTCCCTACTGATAACCCTTCATATGATCTCCATACCTATGATTCTGTTCCTGTTCTAGTTGTTTGCTTAGTTTATTTTTGCTTTTTAGATTTGTTTGTTGATAGTTATGTGCTTGTTGTCATTTTACTGTTCATAGTTTTGATCTTTTTCTTAAGTGTGTTCCTTTAACATTTCATATAATAGGGCTTGGTGATGATGAACTCCTTCAGCTTTACCTTGTCTGAGAAGCACTTTATCTGCCCTTCCATTTTAAATGATAGCTTTGCTGGATAGAGCAATCTTGGTTGTAGGTCCTTGCTTTTCATCACATTGAATAGTTCTTGCCAGTCCCTTCTTGCCTGCAAAGTTTCTTTTGAGAAATCAACTGATAGTCTTATGGGAACTCCTTTGTAGGTAACTCTCTTTTTTTCTCTTGTTGCTTTTAAGATTCTCTCTTTATCGTTAACCTTTTGTATTTTAATTATGATTTATTTGTCTTGATGTGGTCCTCTTTGGGTCTAGCTTTTTTGGGACTCTCTGTGCTTCCTAGACTTGTATGTTTATTTCCTTTGTCAATTTTTTTTTTCAAATATGAACTGTTCATTAACTTTTAAAAAAATAATTTATTTGTTTGTTTTATTTTTTTATTTTTAGAGAGGGGAAAGGAGAGAGGGAGAGAAACATCACTGTGTGGTTGCCTCTCACTCGTGCCCCCAACTGAGGACCTGATGTGCAACCTAGTAATGTGCCCTGACTGGGAATCAAACCAGCGACATTTGGCTCACAGGCCGATGCTCAATCCACTAAGCCACAGCAGCCAGGGCTTTCTTTGTTAATTTTTTAAAGTGTTATTTTTCCATTACCTTCTCTTTAATAAACATATGTCTCTCTCATTCC
The DNA here is from genome assembly GCF_987537825.1 of Furipterus horrens. Lineage (NCBI taxonomy): Eukaryota > Metazoa > Chordata > Mammalia > Chiroptera > Furipteridae > Furipterus > Furipterus horrens. Next base: position 169,886,886 of record NW_028327174.1, on the reverse strand, counting down.
AAATTTCTCCAATGAGTCAGTGCTCCAGTTAATATCTCCAATGCTAAGACAAGGGTCTCTGGTTATGTACAGTCCTCCATCTGATCTGGATGGAGCTTTTTGGTTCCATCAGTCTGTCAGCTAAAATGCTGAAACAGAGACAACACTCATTTCCTTTTGGAAAGAGGAAGAGTGAGAGTCCCATGCCAGTTACAGATGCACAGCAATTCTGAATTTCATCTGTATGATACTTTAAAATTCTCTATTCTGGGAGTAAGGCAGTTCCTTGAATAGGCTATGCTTCTGTTCTCTGTGTTTTTTTTTTTTTTTTCCATTCAACCATTGCCTTTAATAAGAGAAATATGACAAAGTAGAATGTTCAAACTTTTTTCTTTTTCTTTTAAAATAAGATTGGTTGTCTAGATTTTGGGAAGTAGTTACTCCTCTACATTGCTGGTAGTAATATCTATCAAAATACTCATTCTTTGACCCAGAAGTTTCAGTAATTTATCCCACATAAAGCTTAATTAATCCCATGTAAATACATGTAGTTTTTTTTGCAATATTTTAATAACGAAATATTTAAAAAATCTCATTTGTTGCATAAACAGTGGTTACATAAACAATGGCTTAGCCATGTAATGAAATATTTTCTGTAGTACTTAAAAAGAATGAAGGAACTGTTCATTGATATGAAAAATATCAAAGTATGAAACCATCTGTATAGGGCAATATCATTTGGAGAAATATATCTGTATATATGCAATCTATTTACAATGTGTGGATTTCCTTTATGTGTACATATTATCTTTAGGTAGATACATAGGACCGATAATGCAGTTGCCTTCTGAGAAGGGAGCTAGGTAACTGGGTATTCACCATATATACACTGTATCGCCTTTTATATTTTGATTCATTTATTTGTATTGTCTATTTGGGAGAAAATGATGAACTCAAATGACAAATTTATCTTGTAATAATGTTGATACTAAGAAAATAATATCTCAGATTTTTGCCAAAATTCTTAAGGACAAGAAGAAAAGATTGAAGTGATAAGGGAGAATAGTAGAAACCTGAAACATTTGTTCTTAGAGAAATTGGAAAGGTCATCTGTAAAATATAGATAATTCCCAATAGGAAGGAAAAAGTTTTGTAATTACAAATTTACAATGGTTTAATAGAACAAATAAACTATTTATTTCAGAACACGAAAGATCTTCAAACTACACTTAATATCTTAAGCATTCTTGTTGAGCTGGTGTCAGCTGGTAAGTTTCTTTTTTTGTTGTTTTTTGGTCTCAATTTCTATTTGTGAATTGTGATCAACAATGTGTCATGCGTACTTTATGAGGACTTCTCTGATACCTGAAAGAGGCTATTCTGAGTATAGGAATTTGGAAGCCGATTATGCCATACTCCGTTGTTGCTTTGTTGGTATCTTCCAGTGACCCTCCAGCCACCCCTGAGGCCTTGAACATAGAGTTTTGGCATTTCTTGTATTTGCTCTCTACTATTTTCTAACTAAAATAAATGAAGTAGAACACAATTTGATTTTATGGTGTTTGTTTGATTTCAGAAGTCTTTATTTCTTGAATGCTAATGAGTTGTGATATCTGATATGCTATGGGAAAACTTGCAGTTTCAACAGATTAAAATAAATTTTTTTTAGGTGGAGGTCGAAGAGCTAGTTTCGTAGTCGCCAAGGGTGGTTCACAATTATTGTTACAGTTACTTATGAACGCCAGCAAAGAATCGCCCCCGAATGAGGAGTTAATGGTACAGATTCATTCTGTTCTTGCAAAGATTGGACCGAAAGGTAAGGGTTTCACTTGCATGATTATCAAATCTATCTTTGTGACATGGGTTCTGTGGGCCTTGAAACTGGTAAATTTTTAAATCTAAAATGCTAGGCTTTTTTTGGCCTTAGTTATGGACTGCTTTCTAAAGTCAATTAGTGATCTGCAAGAATTGAGGGTCCTAAATTCATGAGGAATTCCATTGCATGTAGTGGAAAAAAGAAGAAAAATAGGTCAAAATCACACAGGTGTGTCTTGGTGCCTTTTGTGTGCCTGCATGCATATGTGTGTAAAGGATATGCATCATACGGATGTCACTGAGGCTAGAAGGACGTATACATGGGAATGCTTTGATGAGCATGGAGGTAAGATGTGTTTGCTTTTCATTAACAGCCGTATTTGTACTTCATGGCCTCAATGCCCCAAAAGCCCATAATCTAGTTAAGACTAAAAGATATAAAAAAAAATTATAAGACTGTTTATTACAGTAGTAAGGCATGCAAAATATTAAAAAATAAAAATTGAGAAAACACAGAATAGGAAACAAAGGAAGAAGCTGATTTAGATTAGGTTAACAGAAAAGGAATCCTTTGAATAGAAGCTAATTTCAGCTGGTAGTTGTCTATAGTTCCCTGAACTCTTCGAATAGTGACTTCTAAAGAGTTAAATAAGCCAGGCAAAGAAAGCAAAATACCATATGATATCACCTAATACAGGAAACTAAAGAGCAACACAAACAAACGAACTAAATAGGCAAAGACTAGAATAGTAGTCGGTAGGGGGCAGTGGGGAGGGAGAGAAGGGGGATAAGTAAGGGAAGGGTCTAGTCAAGGAACGTGTATGAATGACTCATGGACATGGACAACGGGGAGGGATATGATTGTGGGAGAAGGGATGGGCTGGGAGGGGCGAGCAATGGGGGAAAAATGGGACAACTGTAATTGAAAAACCAAAAAATAAAATTAAAAAAAATAATAATTAAAAAAAAATAAAAAAAATAAATGAAAAAAATAAAGAGTTCTGCTATTGCGCTGTGGCATACGTATGAGTTTTAAACTTTGAAGGATTTGGTTAAGTGCTTATTCTAAAAAGTATGTATGCATGTGTATATAGCTTGTGTATTTATATTGTATGTATATTGTATGTATTATAGAAATATTTAAATATTACTTTTAATAAGTGTTGTTTTAAATAAAGCATCCTTGAAGATAACTTTAATTTTAAAGATATCTTAGGAGGCTTTAAGACTTATTAAACATATTCAGTTTATTCAAGAAATATGTTGTTAGCTGTTTATTTTTCTTTAACTCATATTTGAGATTTAAGGGCTTCTGAGATTTTCACTGAAAATGATAAATAAGAGAAAATCTTATTTATTGGTGAATATTATTACATCATACTTTCTTCTCTATTTACAACAAGATTATCTTTTTCTTTTCATAAGTTAAATTAAGACATGGATATATTTAATTTATATTTGTATTTCTTTAATATCCCTTTTAAGTTGTAGCTCATTTATTTTCTTTTAAACTTTTCAATCTGTGCTATTTCTATGATTATTTGTCCTAGTTTTTCATTTTTGTCATTTAAGGACATTATGCAGTAATTTCTTGAGTGAATTTCATATTTTTTTTTCTTGTGAGATGAGAGTAATTTTCCTGCAGGAATATTTAGTACTTTTTGACTTAAAATTTCCGTTGTTGATAAAATAACTCTGCTTGCTAGTCCTGCTTATTTTTTTGGTTTAAAATCTTAATATTCTTAAATTCCTGTGATCCAGATTGCTTTTTACTCTTTTAATCACTCTGTGAGAATAAAAAACAAGACCTTTAATTCTCTTCTTTTCAAAGTTAAAAATTTAGATCCTTAGGAAATTTATTTGATAATATTTGCTAGATTATTTTTTATATAAGCTGTTTATTTTTAAAAATTAAGTCTTAAAAGAATTCTGGTAATATTAAGTAAATAATGTTGGTAATGGACATGTAGATTCTTAACCATGTGGTAGTTTTTTTTTTGAATATGTTGAAGTAGACAGACTCATACATGTTGTGGATCCGTTAAGTTCTTCCTTTCATGACAGTCTGTTCTGTTCTTCCAGCCTATATCCCTTGTTCTTATTCCCTCACCTGCCTCTGAGTACTTTCTTTGAAGCCACGTTTCAAAAGTATAAGGAGTATTTTTAAAGTCATATAAGGAAATGATTATAATTTTAGATATTTCAGGTCAGTTTTACATTTGATAATAGGAATTCATGATATAAGATTTTAAAATCTCATTGCTTTATGACTTCTTCATTTCATCCAAAGTTATATATGGGTAAATTATGTGTTTTTTTTTTTTTTAAACAGACAAAAAATTTGGAGTGAAAGCTAGAATTAATGGAACTCTAAATATAACCCTGAATTTGGTCAAACAGAATCTGCAGAATCATCGCTTGGTTTTGCCTTGTCTTCAGCTTTTACGAGTATATTCTGCAAACTGTGAGTATTTAGTTAACTCAGTGTTTTGAAATTACACAAAATGAATATTTAACCCCATAAATCTCAAAAATTTGTGGACAAGGTAAGAGAATGTTTAATATGGCTTTTTGTAATGCCTAACCCCAGTACCACAAAACTGATGTGTGGGGTAAGAAGGTAAATTGACAAAATCTTGAGAATTGTCATTAAGCCTGTTGTGAGGGGGAGAGTAGGCAGGCAGCTTGTGGGAAACATTTGGAAGAATGTGAGGGTGTTGGCAGCTTGAAAAACTACTGTGCCTGGTTGGATTTTTCACAGATGAGAGGAAAGCTGAGGAGGAAGGCATGTGGTTGCATGGTCACCTGGAGCTAATTATGTTCAGCAATTAATAGGGAAGTAGTGGAACAGCAAATAAATAGTGCAGGAGTCCCTGAGGAGGCTGGAAAGAAGAGGAATTAACCAAGAGCAAGCGTCAGATGAAGTGCCTCCTAATGACACACACACACACACACACGCACACACACATTCTCTCTCTCTCTCTCTCTCTCTCTCTCTGTCTCTGTCTCACTCACATTAGTTCCTAAACCCATAAGGTGTGGGTTTTCTTTCTATTCCCTGACTATGGAATTGGGGTGGTTAACAAAACACCTGAAATTGAAATTGTAGAGTACACATTATTGTAGAATATCACTGCAAAAATAATCAAAGAGGTAGGTATGTATGTACCTATATATGTGTGTGTATATTTATATGAATGTGTGTGCGTGTATCTATATCTATACCTTGACAAAATGGCTACAGGTGTACTTAGAGGAAAATAGCTTTGAATACTTAAATAATTAACTCATATAATTTAAAAAGTATAAGGAAATGAATGAATTGGGTATCTAACCAAAGAAGTTAGGAACAGAGCAATAAACAGAGAGAAAGAAAGGAAAAGAAATAGTAAAGGAAAAAAACCTTAGGAAATAAAAACAACTGAATTAAAAAAACAATTGGATTAAAAATAAAACAGAATAACCACTGAATGCCCTAATTAAGGAAAAAGGAAGACAGCACAGACAAAATTAGAAGGAAATTAAAATCACTGTACAAAACTTTAGAGGCTACATTTTGGTGGCATTTTATTGAATTAACCACTAGAAGGCTAATAAGTGGTTTTTCTATAAATTTTTATATTTGTTTAGAGCTGCAATGTTTGGCACAATTTTCTGATTAGATAATTGCACTTTCTGGTGTGAAACTTTTTCTGTACTAAAACTGTTTAATTAAGGTCCCTATTACCTGTCACCCAGCACACTGCCTCCTAATATCATTCTCAAATCTATCTTCCCTAGAGTGCTGTGAAATCTGATCTGCAATTAAAATGCAGATCTAATTTTAAAACATCCATAATTCCATACATTGTCAAAGTGGATGTTTTATCCATTTATTACAGTGTTGGTATTACTTTACACACAATGCCTTTGATCTATTATTTTCCAATAAATGTTTGTTTCTTTTGGGCAATTCCCTAAAGTCGAAAGAATGAACAGCTTTTAGGGTCCTTTATAACTTGCTTACCTTTTTTTTCCAACTCATCTTCCCACTGGTATACCTTCGGTACTGTGTTCGTTGACTACTGTTCTGTTATGCATGTTCATGTCTCCAGAGATATTCCAGAGCCACATCCGCCTCTTACTGCAACCCCTATCCTGGCTACCTCCTCCTCGTTTGTAAAGACTGAGCCCAGGCAGCAATTTTTCCAAAAATGCCTTCTGTTTCACTGTGGGTTAGGGACTCCTCACTGTTGTAGCCTCAATAGCCTACATCGTAACCTATTTAAAAAGTAATTTAGTATTTATTTGTTTCTGTTTCTGTCATTCTCTAAACTGTTCTCTGAGGGCAGGCACTGTTTATTTTTGTCTCTCAGTTCCCATGACCTGGTATTTAATAGCATTCTCTACATTTATTGAAGAAACAAATGAAGCAACTTATTAAAAGTATTTTTTTAGTAGTAACATTTTATTGTTTTATATGACTTCTTTCAGAATACCCTGCAACTTCCCATGAAAATAAAACAAAAATATATTTTAAAGTGATTGGCTTATATGGACCTTATGAGGGCCCTGAGTTATATATATTAAACAATTAGTATATGTTTTTGATGTATCACCAGGTACACACATTGCTGCTTATCGAGATTTTTAAATTATTAAAAAATCTTTTTCTCCCCCTTTTAGCTGTGAATTCAGTATTCTTAGGGAAAAATGGAGTTGTGGAACTGATGTTTAAAATCATCGGGCCATTTAGTAAGAAGAATTCGGGTCTTATGAAGTGAGTAAATGTTTTGAGTGTCCACAGAGATATCCTTTGTTATTCTGGGTCTCCTCATCGTGATCTGTCCAGCAAACAGTAGTTATATTGTACCTGGGGTCCTTTCTTAGTTCTTAAATAGTGATTTTATTATGATAATGATTTTCTTTAGTGTAAAGTTTAATTTTCAAAAGTATATAAAAGAAAACTTTAAATTCATTGAATATAGTGTTATGGAAATTTAGACTTTGAACATTCCTAGATACTATAAGAGGAAAAAAGATCATTGATGGAGTATCATTCATTCAGAAACATTTATTGAGTGCCTACTATATTCCCTACCAATCTTGCAATCTTTAATGACTACTTCCTTCACTTTCATAATTATCTGAATATATTTTTAATTTATACATTTCTTTTTGGCTAAAATAATGTCATTCTTTTTTCTTATTTTGAAAACATTTGTAAGTCTTTCAACCTCAGAAAATAAAAACATTTTCCAGTTTCTTGGTTATATTTAGTATTTTCTTAAGTCATATTGGAGGTTATCCTTTAAAAAAAATTTTATGTGGAATTTTTCAAGTATACATAAGAGTTCACATTATAGTAAACTAATTAATTACCTTGAATAATTATATTAATTACTTATTATATGTAATTATCAACATCTTGTCATTTTTCTTTCATTTATTTCCTTCCATGCTTTTCTTTACTTATGTTGGAGAATTTTTAAGCAAATCCTAAATGTCAGTCATATATCTATATCTGTACCTATATCTATATCTATCTCAATTTCTGTAAGCAAATCTCAAATATTTTCTAATTCTTCCCCTAAGTACTTTAGTATATATCCACTAAATAGGGACTTAAAAAATGACTACTGTACTATAAACATACTCAGTAAAATTATTAATTCCTTAATGTAATCTAAAATCCAGTCTGTGTCCAGTTTTCTCCAAGTGTCTCAAACTGCCCTTTCACAGTTTGTTTGAATTGGGATTCAAACGAGGTTCACACATTATTCCTAATTGTATTTAGGAAATTTCCAAACCTACATGAAAATAAAAAGCATTAAATAATTAAACCCGATATACCTATCATTCAATTTCAACAATAACCCACATTCTTGCCATTTTTATTTTATCTTTCCCTTTCCTATTCCCCCCCTTTTTTTCTGGGGTATTTTAAAACAAATGCCCATTACATTTCTTCTGTTAAGTTTTGTATGTGATTACTATCAGACACAGAGCTTTTTACTTTTGGTGGTGCCATAATATCAATTCTTTTCCCAATAATATAATAATTCCTTAATACCATCTAGTATTTTCTGATTATCTAAAAAAATATTTTTTTTGCAATGGCTTGTTCAAGTCAGGATTCAAATAAAGTCTATACATTCTATTTGATTACTATGTCTTACAGTCTTTTAAAATCAATAACAGTCCCCCTATTTTTTTGGTTCTGTTTTATTTGTTGAAGGACCTGGGTGCTGTCTTGTAGAATGTCCCAACAATTTGGATTAAGATGACTGCATCCTGGGGTCATTTAAACATGTAGGTATATCCCTCAAATTTTCTGTAGACTGATAGAGCTAGAGGCTTGATTAGATTTGAGTTCTTTTTATTCTGGTGCTAGATACTCTGTTTCGCATCACTTAAGATCCTTGAGCTCATGTGATCCATCCACCTTTCACCTAATTTTTTAGCAATATTTCATGACATTGCCTAGATAATGTTTTCTTTAGGGGTTAGAAAACAGTGACTTTTCTAATTTTCTGTTTTCCAAATTGTTAGCTCTGATTCTTCTGTAAGGAAGAACATGTCCACGTTGTTTGGTTCAGTTCTATAAACAAGGTTCGGAACATTTTCAGTCTTTTTACCGTTTCTTTAAAAAGGTTAAGTATTTTAGCTTGTATCCTTTGAAAATGGGAACTTATTTGTACATATAATTATTTATTAAATATTATTTGGTGGGATGACAACATATTTTTGCAAAAATCATATTTAGTCCTAGAGCAGCTGATGAAATGTAACAAGATAAAGAAAATGATTGTATCACACTCAGTAAAACATACAGAATTAGTTAGTATAGTGAATGGGCTCTGGAGGCAGGCAAAGTGGGTTTGCCTGTTAGCTCTGTTACTTACTGGCTCCATGATAGGAAGTAAGTAACGTAACTTATTATGGCCCAGTTTCCTGGCTGTAAAATGGTAATATAAGCACCTACATCGTAAGGTTGTTGTCAGGATTTAATGAGATGATTCCTGTAATTAGCACAATACTTATATTAATGCAATGCAATTAATTTAGGTAGGTAATGTAGTAATGTGCATGTGAATGAATCCTAGTTAATACTAAAATATGTTCTTTATTTTTAATTTATATACCATTTCCTCCCTTGATCTTAAAAGTACTCTATAATTTGTCTTTTATATAATGGCTCTAATATAGAATGTCCCTAGTACAAACATTTTAGAAGTATCTTTACAGTTTACAACATGGAATATACCTAAAACCATGTACAGAACTGTGGATCTAAACTTCTGAGAAAGGAACATTGTTACATAAATTATCCTTTAATTCTTTTTTATTTATATTTTTAAAAGAAAAATTTTAAAACTTCATTTCTGCTTTAAAAAGCAACATCACTTTGACCAAACATCTATATCTTGATCTCTTTATCACCTTACGGCCTCCCTCCCTTAATTAAAAAAAATCTTGACAAATGGCATTTGTATCATAGTTGTTCTTCCCCTTTTTCCCCTTAAACAATGCCCTAAATTTCATGAAAGAAGAGTGAGGGATGTAATTTATGTTTGAAGGGTCATGCTTCCCTTTAGGATTTCCTTTCCTTCCCAATTTTATGGTTTGGATTTAAACACTGTTAATCTAGAAGGAAGCAACTCTGGAAGTTATTATAACTCTATCTTTTCAAGTTAAAACAGGTTTGGAAATTTTTGCAAGCATTGACTCCTACCTTAAGGTAACTTCATGAGTACCTAGGGCTTAAGCTTTTCTTCCTTCACTGCTCTTAAATGGATAAGCCACAGGCTGCTTTCTAAGCCATTGTTGGTTATATTACTGTGTGTGACATATGAAGATTGGAAAAATGCACGAGGAAGTATAAAATATTGGTACTGAGAAGTTCTAATCATTTAACATAATACAAACTATACATTTCAAACAATCTATTCTAAAATTTTTTTTGTAATTTTTATATTATAAATTCCTACTGGCTTTTAAGTGTTGTAGAATTTAAGAAGTTCCTTGGTATTGAAGTTTTTATTATACTGTTTAAGCAATATATTGGTGAAAGTATCAAGACAACTGTGTATCAAACTTCATACTTTTTTTTTTTTTAAATCTAGTGGAGCTATGGAACAAGCATGGAGTCAGAAAGAACTGGCTTTGGAATTAGAACAGAGTGCTTATTCTAGTTGTGAAAGTGTTGAAGAATAAACATCAAGGATTAGAAACTGTCAGAAGCAGTTTGATTTGTTTCAGATGTGTTACAAACAACTGCCAGCAGGGAGAAAGACAGCTTCTGAAAGTACTCTATGATTTTTATAATTTTAAATAAAGACTTAGCTGTAGATGGGAAAATCCTATGAGCTCATTGCAACTGAAAGTGATTGCATCTAAGTGACTGTATTAGTTTCTTAGGACTGTGGTAATAAAGTACCTAGTACAAATTGGGTGGCTTAAAATAACAGAAATTTATTGTCTCACAGTTCTGGAGGCTAGCCGTTCAACATCAACTTGTCAGCATTGCCAATGGCCCCTCTGAGACTCGAATGAGATAATCCTTCCTTGTGTCTTCCTAGCTTTTGGTGGATTGCTGGGAATTTTTGCTGTTCCTTAGCTTGTAGCTGCAACATTTCAGTCTTTGCCTCCATCATTACATGGGTTCTGTCCTTGTGTGCTTGTCTTTGCAAGTTCTTTTCATTTTATTTTTTATAAATTGCTGTTTCTCTTGGAAGATCCATTTAGTTCTATATTTAATTTTGACCAATTAAAAAACCATACATAGAATCTTATGTACATTTAAAAAAAAGATTTTATTTGTTTATTTATAGAGAGAGGGGAAGGGAAGGAGAAAGAAGGGGAGAGAAACATCAATGTGTGGTTGCCTCTAGCGTACCGCTAACTGGGGACCTGGCCCACAACCCGGGCATGTGCCCTGACTGGAAGTTGAACAGGTGACCCTTTGGTTCTCAGGCTGGTGCTCAATCCACTGAGCCACACCAGCCAGGGTGAATTCTTATGTACATTTAAAAAAATGTACATGGTTATAAATTATGGAATTTTTCTTAGTGATAATTCAGTGCTATGAAAACTTAGGATATAATTTTATAATTTTCATTTACTTTTAACTCATTATTACCAGAACTTCACATTGTTTTGAAAGAAGTTACAGATATGAATTTATAATATTTTAAAAAGTATGTACTTTTGTTTTTACTTTACAAATGTTGTAAGTAGAGGTTTATATGGTTGCTTTATTCGTGTCAATAAATTAAAGTGTAACTGTTAACAACTTGCTCTAGAGGAGTGATTTTCAACTGGTGTGTTGCGACAATGTTTAAAACATTCACTACCTGACTATTTAATCAGGGGCATTGACCTCTTCTCACTTAGACTGGCAAAGGAAAAAAACCCAACCACAGCCAATACAACAATAGCTGTCTGGTGTGAATGAATCAAAATTGTACCTAATTTTTTGTCAAATTGGCAAAAAATATAATGTGCCACAGAATTAGTTCATATGTGCCATGAGATGAAAAAGGCTGAAAATCGCTGCTCTAGAGGGTGGCAGTAATGAGCATTTATCATCAATGAACGAACACTTACTTAGTGCCTACTCCTACAACATTTCAATCTCTGCCTCCATCATCAGATGGGTTCTCTCCATGTGTGTATACTTGTGATTATTATTTCAGGTTTTACTATGAACCAATATCCACCCTCAGTCTTCTAAGTGATTATGTTCTTTACCTGTACTCACATCTGGTTATGCTGTGTCTCTTTTACCACTAATATATGCAGCTTTGTTTTTGGTCTTAATTTCTTGGGTAGCTTTTTCACAGACGTACATTTTATAACATTATCTAGATTGTAAAATTATCTATGGAACAGAGAAATTTATTTTCTAATTTTATAGCGATGATGAACCTGCTTGTGTAGGTATCTAGTAGGCATTCAACAAATGCTTAATGATGAGTGAAATGGCTTAAGTTTAACAATGTACATATTTTTATGCAGATTAATTATAATTGTTGAAATCTAAAAGGTATTGTAGTATGTAGCCTTATATTCTTAAAGTTACTGAAATTAAGTGCCATTTCTTCAGTAACTCTTTTTTAAAAAAACTATTTGAATTATAGGTTTTCCACAGTAATATTTATATGCACTTATTTAAGCTGATTAATGGCAGTTAACTTCACTGTGTGTAACTTGAGTATTTATGTTCAAAGAAAATGTAAGTACCTTCAATTTGGGGGGCTATTTCTTGATTCTCTAATGGTCAGTAACTTTTTTTAGATATTAATTAGGTTCATTATTCTCATTGGTGTCTTATGACTGAAAAATGTTAAGGGCTCCTATTTCCTCTCCCTAAACCTCCTAGTTCCAATATTTTGCATTTATTATCACCTTAAATATTAGGTTTGTTACTTGATAGAGCTAAAATACTTTATAGTCAGATATCTAAAGTATCTATAGAATTTTATAGAATTTTATTTGTGTGTAACTTCTTTGTAATTTATTTGTGAGTCTTAATAATGTTCCTGTGTGAACTCTGTCAGTGTAGATACAGGTACCATGTTGATTTCATTCATCTAACCTCTGCTATAAAGACTTAGATATTGTTACTTTTTTTCCTTAAAATTTTTTTGGGTGCTTTTCTGTTGCTATTTCAATCTTCCTATATATTCAGGTCTAACATGAAGGGGAGAGTGCATACAGAGAAACACCACATGTAATTGACTATAACAGGAATGACTTTGGAATAGATAATAATTACTAATCTGAGTAGATTGTATGAATTTACTATTGTAGATTAATTTTACTAGTTTTGTTGTTGTTTGTGTTTTCTCATGTTGACAGGGTTGCTTTAGACACTCTTGCTGCATTGCTAAAATCAAGTAAGTTTTTAAATACTAGAAATACTAGATACTATTTTTTTCAAGTTATTTTATCTACAGTGTTAAACTGTAGATTTAACATATAGTTATAAACCTGGTTTATAATAGTTTAATGTCAAAGTTGATTTTATCTTTTAGTACAGCTGATAGATGTGTCATAACTAATGTCATTTATGTTTATTGAGCTACAATTTATTGAAATATGTTGACTTTCTTTTTCTGTGTTATTAATATAAACATATAAAGCCCTATTTTTAGAGGATATGTAACTATTATTTGTTATTTTAAAAAAAATTAACGTAGTATTGAAAATGTTTACTGTGAAGACTACCTTGAATAATTACATAAAACACATGATTTTAATTTAGAACCCTTTTATTAGAAATTTTATTTCTACCATAAATTCAAATGTGTAACATTAAAATGGCTACTAATGTAAATTTACACGTTACTAAGTTAATTGACAAACTAAAGCACTTTCTTCAAAATTGAAGCATTGGAATAAATGGTCTTATTATGGTATGATACCTTTGAAGAGTAATCATCTACATTACATGTATTTTTTCTCACCAAGATACTCAGTATCTTTATTTTAAATAAGTTTCATTAGCACTCCTATTTCTGTTGGTTGATTAACATTTACTTAACCACAGTGACATTTTAGTCCTAAAGATCTCTATTGATGGCTTTCAGTATTTTTCCCCCAAAATTGTCTGTCAAGGGTAGACCAACTTTTCCTTATGTTTGAATGACCAGAATTGTTTATTTGAATAGAAACAAATGACTAGTTGGTAAATCTAATATTTGGTAATGATTTATTAAATTAAAAAAATCACCTTAGGTGCTGGTATTATATACTAGAGGCCTATTTTTAAATGCACTATGGGATTTTGGAGCATTTTTTGGGGGGAAGGGGGAAAGAAATTTACTTTAAAAGGATAATTAAACTACTGGAATAATCCAGAAAGAGTATAAAGAATATATAAACAGTGAAGAGAGACAGGCAGCTTAGTTACCATTGCGGGGGTATAGCTTAGAAGCTGCAGTCTAGAGGGAAAGTCAAGTTGTATTTTAACTAGAGAAGGAAGAAGAGATGTAGGCTGATTGTGAGATAGGTGTCCTGAATACATGAATAAAACTTCCTTTAATAAACTGTTTTAATTGTGCTCAGTTACAGATAGCTCTGTTCAGTTCTCTTAAACATTACTCAGCACCTGTGTTTCAGTTATGGGCAAGTTTTTTTTTCTTTTTTTAATTTGAACTTTTAATAAAACAGTTTCAATATTCCTTATAAATACCATTTAGGCTATTGAAAATTGCGGTGGAGACACAGTTTGTAACAGGAGTTACAGTAATCATAATGTTTTTTTACAAACTCATACTCATAGCTAGCAAGCTAGAGGCTTATATATTCCAACTGGTGTAAACAAACTGTGTATATTCATTTAAAATACATGAAACTATTGCCAGTCAAAACTATTTAACTGATACTTTAAATAGCCACAGCCTTAGCAAAACTAGCTCTGCTAGACACAATAGGTTTCAAAGCTTTTACGTAAGAACCCCCCCACCCTTTCCCCACCTTGGGAGTTTCTTCCAGCTCTCTAATGTACGAGCATACTTTCTGAGAGGGCATTAATAATGATGATTTCACTGCCTTAAACTTTATGTGTAGGTATATATTAGCACAGTTGGATACTGGTATTTCTTTTAGGCAATTAAAAGCAGCAGAACTTTACTGTTGCATTATCTTAGCGTTCATGTCATGAGGCAGGGGGTCATTTCATAGGTAAACTTAGATTAGGAAGGGGTTGGTATTTCTTTGTAACTGAACAACCTCGGATTGGTAGATATTCCACTTTATTTTGTGCTCTTATAATAGGTCGACCCAGGGATGTTGGGTGGCTTAAGATGTTGCTGTGATAGGATTCCCTTGCTGCCATTTTAATTAAATGTACCTGTTTGGTTAATAATCTTAAATATTAGCACTTTAAAAAATAATAGAATAGGTCAAATTAGTGGACTTATTTCTATTAATTCTAGCCCAATAAAATTGACCATTTATAAAAAAAACCCTTTAATGTAGTTTCATTACAATAAAAAAATTAGTAATTAGAAAGTACCATCTTCTAATACATAATTCTTATTATGTTTATTCAATAAAAAACTCTATAAGCATTTTTAACTTAGAATTATTATGGCATGGGTATTTATTAATTATAGAGGTAATTAAAGCAATTAATTTCAATGGAAACATAAAGTTTGTAATAAGGGCTACAATCCATTGTAGTTAATCTCAGGGAAACACGAAGTTTGTATTAGAAGTTACAGTAATGTTAATGGCTTTTAACAAAATCCTATGGACAGATAGTAAATTAAAGGCTTATATATTCTATTTATTGTAATCAAAGTTAGTATATTCATAAGTTTTAAAAGACATAAAAACTTTTGTTAGTATTAACATTTAAAAGGTGTAGCCTTAATTGCATTAAACATATTCTGTTATTTATTAACCACAAAACAATATGTGGGCAGGTTTCTGGAAAATATTATAACTTACCATCTGGAACTTATTATGTTTATTTTGTTAGATAAAAATATTTGAATATATGGTTGTCATTTTTTGATAAAAATAATTTTAAGAGTTCATTACAGTTCATTACAATATTATGGTTATATTTTTAATTTGGTTTATTCTACCATTTTCTCCTGTCATTTAAAAAATATTCTTTCTCAATTTTCTTTTGTTAAAGAAACAAATGCCAGGAGAGCTGTAGACAGAGGATATGTCCAAGTCCTTTTAACAATTTATGTAGATTGGCACCGCCATGATAATCGGCATAGAAACATGCTCATTCGGAAAGGAATTTTACAGAGTTTAAAAAGTGTTACAAACATCAAGTTGGGAAGAAAAGCATTTATTGATGCCAATGGGATGAAGATTCTCTATAACACTTCGCAAGTGAGTTTTTTCCTATTATTGTGATTATGTATTAATAATATGATTTGGTTCTTAGGAAAACTTAGTATTTCTAAAAATACCCCCAAAGTATGATAAATATATTTAAAAAATTGAAAACCAAAAGGCATAACTATTTCTCACATGTGACCACAGACTGAGTTGGAGAAAGTGCTTTTAGTACATGTATCTGCAATGTGAGATTTTTCCCCACAGGTAAAAGGAAGATATATAAATTTACCCACTGAGCAGGAAGGGATTCCATATAGCCATGTTTTCTAAGATGTACAATTGGCTAAACTCAGTTTTGCATGTTTCCCTCATGAGGTATCTATGGATCTTTTACAATTGGTAATGCAATTCTGTTGATTGTGAGCGTTATTTCTTCTGAATAGAGTTTTCTTTATTATTGTTTATAGAGCATTTTTAAATGGAGAGGGTACACAAGTGAAACCTGCAGTTAGGGTTCCTAGTTCTGTCAGCTATTTTAAGTATAAACCTTATTGACAGTATGCTTAGCAAGGTTTGTTCTAACATATGTAGAAGATGGTCAGTTATGAAAAATGGGAATGTTGTAATGCAATCCTTTGTTTTTAGTAGGCTGTAATTATTAGAAAGAAAACTGTCTTTCTGAAAATTCCAGCCAGTTATCCTGGTTGTGCCTGCTTGGTCTTATACACAACTAACAACCTCTTTCTGCATGAGAGTAAAGACAGAAGAACACACATTTTATGTTTACCCTTAGCTTTGTTTTTCTTATCAATCATATATACTTGTTTTTATTATTTCTAATATGGGCAGTGATGGATATTTGATAAGTGAGGAAGAGTTGGGTGACTTTGATTATGCTGCTTAACATTTCTGAGCTTTAATTTCTCATCTGTTTTGACAGGCCAGATGTGAAGATTTGTATTGAAAATTTTACAGGGTATCAGAGTGCCATCTAAACATCAATTGTCACTAATGATAATAGTGTTATGATATAGTTTCAAATCCCTCATATACAGTATTCCCTCACTTATCGCTGGTATTACATTCTGGACCCTCCCGTGAAGTAGGAACCTTACATTTATTCTACACTCTTAAACCTACGTAACTTTAACAACATACGTATACAGTAGTCCCTCTCTATATCGTGGTTCACTTATTGTGGCCTCACTGTATCGCAGGATTTAAAAAAATATTTATTTATCGTGGACATTTCGCTATATTGCGGGATTTTGCAGTACTGTATGCATATGTTAAAGTTATATAGGTTTAAGAGGGTAGAATAAATGTAAGGTTTCTACTTTGCAGGGGGGGTCTAGAATGTAATACCCGCAATAAGTGAGGGAATACTGTACAGTACCGCAAAATCCTGTGATATAGCAAAAAATCCGTGATAAATAATTAAATATATTTTTAAAAATCCCACGATATAGTGAGACCGCGATAAGTGAACCATGAAATAGAGGGCGACTGCTCTTTTTCGTGGCGCCTCGGAGGCATTCGGGTGCCTCAGGAGGAAGCTGAACATCTTTTTCCCAGCCACTGGCTGCCAGAAACTCATTGAAGTGGACGATGAACGCAAACTCCGTACCTTTTATGAGAAGTGTATGGCCACTGAAGTTGCCGCTGACGCTCTGGGTGAAGAATGGAAGGGTTATGTGGTTCAAATCAGTGGTGGGAACGACAAACAAGGTTTCCCCATGAAGCAGGGGGTCTTGACCCATGGCCGCGTCCACCTGCTGCTGAGCAAGGGCCATTCCTGTTACAGACCCAGGAGGACTGGAGAGCGAAAGTGCAAATCTGTTCGGGGTTGCATTGTGGACGCCAACCTCAGCGTTCTCACCTTGGTCATTGTGAAAAAAGGGGAGAAAGATATTCCTGGTCTGACTGATACACTGTGCCCCGGCACCTGGAGCCCAACAGAGCCAGCAGGATCCGCACGCTTTTCAGCCTCCCTAAAGAAGATGGTGTGCGCCAGTACGTTGTGAGAAAGCCCCTAAACAAGGAAGGTAAGAAACCTAGGACTAAAGCAGCTAAGATTCAGCGACTCGTTACTCCTCGTGTCCTGCAACACAAATGTCGGCACATTGCTCTGAAGAAACAACGTACTAAGAAAAATAAGGAAGAGGCTGCAGAATATGCTGAACTTTTGGCTAAGAGGATGAAGGAGGCCAAAGAAAAACGCCAGGAACAGATTGCCAAGAAATGCAGGCTGTCCTCTCTGAGAGCTTCTGCCTCTAAGTCTGAGTCCAGTCAAAAATGAGGTTTTCAAAGAGTATCAAAAAACTGTGGTACATTTACACAATGGAGTACTATGTAGCAGAAAGAAAGAAGGAACTCCTGCCATTTGCAACAACATGGATGGAACTAGAGAGAATTATGCTTAGTGAAATAAGCCAGGCAAAGAAAGAAAAATACCATATGATATCACCTAATACAGGAAACTAAAGAACAACACAAACAAAGGAACTAAACAGAACAAAGAGCAGAATAGCAGTCAATAGGGGGGTGGGGGGAGGGAGAGAAGGGGGATAAGTAAGGGAAAGGTTTAGTCAAAGAACGTGTATAAATGACTCATGGACATGGACAACGGGGAGGGATATGATTGCGGGAGAGGGGATGGGTTGGGTGGAGGAGAGAAATGTGGGAAAGTGGGACAACTGTAATTGAAAAACCAAAAAAAAAAAAAAAAAAAGTAACAAATAAGAACATCAACAAAAAAAAAAAAAAAAAAAAAAAGGAGAGAGACTACTGCATTAGCCCTTCATAAGATTAATTAGGTACCAGGACAGCAAATTAAACTCTTAAAACTTAAAACTGTGAATATTCAGACTATTTTTTATAATGGAACAGCCAACTTATTAGAGATGCTATTGATGATAACTGATAAAATTCTGCGAAAGGTTCAGCCAAGTGCATGTTCCCTTTTACTTCTTTTTTACTATCTTTCTCCCTTATTATTATTATTTTTTAATTTTGTATGGTAGGCTTGCTTAATGCACCTAAGTCCTTCACAGGTATTTACTTAGTACTTTGGTGAATTTTGGTACCAAAGATGGTACTGATTTCTGTTTAAAATATTTAAGGAAAAGTGTTACTGAATTTACCACATGAGGTTCTTACAAAGAGAAACTTCTGAATAGTTAAAGCTCTTTTATAATTATTTTATGTTTAAATATTGTCTTTGTGGTATTTGTCTCTTGAAAATTATTAATGTATTACTTTCTGAAATAATGTAAACTTGGTTCAATTATTTACTAAAGGCACATTATTATTTATTTTCTTTTCCTAAAAAACAGGAATGTTTGGCAGTCAGGACCCTTGATCCTCTTGTCAACACCTCCAGTCTGATAATGAGGAAGTGTTTCCCTAAAAATCGCCTGCCACTCCCAACGATTAAAAGTTCTTTCCATTTCCAGTTGCCAGTTATTCCTGTGGCTGGACCTGTGGCTCAGCTCTACAGCTTACCCCCTGAAGGTAGGACCACATGCTTACTGCTGGCTTTTAGTGGCTCTTGGGATTGTGTGACTCTCTGACTTTTAAAAAATTTATGTCCAATTTCTCAGCAAAAGAAGACCTTAATGAACACAATAAACTTTAACATTATATTTTAGTTAATAAATATTTCTTTAAATATAAGAAATTGAGGGCTAATAATTAAGGAAAGTAGTGTGGGATTTGTTACAAAAATTAAGTGTGAACTGTGAAAAAATGTAAGCATCATATAGGAACATCACTTGATAGTTTATATGAAATTTCAAAGTATAAGAATGTAACACATTAGATGTTTAGGTAATTATATTTGGGCTTACATTTTTAGTGTTTTTATGAACTTCAGTTTTTTAAAGTTAAAAATACCCCTAATCAGTGAGAAAAACCCTAATCACCAAGAATGTTATACTTAACATGAAATTATCAGAAGTTGGCCATTGGCCATTTTCCATACAATACTGTTAGGTACATAGTAAAGGAAGTAAGAGTTTAAATTTTTAAATCTGGGGAAATAGTAGAAAATTTTGATAAGACCTAGGAAAATGGAAAAGAGGAACTTGTCTAGCCTATTAAGAGAATTGCTAAAGCATTTCATTGTCATTTGATCACTTTTTTGAAAAAAAAAAGGAAGGTGCTTTATATTTAAAAGCAATTATTTGGAGTAAGTGATTTAGGAGAATTAAGTAATTATAATTAGTTTTATAATTTTTGATACAGATTGTTCAGTGGTGTTTATCACAGAGTACACATTTATTAAAATATTTAATTATTGAAGTACAAGTTTAGTCCACACAAAGTACAAGTTCAGTGTATACAAAATGGATTATTCAGAAACTTCCTCTAAAAGATTTAAAAGTCTAAGACAAAGTCTGGGACTTGAGTAAGATGGCTAAGTAAAACAATGATTTCATTTCTTCTTCTCATTCTATTTAAAATTAAAAATATGGGAAGATCTGTATCAAATCTAAAAACTAGCATTCTCATGGAACAAACATAGAATGTGCAACAAAATGATAGAGATATGAACAGATTAAGAAGAGTCAACTCTTTACCCATTTTCATATGAAATGCAATATCTCTGACTCAAGTTGAGGTTCAGTTAATACCTAATTTGGAAGGGCAATAAAAAAGCAGTTGGAATCCCTTTCTCTTCTGTATCTCAGTGTAGGATTATGGGATTTAAGAGGTGATTCTAACTGTCAGAAAACTGGTGAGACTTGTCTATGATGTGGCAGGTAGCAACACTGGGAAGGAGATAAGATGTACCTCCTAGTGTTCTTTATACAGTGTCTAGAATAATCACACGTGTAGAGAAAGCTGCCTTCTAGTGTGAAAAATGACAGAGATGATACTTTTTTGAGGGCCTTTTTTCTGACTCATCTCAGACTGTTATAATGGATTACTGAATTACAAATGAGATTTACATTGACTAACAAGCTTTCATGAGTAAGATGTAAGGAGAAGGTTCTGACAGCAACTGCATGGATAAAAGGAAAATACCATTTTTCTATTTTCTCACATATCAGGCTTTATAACATTTATCAAAATTTTCATTGTTGTTTTTACCCTCCTCAAGACTGTTGTTTTCTTCATTTTATCCTCAGCATCCATTAGATTGCATGACACATAATAAGTGTGCATTTAACATTGGTTGATGAATGAATTGAGTTGGCCTCAATACTGATTTTCTTGAATATTAAATGCCAGAAGATAGGCAGCATCTACAGAGATTTGGAAGAAGAGTTTTGACTCAAGATCTCTGAACCCTTATTAGTTGTTGCTCTCCATATGTGAATGTGATATATTCTTAGATATGTAATAACATGAAATAATACTCCAGCCCTGCCAATGATGAATTAAGATGTAAAGAATGCAGAAACATTACAAATTGTTAATTATATAATACTAAATATATTCTTAGACTGGGATCTGTTAAACCATAGGAATCTATGGGTGGATTTCAGAGACTATGAATACTATTTTGAAATTTTATGTAAAATTACTTACGTTTTTTTTTTTCTTGGAATAATTATTGAAAGGGTTTATCTATCACTGTTAAAGAAAAGCAAGGAAATTTCAAAGATGCACAAAATCCTGAGTGCTAACTACAAAGCAAGAACCAGCAAATCAGTTTTAGTAATAAGATATCTAAACGGATAAAATATTCCTGTTAAAAGAAACATTTAGATTGGGTTAAAAACCAAAATCTGAGATTTCCAACCAAGATAGAGGCCTAGACTGACGTGGTCTGTCTTCCTCCACAACTAAGAAGGACTACAATTACTGCAAAACCAGAAATAACCAGAAGTTCCAGAAAATAATGGAAGTCCAGTGTATGAAGTTCTTGAGAAGTGGTGCTCGTTGGGACGGGTAGGAGGGGCAAAGCTGGGGTGGAGAGGTCAAGCTGTGCTGGCAGCGGCAGCAGTGGCGACCGTGCTGGGAT
The DNA here is from genome assembly GCF_987537825.1 of Furipterus horrens. Lineage (NCBI taxonomy): Eukaryota > Metazoa > Chordata > Mammalia > Chiroptera > Furipteridae > Furipterus > Furipterus horrens. The sequence goes on along the minus strand of NW_028327174.1, from coordinate 169,865,330 downwards.
GGCAGTAAGCACAGATGCCCGTATTTAAGGGGAGGCGAGAAGTGCCTGGGAGCACCCCCAGCTGCAGACCAGACCCTTCAGCTTGCGATTCCAGTGCCGGGGAAGGCAGACCCCCATTGCCTTGGACTGTGAGGCCTGGTGGGGATGGGGATGGAGGAGGAGGCTCCGGGTCTCTCAGTGGAGAGTGAATGGCAGGAATCCATCTTGGATCCCCGCCCCCACACAAAGCGCCACAGCGTGGTGAGATTGCCCAGTTGTGATGAGTGCACGGGGCTCCCCCCACTATAGCATAGGAGGTGTGACAGCCCCACACAGGAAGCAAAGGCACAGTTCAGAGCTTTGGTTATACGAATGCTTACAGACTTAACAGCAGATCTTAAATAAGACAGGGAAGGAATGAAGGCTAGTCCTGCTTAAATGAATGAAAACACGTACAAAACTAGTGGTGAGGGCAAGAAAACCAGGGATCAAATCAACAAATCGGAACATAAGGAAGGAACAAATAGTCAACCAGTGCAGAAAGAGGAAGCGAAAAGTGAGGAAAATGAGAAGAGGCTCAGAAACATATGGGACAGCTATAAGCAGGCCAACACCTGAATAATAGTGTTGCCAGAAGTTGAAGAAGAAGAACTAGAAATTGAAAATTATGTGAAAAAATAATGAAGCAGAACTTCCCTAACTTGGAGAAGGAAATAGACTTACAGGTCCAGGAAGCACAGAAAGTTCCAAAAAAACTGGACTTGGGGAGAACCACAACAAGACACATTATAATCAAAATGTCAAAAATTAAAGATAAAGGAAGAATCTTAAAAGCAGTAAGAGAGAAGAAGAGAATTATGTAAAAAGGGGTCCTAATAAGACTCTCAGCTGATTTCTCAAAAGAAACTCTGCAGGCAAAAAGGGACTGGCAAGAAATATTCCAAGTAATGAAAAGCAAAAACCTACAACCATGATTACTCTATCCAGCAAAGCTGTCATTCAGAATAGAAGGGCAGAGAAAGTGCTTCCAGGACAAAGTAAAACTGAAGGAGTTCATCAGATCCAAACCACTGTTATATGAGATGTTAAAAGGACTTGTTTAGGAGAAAGAGGATCAAAACTATGAACATTAAAATGAAAGCTGTATCTCAACAACCAACAACAGAAGCTAGGGAACCGAAACAAAGGCAAAATAAGTAGGCAATGAGAGTGGGAAGAGAATTATAGGTATGGGAAACGTTTTGGGGGGAAGTCAGAAGGGAGGGAGAAGGGAGGAAAGGGAGGGAGATGGTACAGGAATTAAGCATAGTAGGAGGGAGTGGGGTAGACAGGAAGATGTTGAGAAGGACTATGTGCACAACCAATGGGCATGAACTAAGGGGGGGTATCTGGAGGGATGGGGGTCACTGGGTGGAGGGGAACAAAGGGAAAAAAATTGGGACAACTGTAACAGCATAATCAATAAAGCATATAAAAAAAGAAAAAATAAAAACCAAAAACTAAAGTAGCTGATTTATACTGGAGGTTTTTAAAACATGTAAGTGCAAAGCATGAAAGTAAACATATTGGCAAATGTGTATCTGTTATTCCCAGCTCAAAATAGAAATACAAAACTACCATACAAATAATAAATACAGAACAAGATGTTTAAAACAAGACAGGAAAGATTATTTTAAATAAGTTAGATAATAACAGATGTGCCTAATGCTAGAGGAAAGAAAGAAAGCTACTCTGACTTTAATAATAAGCAGAAATTGATAGGAGCAATTTAGTGGGTGATTTTTAATTTACCTCTAACTTCTTGGCAAATTAAATAAAGGATGTTCACCCAATCAAAGTGGATGCTAAAGACAACCCCTGTTACTACATTTGAAAATGTGATTGAGTAACATTTTAGGAAAATATGAATAGCTAAAATGTACTTAAATAGTAGGAAACCTACAGTTGAAAATACAGTCAAGTTTCCTTCAGTGAAGACACCAAATGCTGATGACTTTATAGATTAGTTCTCTAAACTTTCAAGAAATTTTTCTATGCTTCATTTTCCAGAGCAAAGAAAACAAAAAAGAAGCTAGCATGATACTGAAATAAAAACGTGATAGAATAACCTGAAACAACCTATTGATAATTGTCACTCATAAAAATAAATATAACAATCCTAAAATAATAGCAAGTTGAACAGTTTTTACATGTGTAGGACACCTCGACAAAGTAAAGATTATTTTTAAGAAAGTAAGTTTATTGTAATATTAAGATTTTAATTAATAAGATTTATCAGTATATCAAAGGAAGAAGACCAATGGTATCTTAGTAAATGCCATGAAAACATTTAATAAAAATCATTATTAGTTACAAATAAAATTTCTTTAGGAATCCAGAAATATCTCCCAAACAAGGGAAGTATTACTTAACTCAGATCAATAGCCAATATCACATAGTATTGAAATGTTAAAGGATGCGTCTCTCACCATTATTAGTTAACATCGTTTTGAAAGCTCCAGCCAAATCAGTAAGACATGGGAAGAAAAGGTCGTCGTAGTCATTAAAAGAGTGAGATAAGGTTAACTAGTGTCTGTGAAGGATATTAGTGCCTATGTAGAAAAATAGAAGCAAGTCAATTATAAAATATGGTAGGCAAAACAAAAGTTCAATAAAATACTATTTATAAGATAAATAAAATCCAGTAGCTTTTCTGTTTGTGTGTTTTCTTATAATATTAACAAAAACAGAAAACAAAGGGATAGTAAATCACATTTACAGGAACAAAGCAATAAAAAGAGTAACCTCTTGGAATATACTTTCTAAAACCTTACAGAAAGTACTGACTCATTTCTTTTGTTATACAGATAGAGTAAAATTTATCTAACTAGTTTCCAATAGATAAACATTTGAAGTTTCCCCTATATTTTTAATTTTAGTATGAATGAGCCAAGAATATTTTGAAAACTAACAATAAGGAATGATTTATATTCATTGACTTTAATTGTATAATTAGTCTATAATAATTATTTATTGGAAATGGTACATGAATATATTATTAGAATAGAGAACAAGGTCTCAGATACCTGAAACCATATGGCATTTCACGTCTGGACTATAAAACCAGAGAAAAATACCATAGAAAGGAAAATATTTGAAAGATTTTATTAAAAATTAAAACATTTATCTCTGATACTGAATTGCATTTTCCCTTCTCCCTATCCAAGCAGTCATCTTTTCTGTTTGCAATAGGCTTTTCTGAATCAGTTCCTTTTTTTCTTTTTCCTAACAGTTCTTTCTCCAAATCTCAATTCTTTTCCCATTTATCCGTGACTAACTTCTGCAAGTACATTGGCATAAGTAGATCCAGGTTACTATATACAATATAAATACATATTTTTTTTGCTCTCTATTTCCAAAAGAATTTAAAGAAACTCAGTAACTGTATTAGTTAGGACAGACTGAGTTGTTACAAAATGATTCAGTATAGTACAATAGTCACTCAAGTAACAAAAGTATTGACATACATTTTTATAGCACATACCCTTTTCCTGAGACATTACATATATTAATTCCTTTAATACCCACAAAAACACTCTGAGTGGGCATCTGTCTCCATTTTAGAGATGAGGAAAATGAGACACAATTAATTTGAATTAGGTATTTTGTGTCCAGAGCCTTTTTGTTGCACTGCCACAAGATAGAAGAGGCAGTAGGTCTCTCTTCCACTAGGCCATCAAAGGAAGCAGGTTCTTTTCGTTTTTACCATCTCCTATGGTGGTTTCCTCATGTGCATGTGGAAGATGGTAATGAAAGAAAATGGAGCGAGAAATTTTCTTCTTAAAGTACATGACTAGGCAGTTGTATTTACCATTGTGACTCACATACCATTGGCCAAAAATTGGTCATAGGACTGTATGTACTACAAGGGAGGCTGGAGTCTATAGCATCTAGCTAAAACTCAGGTTCTTTTACTAAAAGGAAGGAGCAGGGGACATATACCTGAAGGGTGAGGAGGAGTTTATATCCTTTGCTAAAATAAGTCACATTGGAAATCTAAGTCAAAAAGAATTTAATGAAAGTGTTGTCAGCAAGACAGAGGGGTGGAAGGTCCCAACACTTGTGTCCCTCACAAATACCACAACAAATAACTCCAACCAACTATACATTGATGGAAATATCTTGGGGATACGTAGCTCTGGACTACAGTGAAGAAAGATTAAAAACCCTGCAGAGCTCAAAAACTGAGGATCACCACATAGAAAAGCATGGGAAGCATTTTATCTCTGTCACTCCATGCCCGAGCCCAGAGCAGCTCAGCACTGGGGCGGGGGTGTGGGTTCCCTCAGAGGATTTTTATCTCACAGGGAAAAGGAGAACAGAGGAACCCTAGCAAGCCTCACTGCTGTGGACATTTGCTGCCTTTGCTACCAAGCTTTCTCAAGTCTTCAGTAAAGCCGATCTCAGCTGACGGAGCTGCCTAGAATCTCACCTGCTGCATTTACTCACTGGAAATGGAGCTGTCACTTTGGGTCTGTGCTGCTGTTGCATCTCCTCCTGACTGGAGTCATTGCAATGAGCCCCAGATACCCAGACCCTTTTTCACGAGAGATCTGTACACTGTTGCACCTTAGGCACCAATGCCATCGCTGCAGCAAGTGCATCTGTGTCCCAGGATCCAGACACTGTGGTAGTTTGCATGTACCTGATTCCAGGACCCCAACTGTGCTACTGTTCTGAGTGGCAGCACACCAGATGAGGCACCAAAAGGAATCCCATTGGATAGAGCTTCCTCCTGTGGGCAGAAAGGGAGAATAAGGAGATCCCAGCAACTTGAAGATCCCCATATCTCTAGCCACCACTGCCACTTGCAGGACCTGTGCAGCATTTGCCACAGAAGACCTCTATGGTCTTTGCTGACACTGACCTCAGTTTAGGGAGCTGTATGAAGATATGAAGACCATGCATGCCGTTGTGCCTTCTCAAGATGCTGCATCCTACCCAGCTGATGCTCTCAGACTTTTACTTCTGGTAAAAGTCTTCCCAATCCAAAGTATTCCTAAAAGGCTGGAAGAAGTGACTGTACCCTCAAATGTGCAGCCATCAGCACGAAACCACCAGAAACACGAAAAAGCAAGGAAACATGATACTACTAAAGGAATGCAATGATCTTCCAGCAATTCATCCCAAAGGAATGGAGATCTGCAAGTTATCCGAAAAAGAATTCAAAATAATTATTTTAAGGAAGCTCAGATAATTCAAGAGAAAACAGACAACTCAATGAATTTAGTAAAACAATACATGAACAAGATCAGAAATTCAGCAATGAGAAATAAATCATAAATGAACCAAATGGGAATTGTGATGCGAAGAAAATAATGAAATGAAAAATATGATAGTGAACTTTAATATCAGGCACAATAAAATAGAAGAAAGAATCTGTGAACTTGAAGACAGGTCTCTTGCTATCTAATCTGAAGAGAAAAAAGAAATTAGAATGAAAAAGAGTGAAGAAAGCCTGTGTGAATAATGGGACACCATGGAGTGAAACAATATCTGTATTATGGGAATTCCAGAAGGAGAAGAGAGAACAAAAGGGACAGGAAATTTAAAGGTAGAATGGCTGAAAACTTACCAAATCTGGGGAGAGAGATGGCCATTTAGGTGCATGAACCCCAAAGATTTCCAAACAGATTCATTCCGTCATGAACCCCAAAGATTTCCAAACAGATTCATTCCGTTGAGATCTTCACTGAAACATTATATTCAAACTCTTGAAAATCAAAGACAGAATTTTGAAAGCTGCAAGAGAAGAAAGACTTATCACCTGCAAGGTAGTCCTGACAAGGTATTTAGCAGATACCTCCGCAGAAACTCTTCAGACCAGGAGTGAGTGGGATGATATACAGGAGCAAAAGTAGGCTTACAGTTGTATGTGAAACACAGGTTAGTTATTCTTCTGTTATTATTTATTAATTACTGTATATTTTTCCACACAAACAACTGTAAACATTATTTTTAAAAATCCACATCAGAGGATGTTTTTAAAAACTGATTTTAGAGCAAGAGGAAGGGAGAGGGAGAAAGAGAGAAGTATCAATGTGAAAGAAAAACATTGATTGGGTGCCTCTTGTATGTTCCCTGACCAAGGATTGAACTCACAACCTACCTGTGTTCCCTGACTAGGGGTCAAACCCACAACTTTTTGGTGTACATTATTAAATTTAAAAAACAAAGCATTAGTAAAGAACTCATTCATTTTTACAGTGCTTTTCCAGATTTTAAAGCACTTTCACTTTATCTCATAGGTTTTTCAACAACTGGGACAGCCTTAAAGACATTTTTAATAAGATGTTTAATTTTCCTTTGGTAATTGAAATACACACATATAAATAAATAAGAACGTTCTGCCTTTGGATGTGCATGTTGTAGAATGCTTACCTCTGACCTACTTACTTATAGCACATTTTGTATCACAGTGGATGACGTAGTAGATGAAAGTGATGACAACGATGATATTGATTTAGAGGCTGAAAATGAAACCGAAAATGAAGATGACCTAGATAAAAATTTTAAGGTTAGTATAAATTTATGCCTTCAGTCAACTTAATAAATTGTATACACAGTTGTAAAACAAGGATTTGCTAAATAGATACAGTTAATGATAGATTAATTTGTTCTGTTCACATCTTTTTATCATGGCTGACTATAAAGAGAAAATAATGCTGCTTTGAATGCATTGGTCTGAAGAGGGCCAATACATTTTTTCTTCACTCTGCCTATTTTACAGGTAAATCAATCTTTTTAATATTAAAAGGTTTTATTCTGTATATAAATATAAAATATTAAAATTATATTTATTTGAATTATCAGTGAAGATATAGTGAAAAAGCACTTTAAAGTACCAATTACTATAGTAGCACCAAACCATTAATTACTGAGGTATATCTTACAAAATATATGCAAAAGTTTATATCTTGACAATCACAAAACATGGATTAAAGAAATAGATCTGAAGAAATGGATAAATATAATATGTTTATGGATTGGAAGACTTAATACTATTTACAGGTAAATTATCATTATTTTTAAATAGAAAGCTACTCTCTTATAAGGCTGTATTTTCAAAATATAATATTGAATATTGACCTAGTATGGCTAGAGAAAATAATACTTTTGTAAATTTTTTGTCATTTTGAAAGCATTGTCTTAATTTATTTCATGCCAGTCAATAAAATTATATATTTTTGATTCATCAATGCATAGTTTAAGTTATATGAAATTACTTATTCATGTAATAATAATTACACAATAATGATATGATAATTAAGATGATATTCTTTAAATAAAGCCAGTCTATTATTTATGGCAAGGAGAAAAATCTTTTTTATTGGTTATATAAAAAATGGCTAAATTCAAGAATATGAAGTATGAGAAATACATAGCATGTTTTTCCTTTTAAATTACTTATTAATAGGAAATTATAAATATAGTCAGGTACATGTATATAAAGCATTTTAAAGATTGAAGCATAGAATAATGCAGAAAAATAAGTAGTTAACTGTGGTAGTAATATAAATGCAAAAGTAAAAATGAATGCCAATCAAAAATTAATAAGTGGTATAATGATCTCTCTTTAGCCACCAATGAAGGTAATAATGAGCTTGCATTTGTGTGAGGCCAGAGTTGTTGAGGGCCATAGAAAAGCTTGGGTAGTAGGTAAGCTGACACTCATTTTCTCATCATGGTGTATGTTAATGAGCTCTTTGAACAGATAGAGACCAAGTTGCTCCTGGACCATGCCCTGTTTCTCTGAGGTCATACTTCTTCTTTAAACTTACCCTCTTCTTTTCTGAAAGGTCACGGGGATCATTTCTGGCTGTTGTTCCACTCCTTTTCTTTTCCCTGCAAAACAGAGTGAATGGTGACACTGAGCGTTTCTGAGGGCACTTTACTGACCATAAAATATGAGTGCATGATGATAATCATTAGTCTCTCTTGGAGCAGTGACTAACGGTGTATGCTCTGGTGCCTCTGACGACTCTGATGGCCTGGCTCCTCTATTTGCAAGTTGTGTAATTTTGAGCAAGCCACTTAACCTCTCTGTACCTGTTTCCTCCTCACTTAAATGGAGGTGATGATGCTATTACTTCATAGTGTTCTTATGCAGATTAGATTAGATAATATATTTAAAATCCTTAGCATATGCTTCACATATTTTCAGTGCTCAATAAATGTTGGTTATTTAGATTATCACCAACACCATCATATACTTATGTTTTTCAATTTAGTTTCCTTAAGTTTTCCTTCAATATGAGCAAAATGATGACAGTTAGGGAGATTAGGGGAACATATTTTAGTTTTGATCTTGATACTAGTTTTTCTATCTTGAGGAGCCCAAATACCATTTTATTATTAGAATAACCTTTGAAAAAAACAAAACAACCAAAACAATAATAATAATGGTCCAAAAATACAAGCAAATTTTAATTTATGCTAAAATTAATATACCCTTTATTTAGTGATTATTCTGTAATTACATGTAATTAATAATTTGGAAATCTTTAAATCTGAAATGTATTCTGTAATTTTATACTTTTCTAACTGATGGCATGCCATTTTTACTATTTCAGAATGATGATATTGAAACAGATATTAACAAACTAAAGCCCCAGCAAGAACCAGGACGAACGATTGAAGAGCTTAAAATATATGAACACCTTTTTCCTGAGCTTGTTGATGATTTTCAGGTATAACTATAAAAAATTCAGCATCTTAACTGATTTTGAGAAAAAAGTGTTTTCCCCCCTTAGATGTACACTGTTTTCATTTCTCCAAAATGAAAGTAGTATTGCTTTTCAAGTGACATTGGACAATTACTTCAACATTCTGATTTTAAATTGCTTATCTGTAAATTAAGGGAACTAGCTGATTTAATTGACATAGTATTTTACTCCTTAAAAAATATTCTTGCCCTGGCTGTTGTGGCTCAGTTGGTTGGAGTGTTGTCCTGTAACCAAAACGTTGTGGGTTTGGTTCCTGGTCGGGGCATATACCTTGGTTGCAGGTTCAATCCCTAGTCCTGGCGTGTATGGGAGGCAGCCAATTGGTACTTCTCTCTTGCACCTATGTTTCTCTCTCCCCCTTCCTCTTTCTCTGAAAGCAAAGAAAAAAAATGTCCTCAGGTGAGAATAATATATATAATAAATATGGCATTTCAAAATCTGTTTAAAAGTCTTCTTTGTATCAGTTGCATTCAACTAAGGGGAGATGAGAGCTAAGAAACTGCTAAATTTAAAATATGTATAGTCTATGCATGTTGAATTTTTTTCCCTGAAGTGATTGTAGAATTGTGGAATGTCTGGGAGAGAGGAAGGCAACTCGAAGTCTTTATATCTAGTTTAGTTCATAGGGAGAGTGACTTCTTGTTAACATTTCTTACCTTCATTTATTTGCTGGAATACAATGATTCAGCCTGGATTAAACAGCAAATAAAGTTGATTGAATGATGGCAATTAATGGATCTAATCTTATTCTCACTGTGCTGCTCGCTTGTGGTGGGTCCTTGAGTAAGTCTGAAAATGCCTAGGATCGTAAACTGTGAAATAAAGGATTTGAAGCAGATAATACCAGATTTATTGAGCTCTTGCTACAAAATCCTATGCCCCTAAATTCCACATATTGATACTTAGCTTCCAGTTGCTTAAATAAAAAGACTTTAATGTGAGGTCGTATGTGAGAAATAAAAAAAGAGAAATACTTGTTAGCTAATGTTTACATTTCACAGTTCTAATTATTCAGGTTTCTCTTTGGGAACTTAGGAGTTTTGGCTGCAGTGGAAGGAGCAGCAAGTTACCCTCCTTCCCACTTCTCAAGTGTCTTGGTTCCTCCCAGCCCCATAGATTTGGGATATGGGAAGGTACTATGAAATCAGGAGTAGTAAAAAAAGGCAGGAATGAAAGAGAGGGTCTTGGTCAAAAAGAGGAGAAAAAGAAGGTAGGAAGAGGCATTTGGAAAAGGATACAGGTTGATTTTCGAACAATCAGCCTACAGGAAATGTCTGGCTGCTGTTTTAACACTTTTCTAACCAGGAGAGAATTGCTTAGAAGTAAAACCGCGGAGATACCAAATACTGCTAACTCAAAGCAGAAAAGTATTGTGGAAGGGATTTGGGGAAGGAATTGATTATTATATAAAGAAATCACCTGTTTTCTTCTGTATGTGCATATGAGAACTATATAATGTGATTAAAAATTGTCAGAATAGAGAGGAACAATTTTTAGCGGGTGCGAAGGCCAGGATTTTGATTCTTATTCTTTCACAAGACAGTTCTTTTTTCTTGTAGGCTACAATGACGAGGTCTTCTTGTATGTCTGCCTATTAGTTCATCATTTAGAGTAGGTTATTACCCTTGATGGTTTCTTGCTTGATACCTATGAACAGCAGGCCAACTTGCCCTTTGTTTTGGCTGCTCCTAGAGCAGGTTCCTACTTTGGTCTGACTTGGTGTGTTCAGCTTTGTCTCAGTGAGAGATCTCTGAAAAATCTTCTTCCCAAGTGAGTACTCCTTTTTATTGTGTCGAAGCAAAAGAAGCTACTTCAATATTTCAGCTAGTACATAGTTATTAACGCATTCTCTATTTTGCCATGAAGTTTTATGTAGAATAGTTAGCTCTATATCTGTAACATGTGTTAGAGGAAATAGCACATTATCTTTATTTACAAAATTGGGAAATCATTTCTAAAGTAATTGTGTTGATACTTGACTGTCTGATTTTTAGGTTTCAGAAGAATGCATTGTGCAAATGCTTTAGTGTCTAGTTTTTAAAAGTTTTTATTTATTGATTTTAGAGAGAGAGTAAATGGGGGAAGGGGGAAGGGAAGGAGACAGTAAGAGTGTGTGTGTGTGTGTGTGTGTGAGAGAGAGAGAGAGAGAGAGAGAAGAGAGAGAGAGACATCGATTTGTTTCACTTATTGATGGATTCATTGGTTGATTCTTGTATGTGCCCTGATCAGGGATCAAATCCACAATCTTGGTGTATCAAGTGACACTCTAACCAACTAAGCTACCTGGCCAGGGCCTTTAGTCTCTGTTTTTCTGAAGTCTGTGTCAGAACTACATATAGGCAGCAGTATTTAAGTGCTATACTTATGAGATTTAAAAATGTTGGTTGGTGCCAGATATGAAGTGTTTGAAGATGTTTTTCCCCCTATCATTATATCAAATACTAGAAGGTCATGAGATAGTAAACATAAATGAAATTAATATTATGACTTTTTACACTTTGATTTGCATGTCATTTTCAACATCAACCAATGAAGGTTAAAATTAATTGATATATGTATTTTGAATAGTGAACACTACCCATTTTGTTTCCAGATGTGTTAAATCTGTTATTCAGTGACCAGATGGAGGCAAAATGAATTATTAAAGTACTTATCAACAGACTTTTTGAGGAAAACTTATATGCTTTGAAAGCTATGATTATTTATTCATAATGACAATTATAATTTCATTTGCTTTTGTTTCTTGATGGCACAATATGGGAAGTGTCAAAATTCTGCATTTTCACAGCTCTTTTATTTTTATCTGTAATAGCATGATAACATTTACCATATGGACATTATTTTTATTTTTAGTTTTTCCCTCTTTCTAATTTGATTTTGCATTTTTATTAAAGTTATACATGGTCAGAGTTTTAAGAGTCAAATAGCTTTCATAGCTTAATCAGGAAAACTATTGTCCCCTTCCTACCTGCTATTTTCTACAGTCACTTTTAGTATGTCTTTGAAGTTAATCCCCATGTTTCTAAATGATATACTAAGAGTGCTAAGTCTTGATTTTTTCAGCTTTTGTTATTATTTTTCAGTTTTATCATTTAATATGGTAATATTATCATTTTAAGATAGGCATGTAGTTAGTACTTTTCAGCCTTTCTTCTTTCCCAGTATTTAAATTTTTAGGTGATACATTTTACTGTGACTACTGTGTTAGCTGTATCACATAAGTTTTGGGTTTTAGTATTTTAATTATCTTTTGTTTTGAAAACTTTATTTATATTATGATTTTTTCCTTTGATTCACTGGTAATGTCCCAGCTGGATTAATTTTTAATTTATTTCTAGCATATTGTTATAGGATAAGAGGACATAATTCTTTATTCTTGTAATCCTTTGACATTTTTGAGGCTTACTTTATGGTTTTAAATGTGGGCAAGTTTTGTTATTATTTTTTGTGTCCTTGAAAGAGTTCTTCTGTGCTTGTTAGGCATGGTTGTATGTTTGCCTATTAGGAAAAGATTGTTAATTGTGTTGATAACTTCTTTTCTATTTCTGTGGACTTATATTCCTATGATAGCAGTTACTGTGCAGGTCTGTCAACTTTTGTTATATATTTTTTGAGGCTTATTATTTATTGAGTATATTTATTGATTTCCTTTTGAACTTTTTATTTTTATGACGTTACTGTCTTTATCTTTAAGACTTTAAGGCAAAATGGTTTTTAAAATATAGTAATGTAGTTACATTTTATGTTCATTTCGGTTATATCCCTGGTATCTTTTAAAAATCTTTTTACCTTCAACTTTTTGATATCCTTAGGTATATATCTTTTAAACAGCATATAATTGGATTAAAAAATCAAGTCTGAGTCTTTGCCATTAACTGGGGCATATCGTTTACATAATGTCATTCTTATATTTGGGTTTATCTTTATGAGATCTTATTTTGTATTTTCATTTGTTTTTCTCTATGGTTTTGTCCCTTTTCCTTGCTTTCATTTGGATAATTTTTTTATTGTTTCACCCTTACTAGTTTGAAAATGATAATTTTTTATTTTAAACCACTTTGTTGAGGTATAATTTACATATAACCAACTATTAATTTAAAGTGTAAGTTTGAGTTTGACATATATGCAAAAATTTTCATTACTCTTGATATGAAACACACATTTACTAAATTCTGAAGTTAAGGCCTTCCTTTTCCTTTTCTCTTATAAAAGGAAACTTAGAGTACTTAACTATAATCACCTCCCCAACCAACTTATAACTCTAGCTTTTAAAGACACTATATGATGGTGCTTTGTGTTTTACATTAATTTTTAAAGATTTATCCACATTTTTACTATCCTTCTATTTTTCATGTATTCATGCTTCTCAGATCTTCTGTCTGAATTACTTTCCTTCTGTCTGAAATGTGTCTTTTGGTGTTTGTCTCTCTTTCTGTCTTTTGGTCTGAAAGTGTCTTTATTTGGTACTCAGCTTTGAAACTCAGTCTCTTTTTTTTTCTGGCTTATTTATTAAAATCAATTTTATTAAAGGATAAGTATATGCAATAAATTATATACATTTAAGTTCAACAAGTTTTGACAAACTTATACAGCTGTAACTATCAACCCAGTCAATAAACAGAATTATTTCCATCACCCCAGAAGGTCTGCCTAGGCCCCTTTTATTCAGTCTTCTCATCTCCTGCCCAGGTATATATTGACCTTCTATCTGTCACTGTGGGTTACTTTTGCCTGTTTGAGAACTTCTCACAACTGTAATCATATAGTGTGTGATCTTCTGTGTAAAGCTTCTTTTGTTCAGCATATGTTTTTGAGTTTCACATACATTATTACATGATAAGTGATTTTTTTTCTTTATTGCTGAATAGTAGTTCCTTGTATGACTACACAATTTCTTTATCCATTCTCTTAAGGATGAATATTGGAATGTTAGCCTTTTTGGGCTGTTATGAATAAAATTGATACTAATATCAGTATACAAAGCTTTTTGGTGGAAATATTCCTTAATTTCTCTTGTGTAAATAAATAACCTACAAGTGAAAATGCTGGGTTATGATAAGTGTATGTTTTAACTTTATAAGAAATTTTTTCTGGTGACTTTTAAGATTATTATTTTATTTTTTATTTTTTGGTTTTTCAATTGCAGTTGTCCCATTTTCCCCCCATTTCTCTCCCCCACCCAGCCCACCCCCTCTCCCACAATCATATCCCTTCCCGTTGTCCATGTCCATGAGTCATTTATACAGGTTCTTTGACTAAACCCTTCCCTTACTTATCCCCCTTCTCCCCCCCCCCTTGACTGCTATTCTGCTCTTTTTTCTGTTTAGTTTGTTTTTTTTTTGTGTGTGTTGTTATTTAATTTCCTGTATTAGGTGATATCATATGGTATTTTTCTTTCTTTGCCTGGCTTATTTCACTAAGCATAATTCTCTCTAGTCCCATCCATGTTGTTGCAAATGGCAGGAGTTCCTTCTTTCTTTCTTCTACATAGTATTCCATTGTATAAATGTACCACAGTTTTTTGATCCACTCATCTACAGATTTAGGCTGTTTCCAGCACTTGGCTATTGTAAACAGTGCTGCTATGAACATAGGGAGTGCATAAGTTCTTTTGAATTAGTGTTTTAGGATTTTTCAGGTATAATCCTAGTAGTGGAATTGCTGGTTCAGAAGGCAGTTCCATTTTTAGTTTTTTGAGGTAATTCCATACTGTTTTCCCTAGTGGCTTCACCAGTCTGCATTCCCACCAACAGTGCAGTAGGGTTCCCGTTTCTCCACATCCTCGCCAGCACTTGTTGTTTGTTGATTTGTTGATGATGGCCATTCTGACTGGTGTAAAATGGTATCTCATTGTGGTTTTTATTTGCATCTCCCTGATGGCTAATGATGTTGAGCTTTTTTCATGTGTCTATGGACCTTCTGTATGTCCTCTTCGGAGAAGTGTTTGTTCAGGTCCTTTGCCCATTTTTTAATTGGGTTATTTGTTTTCTTGATGTTGAGTTGTATAAGCTCTTTATATATTTTGGAGATCAGTCCCCTGTCTGTGATGTCACTGGCAAATATGTTTTCCCATATGGTTGGTTTCCTTTTCATCTTGCTGATGTTTTCTTTTGCTGAGCAGAAGCTCTTTAGTTTGATGTAATCCCATTTGTTTATTTTTTCCTTTATTTCTCTTGCCTTAGGAGATGTATCCGTGAAGATATTGTTGTGTGAGATATCTGATATTTTCTTGCCTATGTTTTCCTCTAGGACTTTTATGGTATCACAGCTTACATTTAAGTCTTTGATCCATCTTGAGTTTATTCTCGTGTGTGGTGTAAGTTGGTGGTCTAGTTTCATTTTTTTGCAAGTCCCTATCCAGTTCTCCCAGCACCATTTGTTAAAGAGGCTCTTCTCACTCCATTTTATGTTCCTTCCTCCTTTATCAAAGATTAGTTGACCATAGAGGCCTGGGTTTATTTCTGGACTCTCTATTCTGTTCCATTGATCTATATGTCTGTTCTTGTGCCAGTACCAGACTGTTTTGATCACAGTGGCTTTGTAGCATTGTTTGATATCTGGTGTTGTGATTCTTCCTGCTGTGTTCTTCTGTCTCAAGACTGCTTTCGCTATTCGGGGTCTTTTTTGGTTCCATATAAATTTTTGGAGTATTTGTTCTAGGTCTGTGAAATATGTAATTGGTATTTTAATAGGGATTGCATTGAATCTGTAAATTGCTTTGGGTAGTATGGCCATTTTGATGATGTTGATTCTTCCCATCCAAGAACATGGTATTTGCTTCCATTTATTTGTAACTTCCTTAATTTCTTTCTTCAATGTTATGTAATTTTCAGAGTACAGGTCTTTTATCCTTTGGTTAAGTTTATTTTTAGGTACTTTATTTTTCTTCTTGCTATAGTAAGTGGTATTTTCTTTTTTGTCTCTGTCTCTGATATTTTATTGTTGGTGTACAGAAATGCCTTATATTTCTGTATATTTATTTTGTACCCTGCTATTTTGCCAAATTCACTTATTATATCGAGTAGTCTTTTAGTGGAGTTTATAGGATTTTCTAGGTATACTATCATGTCATCTGCATATAATGAAAGTTTACTTCCTCTTTCCCAATTTGGATGCCTTTTATTTCTTTTTCTTGTCTGATTGCTGTGGCTAGGACTTCCAACACTATGTTGAATAGGAGTGGAGAGAGTGGACAGCCTTGTCTAGTTACTGATTTCAGGGGGAATGCTTTCAGTTTTTGTCCATTGAGTATGATGTTGACTTCAGGCTTCTCATATATAGCCTTAATTATGTTAAGGTATGCTCCCTCTATTCTCATTTTGCTGAGTGTTTTCATCATAAATGGGTGTTGTACTTTATCAAAAGATAATTATTTTTTAGCTTCAATGCTGTGCATTTTCCCGGTAGTGTTGAATAATTGTGGGTATTCTATTTTTAAATCTTGTTTGGGATTCATTGTCTTTGGGAATTTATGAGTTGCTTTCCCATAGGATATGGAAAAACTCTTCTCAAAATCCTCAAAATAAATACCAAAATTCTTACAGTAGCCTGTAAAGCCCTACAGTACCTATCTCTTTTTTACCTTTTGAGATCATCTTGCTCATTGTGTTCCAGTTATGCTAACCACCTTGAACACACCAGGCATTTGTCCACTCTGGGTCCTATGCACTGTCTTTGCTTATATTTCATCTCATGAGGCTTCCCTAATCAGTGGCGTTTAAAATTTTGACTCAGCTCTGCTCCCCTGGCACTCTCAACTCATAGTACTTCTCCCTCTACCCTTTTTGTTATAACACTTTACCCTTTTGATATTCCATAAAATATGTTTATGTCGTGTTTATTATTTGTTGTATTGACAATCTTCTCCCCTCCACCCTTAGAAGAATATATGCTGCAAAAGGGAAGAGTTGTTTTGTGTTTTTTAAGTGATGAGTTTTAAGTTCCTGAAACAGTGTTTGGCACAAAACAGGCACTTGTAGATATTTGTTGAATTAGTGAGTAACAATTTGGTTGTAATTTCTTTAGGAGGATTTTGGATGATTTTAACGTCTTTTTTTACTTTTCTAAAATTTTCCATATTTTTGTTTTATATATATAGGCATTATTTTTATAATAGAAAAAGTAAAATAAGTGTAATGAATTTTGTTGTGGTTAAATACAGGGGGAGCAAAAGTAGATTCACAGTTATGAGTATGTGTAACACAGTTTATTCTTGTATTATTATTTATTAATTATTGTATTATTTTTCATACAAACAACTGTAAATCTAATTTTGCCCTGTCCTGGATTGTGTCTTTTATTAGCAAGATTAAGATATACTGTTTTATTCATCTTAAAAATTTTTAAATATTACATTTCTAAGGCAGCATATAAAGTGAATATGGTCTTAGTTTTTTAAACACATTTTAATATTTACAGATAAAAGTTTAAACATATTCTTTTATTTTCAAAGGACTATGACTTAATCTCCAAAGAGCCAAAGCCTTTAGAATTTGAGGGAAAAGTACGTGGTCCTATTGTTGTGCCTACAGCAGGAGAGGAAGCAGCTGGGAATTCAGGCAGTTTAAGAAAAGGAGTTGTAATGAAAGCGAATGTATCTCCCAAAGGAGATGAAGGTGATGAGAAGCCTACCTTTATGGATCTGGCAAAAGAAGATATTAACGATAATGACAGAACATTACAACAGCAGTTAGGTGATCAAAATAGAACTATTTCATCAGTCCATGGCTTCAACAGTGATATTGTGAAGGCCTTGGACCGAATTACATTGCAGAATATTCCTTCTCAAACAGCTCCAGGTTGTACTGCAGGAATGAAGGACTACAGTCTCCCTCTTACTGTCGTTACATGCCCTAAAGCATGTCCACACATGGCTACTTGTGGAAATGTTCTGTTTGAGGGAAGAACAGTTCAGCTAGGGAAGCTTTGCTGTACTGGAGTTGAAACTGAGGATGATGAAGATACTGAGTCTACTTCATCAGTGGAACAAGCATCAATTGAAGTCTCTGATGGACCAACACTCCATGACTCAGATCTCTATATTGAGATTGTGAAAAATACAAAGTCTGTCCCAGAATATTCAGAGGTGGCTTATCCTGATTATTTTGGTCACATTCCACCTCCATTCAAAGAGCCTATTTTAGAAAGGCCTTATGGTGTACAAAGGTGAGTAAAGAGTCTTTCTTCCTTCTAAATAAGACCATTGTTAAAATATGAGGCATGCTTAAAAAAATTGGGTATTTAGGAGGAAAATTACTCTTAATTTAAGTTATTGTAATTTTTTTCCTGCTTTGGGAATTTTACATTGCTTTGAAATTGTCCTTATGGGTTTACTTTGTTTATTTTCTAAGCTCATTACTTATTCAAACGAAGGCAGCATAAAAAACCTGACTACATCATGGAATCACATACAACATAGCATCAGGACAAGGGACTTACTTTGCTGGGACAAATTAGAGATTTTTAATATATTTTTAAAAAGATTTTATTTATTTATTTTTGGAGAGAGAGGAAAGGAGGGGGAAGGAAAGGGTGAGAAACATCGATGTGAGAGAGAAACATCCATCAGTTGCCTCTTGTATGTGCCCTTTCGGGACCGAACCTGCACCCAGGCATGTGCCCTGACTGGGAATGGAACCAGCGACCTTTTGCTTTGTGGGACAGTGCCCAACCAACAGAGCCACATGGGTCAGAGTGAAATTTTCATGTCTGAAAATGTAAAAAATTAATTAGTAACCTTTGAATAAATATTATATTAGCAATATGTATTTAGTAATTTGATTACCTTTTGAACTTGATTTAGATTAGGATTTAACAATAGTAGTATGGATAGTATTATTTTGTAGTGAAATTTGAAATTGGAACTATACAGTGTAAAAATTTGGGATTCATAAAAGCAGTAACTAAAGTTACTAAATCTTGCTAATTAATTTTAGAAATGATAGTATTAACAATTACTAACTAGTGACTGTTTGGCATATAAATACATTTTTGGTGTGACTTGACTATTTTCAGTTATTACGGTTAAGATTTTGAGATAATGGCTTACCAGTACCTAAAAACATTTATTTGCTCTTGTTATGAACATAGTTTGTGATAATAAAAGAAGACATTATTTTGGATATTTGAGTCTCTGTAGACTATAAGCTCCTTTAAAAGAGGCAACAACTGTGTCTTTTTTTTTTTTTTTTTTTATCTTTAGCATGTAGTATAATTAACCATTTTTACTTGGCAACTTAGTATATGTTTAATTATCCCAGTTGGCTCTTTGATCGACAGGTGTGGAATCACATACAACACAGAGTCAGGATAGGGGATTGACTTGGCTGGGAAAGGTGTGTGTGTGGGAGTGGGCCTGTTCCGTGGCATCTAGTGGTTGAGTTATAGACTGCACAATCCAGAGTCAGCGGGCCTCTTAGGTTGCTGGAGAAGCCTTCAAAAGGCACTAAATTGGAAACTTCCACATGGTTTTGTATCCGCAATAGAAAGCAAGAGGCTGGGAACCAGGAAGTGGTAATAGAAAACAGAAAAATCCTACCTAATATACTTGCCATGTCCCAGTGGGGGGCTTTGTGCTTTCTGTTCCTGAACCTCTGAGCTCTGCAGGATTAGCAGTCCTGGTCGTCAGAGTGGGTACAGCCTTCCCATGGGGTACCTAGCAAAGGTACAACTTAACTACAAGCTGTGGTCGTCAACGGGTTACTTTAGACCCTTGTATCTGGCACACAGGAGTAGTTGCCAGTAGCCTTTAGCTGCCATACCTTTGGGATCTATAGTAGCATCCATGCTGAGGCCATTCATTGACCACGGTGGGGTCACTAGAGCTGAACTATTCTTGACCAGTGCAGGGGTTTGCTAATAGGCTGTCTTTGCCCTGGGGCGCCTTGTGGACGTGGCTGAGACTTGCAGAGCCACACTGCAGTCTGTGGCTCCTCCTGCTGAGTGCACTCTCCTTTCCCAGGTATCACACACGCTTTTTGGACAGACTTGAAGGCCCTCCTCACCTACTACTAATGCCTTTCTCCTTTGTTCTGTACATGTTTCCCCCAGTAGATCTCTTCCACATCTGATTGTGTCTTGACATTTGCTTTTTGAAGGACCTTAACTGATGCATCTGCAATGAGTTAGGATCAGTCAGCAACTTGATTTTTCTCCTTTTTAGTGTTACCTCTAAGGCTCTTTACCTCCACAGAGTCAAAGATGTCATAATGGCCACAGAAGGCACTTATTTATTTTATTTATTTATTATTATTTCTAAGTTAGACTTTTTAAAAAATTGATTTTTAGAGGGAGAGAAAGGAAAGAGAGAGAGAAGAGAGAAACATCAGTTGATTCTTATATGGGCCCTGACCAGCAATCGAACCCACAATCTTGGGGTATCAGAACAACACTAAACAGCAGAGCTATTGGCCAGGGCATTAAGTGTTCTTTAAACTCAGAAAAAGTTTCTTTATTACATTGCTTCAATCTGAAAGTTTGGTTTCTTCTTAGTAGCCTACAATATCTGAGGTAAGATTAGAAGGAAGGAGAACTGTGGAATAGACTTATATTTATTGTATAAGTCTCTGATTCTCAGCCTTAATTTTAGTTAACAGTGATCCTTCTTGTTTCTCCTCATGGACTGCATTCTATGAAAGCTTTTCTCCATCAACTATTTTTTTCCCTTCTTTTGTCTCTCTTCCTTCTTTTCCCTCCTTCCTTTCTTCCTCTCCCTCTTCCTTATCCCAGAAGCAATTTCTGATGTTGGACTTTGCCCCTGCCTGGCTGGGTCTTTTAGAGAATATTATTCCACCATGGTCTCAAGCTTTACTTACTTTTTCTCCAGGACTGGGCCTGTCTTGACAGCGGAGGAATTTTTACAGTTTGGAAAATACTGTGGCTCTTCTGTAACCCTCTACTCTCTTATAGTATTCAGGATGAATACTTTCACCTCATCCCTGAGACATGGATCTTTTTATCCCTTCACGGATGTAATCTACAGATTAGAGTTCGACCTCTTGAGTATATTGGGTCACCTGTAGGACTTTTTTCCTGAAGCAGTTGATTTTTATTACTGCTTCTGTATCCAATGTAATGTACTCCTGAGTTTGTCTATTATTTAAACCAAAGCTTTAAGGTATATATTTTAGTACTAAACAGCATGATGAAAGATCAAAAGATCAATAGGAGTCGTACAATGTTTTAGAGATATGTGTGTTGGTATGTAAGTTAAGTGCAAAGGAGATGGAGCTCAAGGAAATAAAAACACTGAAATCCCATATATATATAATCATTACTCTCTAATAAATTGTTTGCCTCCATTTTATCTACTTCGTCTGGAGAATTCTCTTCTTTTATTCAGGATCTGTTACTTTGTTTTCCCATTTCAATTGCTGCTTTGTATTTTCTGTGTTAGTTGCTAAACTAATCAGCTGCTAAACTGATCAGTTGTTAATCCAATCAGTCTGTAATCAGAGGTTTGGCTTATGTGCCACAGGGTGGGGCAGAGTAATTCCTGTGGGCAGGGCTATTACTATCCCTAAGGCTGATGCCACTTGGAGAGGAGTGCTCTGCCTGAGAGTGATGGCTCCTGCAGTTAGGGGGATGACTTAGTACAGGATCCTATTGGCTGCTCCCTCAGTTCTTTCCCCAAAGCCACCATTTCTGAACTCTTTCTCAAGTGTCTCTAATCCATTCTGCTCCCCCTTTGCTGGAGCCCAGGGTTAGTGGCTGCAAACAAAATTTTGTGTTTTGGCCCTTTAAGAGTCTCTCTGTGTCTCTCCCTGGCAGACAGAAACCCTGCTGCTTTTCACAGCTGGATGTTATCTGCGTTTCTTTCAGACTCTGGTGCCATAGTCTGTGGAGCCCATCTTGGGGTTTAGACCCCACACTTCTCAGGGGGAACTCCTCAGCCACTGAAATATTTCTCCATACCTTCAGTGGCCACCCATTGGAGACCAGCCAGCTCTCTCGTGCCTTCTCCACACTCCATAACAGTTATGTTGTGGTGAACTGGTTTCTTGTGTCTGTCTTTGGTTCTAAGGCTTCTCTCCAGCTTGTTTTCAGTTGGTTATTCAGGGTGATTTTTGTACAATTTACTTGTAATTTCAGATTGGCCGTGGGAGGAGGTTAGTGTGGCAATGAGTTTGTTTTTAGACAGAACCTGTGTTCCCAGTTTTCCACACTGCCTCCCAGTTAGCCTGACCCAGTTGTATCACATGCCAGTCTGTATGTAGATTACTGCTTTTTTACCCTATTTTCCATTATGGGACATTGCTGTAGAACTGAGCTGTTATATCAGCTTTTAATACTATTTTCCTTTTAAAAACAATCAAACTTTTTAAAGTATTATTTTTTGCACTTTTGTGGTATAAATCTTACTTAATAAATTATTTTGACAAGTGGATGTATTTAATCATTACCCATACTTGATCATTTTTTTTGCATGGTGTATCACTATATGTAAGTGCCATCTTTTTTATTGTTGAAGGCCTGGGTGATACAAATTTTGGATTTGTTTGTTATTATAATTAATGGCTTCTTGAAAGGTTGTTTCTTTAAAAAGAATTTGGCATTTGAAAGCAATGACATTGAACCTAAATCAAAGATTTATATCATAATCTTTGGATAATAGGTTTTTTCTTAATGTGTTGCTTTATCAGTGATGAGTTTTTGTAGAATATAAATTAATAATAAATTATACTTAATTGTATAACTACTAGATTAGGAATTTTAGTTAGATTAAAAAATTTTTAGTATGCTTCTTTCATCTATCACATTTTAAAATATTTTCCTGAAAATTTTTAATTCTTGATTAAAATAGTTTCTTGGCTTATTTTGTTAGATTTCTAAATTATATGAGAATGAATACTCTTTAATCACACAGAAGGATCTTTGTGCAGGAGAGTAGTCTCATTTCTGCCTGAAGTTAAGGAGACTTTCAGTGTATAGGATATTCTTAAAATTTTATGATTATAATCATTTTAGCAAACTCTTTTTACTCTACTTTCTCAGTAAATCAATAAACTACAGTTCCAATTTGTATTACTAATTTTTAGTTGAAGCAAACTTGGAATTTAAGTTAGTTATATAATGGGCTTTCTCTCTTTAAGAATAGGTGATACAGTAGTCCCTCCTTACCCATGGTTTCGCTTTCCTTGGTTTCAGTTACCTGTAGTCAGCCTTGGTCTGAGAATAAATGGAAAATAATCAGAAATAAACAATTCGTAAGTTTTAAATTGCACACAGTTCTGTGCAGTGTAATGAAACCTCCTGCCATCCAGCTCCATCTTGCCTGGGATGGGAGTCATCCTTTGTCCAGTGTATCTATGCTGTAGACACTCCTGTTCATTAGTCACTTAGTGGCCACCTCAGTTATCAGGTTGACTGCCACAGTATCGCAGCACTTGTGTACAAGTCACCCTCATTTCACTTAGTAATGGCCCCAAAACACACCAGTAGTGATGCTGCCAATTCAATTATGTCAAAGAGAAGCTGTAAAGTGCTTTTTTAAAGTGAAAAGGTAAATTAATAGTACAATAAGATAGATCGAGAGAGATAGAGCATATTCATATAATGTTTATTACAGTATATTGTTATAATTGTTTGCTCTAATTGTTTTATTTTGAGTTATTGTTGTCAGTCTCTTACTGTGCCTGATTTATAAACTAAACTTTATCCTAGGTGTGTACTAAAAATATATATTTGTATATATATCTATATATAGGGTTCGGTACTATCTGTGGTTTCAGGCATCCACTGGGGGTCTTGAAACATGTCCCACTTGCCCCACTTGCACTTCTCTGCTGTGAGGAGTAGCTATGTATTAACTAACTAGCAGGCACCTTCCCACTATGGCTTTTGTAATCACTGCCTGGCGTTTCAGGCACCTGGCTCTATGACCCAGATCTATTCTGTTCCAAGCGGCAGTTTGGTGCCACTTTTCGTGATTGTTGTCTTCCTTCTCTTGAATATTCATTGGAAGATTGTGGGGTCTGTGTGTGGCTTAGGCTTTTTAGGACAGTGTCAGGGATTTTAGGAATATTCCAGTTAGTTGGTGTCCATTTTGTTGGCCTGATTCAGGGGTAGGTGAGGCCTAGAGAATCCTGGAGATGCAGGGACCACTGTCTGCTCAGTGACACAGGTATTTCCCTCCTCTGCACATTTCCTCTCCAGCTGTAGAAGAGAACAGATTCTGCAGAATGTGCAAGTGAGTTGCCAATTGCATTTTAGCTCAGTAACAGTGGGAATGGGTTTTAAACAAAATTGCCTTCTTATATAATCTCTGGCTTTTCAGATCTTTACTGTTTCTAATAATGCTACTATTATGTATACAAAATTACTTGCTGGAGAGTGGATCCACACCACTTCTATGTAGAAAAGCATAATAGACATTCAAAGTTTATTTTCTAGAGCTCAGACTTTTAAAATACTGATTTTTTTTGTTATATAGTGATATTTTTTTGTACACAAAATATGTAGAGGAATGATTATTTTAAGAAATTTTAAAAATCATTTTACACTTCTTTAAAATCCAATACTTATTCTGGAGAGAGTTGTGCCTTAGCATATATCAATGACTTTTGGTCAATCTTCTCTTTTATGATTTCAGGACAAAAATTGCCCAAGATATTGAGAGGCTAATACATCAGAGTGATGTCATAGATCAAGTGGTATATGACTTAGATAACCCAAAGTAAGTGAATTTTGGTTTCTTTTTGTTGTTTTACTTTTATTAGTTTTATTTTTATTGTGAAATTTCAAGGTTATTTTTAAAAGATAAAAGATATCTTTTAACTTATACCTAGTTTATTGTCACTATGTTTTCAGCTTTTACAGGGATATAATGGTAATGTAATAGTTAATTGTGTTTATTTACTTAAACTGAATATAGTACAAACCTTTTTTTCTTAGGTGGATTTTTAATGGGTTTAATAAGGTAAAGGTCACAAATTGATGCTGTGTTTTTAAAAAACTAAAATTAGTTCCACTTAAGAGAGTGGAGATTTCCTATGAAATGCTGAAATTTTGTCCTGTAATATTGAGCCTTCATATCCTTAGGGCAATAAATTACCATCCCCTTCAGAAGGAACATAAGCTTACAAATCGCCCCACCGCCCACCCCCCCAGCCCGTGTCTGCTATACTTGCTTGTCCCTTGCTTTTTCAAACTGCTTCAGTCCTTGGAGTTACTTGCCTGACCTTTGAAGCCATTTGTTTGTGATCCTTGATTTGTTAGTGTCATTTACAGTTTATCACTAATATCATGTTTTAGGGTTTAAATAAAAGGAATAAATGAAAATTACAAATGATGAATGTGACTGTTATTTAGTCATTTGCCTTCTCAAATGAGAAATTTAATTAGGCCTCAGTGGATTTTCCCTCCACCTTAACATTCTAATCTTTTTGGGAAATTTTACATTTTACTGATTTTTATTTGGAGGAAGTAAAGCACTTTGAAATGATTTTTGTCAGATGAGGGAAAAACTATATCAGAAATAATGATCATATTCATTTCTGAAAATAGAAAATAAAGAAATCTGATGAAAATGAAAAATATCTGCGCAAATACAAAATGAGAAAAATTTAAATGACTAGTTTGAAATAATATTCTTAAAAATGAAAAACAAATCTCCTTATTCATATTTTTTAGTTATTTCAACATTTGTATAAATCTGTGTCAGGTAGACTGGGCAGACGTGGTCAAAACAGAAACTCAAGAATCCTGAGTGTACTGTTTCTAACTGATATGACTTTGGACAAAATCTTTGAGCTATTTGGAGTCTTAGTTTTCCTCTATTAGAGTGTCAGCTCCAGAAGAGCAAGAATTTGTATTCAATTAGGGAAACACAAATAACAAAACCAATACGTGTCATGTAGTAGGTGCTCAGTAAGTATTCATTTACATAATGAATGTGTAAAGTGAGGATAATACCTTCACCTATTTGGGTACCAATTAAAGATGATAATAGTATAGTTATCTAAATTTATGATAATATTTTTTACCTGAGAACTGCTTAGTTTGTTAGAATTATTAGTACTCAGTACAGGTCACATGCATTTTAAAAAATTTATTGTTTTTCTATTACAGGTGTCCCACTTTCCCCCCAATTGCTCCCCCTAACCTCCTTCACCCCTTCTCCACAGTCAATCCCCACCCTGTTGTCACATGCATTTTAAAAAGTAACTCTGGCCTTTTTAATATGATTATTAGCACATGTTTAGAAATGACATTTTCCACCGAGGCAAAAATTCTTATTTTTATTAAGATTTACTATCAATGTAGGAACAAATCTCTACTTGTAATTATAATGTTTTTGTCTATAAATATTAGCCAAAATTTGTATTTTGCTTGTGTTGGTTATTTTTTTTTGGTTTAAAAATAATGAGGAGGGAGAAGTGGTAATAGTGGTTATTTTTAATCTGTAGTATGTTTTTATGTTTATTATTGCTTACCTGCTTAAATGCAATGTATTTTGTTATGCTTTAAAATTTTTATTTAGTTACATCATTCCAGAAGATGGAGATATTTTGAAGTTTAATTCTAAATTTGAATCTGGGAATCTGCGCAAAGTAATTCAAATTAGAAAGTAAGTCATTTAAATTTTTCTCATTTTGTATGAGTGCAGAGTTTTCATTTTCATCAGATTTTTTTATTTTCTATTTTCAGAAATGAATATGATCTTATTCTGAACTCAGATATAAATAGTAATCATTATCATCAGTGGTTTTACTTTGAAGTCAGCGGAATGCGACCAAGTGTTGCTTACAGGTTTAACATCATTAACTGTGAAAAGTCCAACAGTCAGTTTAATTATGGTAAGACAATTTTCTTTCCTAATTTAGGGGATATACAGGTATCATATTGGTAGGATAGAAATTTTTTTTAAAAAATTGCTATTTAAAACCTTTGTGTTCTTTTGTCTTCTCTGGTTCTCAAAATTCAAATATTTGTATGCATAATTTGAAATAAACTAAGCTTTGCTTTGTTCGTAAATAGAGTTACCCTTATAGGCAAGCCTTTTGAAATGTAATGAGTGTGCTTGATTTCACCCAGGTTGAATAGCACTAAAAGTTTATTATGTGTGCTGCTTAGAATCAAGCTATTCATGTCAATTCACCTAGAAGAGAATTGCATAAAGCATTCTATTAAAACTTTTTATTTTGAATAGATTTGTGGAAAGTTAAAATATCATAGAAGTTGTAGCAAGGTTCCAAGACCTTTTCACTAAGATTTTCCTGATGATAACATCATACATGACCATAGTCCAATACCAAAGCCAGGATTTGAAATTGGTACAATGTGGGTGCATAACTGTGCCAGTTTATCACATTTATAGATTCTTCTGACTGTCACCACAATGAAGATACAGAACACTTCCAACATGACAAAGCCTTGTGCTACTCCTTTAAAGTTCACCATTCAGTCTGATGTTGGCTGTAGTTTTCTGTAAATTTAAAAATCTGGTTGAGGAAATCTCTTTACAATACTAGTTTTCTTACACTTTTTATTATGAATAGGTATTGAATTTTGTCATATACTTTTCTGCATCAATTGGTTTGATTATGTGATCTTTCTTCTTTGGCCTGTTAATATGATATATCACATAGATTTTTGGATATTTTTTGAAGTATATTTTATTGATTATGCTATTGCAATTGTCCCAATTTTTTTCTTTTTGCCCCCCTCTGCCCGGTATCCCCCTTCCCTCCAACAGTACTCCTCCTTAGTTCATGTCCATGGGTCATGCATATAAGTTCTTTGGCTTCTCCATCCCTCTGTCTATTTTGTCCCTACCAATTGTGCTTAATCCCTGTACCTAATCCCTCATCCCTCATTATCTCCCTTCCCCCTCCCCACTGAAACCCCTCCATACGATCTCCGTATCTATGATTCTGTTCCTGTTCTAGTTGTTTGCTTAGTTTGTTTTTGTTTTTGTTTTTTAGATTCAGTTGATAGTTGTGAGTTTGTTGTCATTTTACTGTTCATAGTTTTGATCTTCTTTTTCTTAAATAAGTCCTTTTAACATTTCATATAACAATGGCTTGGTGATGATGAACTCCTTTAGCTTTACCTGGTCTGGGAAGCACTTCATCTGCCCTTCCATTCTAAATGATAGCCTTGCTGGATAGAGCAGTCTTGGTTGTAGGTCCTTGCTTTTCATCACTTTGAGTACTTCTTGCTGGAAGCATTTTTAAATTGTCATACACAATTAAAATCAGGAAATAATTAATATTAATTGGGAAAGTAGTTTATTGTCTGTATTTTTTTTCTCTTTTCTTGATTTGGACATACCTGTTGGGCAATATTTAGTAGTATTTAGTGTTGGAGTTTAACAAAGGTGCCCAAAACAGATCTTGTTCTTTGGCAGTGCCCAGCAAAAGAAGATGAATTACTGTTGCTTTTGTTTCCCAAGCTGTCCTTTTCTGGGGATTTTTTGGGATATCCTATTAAACACTTAACACCTGTCTTTATTTTTTCTTTTTTTTCAAAACGAATGATCTTATTTGTGAATTTATGTTTGAGAATTTATGTCACTGTATAACTGCTGTATCTGTTTTAATTCATCACCCCCTCATTACTTGAAAGGGGTTTGCTCAAATTACCACCAGATGGCAGTCTTGCATTTTAGTAAAACTAAGCTTTTATCACAAGCTTCCTCTCTGGCACTCTTGCACTCTTATCTTTCTCTCTGATCCCTTCATACCATCCAGTTTTCCATATAAATGAAGATTTTTAACCACCTTCACACATAAAATTGAACATGTGTAGAACTAGACAACTAAATAGAATTTTGGAGTCTAGTATGTAGCATTCCCAATTGCTCATGTTAATTAATTCCATACTTTGAAGTTGAGCTGAACTGTCTCTTGACTAAGGATGTCTTCCCTGACTCCCAAGACTGGATTATTTCCCTTGATAAATGTTCCTTGTAATTTTTCCTTTTAGGTACTCTTTACAGCTTTATGTTGTTAATGTGTATAGTTGATTAATACCTCCCCTACCTACCCTCACCACTTTTTGTAAATTTCCTGAGATCAGTGAAAGTACATCTATTGCTGACTGCTGTATTTACAACATAGTGTTAATACATGTTCAGTAAATATTAAATGAATGAGGCAATGGATAGATGAACTATGAAGAAGATTCCATTAGGAACATAAAATGAACACACATAAAATATATGTCAGGAAGACTCTAGTTCATTTTATGATCAACTTCTCTAAATATTTTATTTTGAAATAATTTAAAACTTACAGAAAAGTTATACCCTTTATCTATATTTGAGCATCTGAAATGATGCCCCATCACTCTAGAATTCTTCTAGTATATTTTCTATAGACAATGGCATTTTTCTGTGCAGCTACAGCGCAACTGTTAACATTAGGAAATTATCGTTGATACCTGAATTACATCTAACCCTTAGACACCTCCCATTTAAATTTCACCTGTTTTTGCAATAATATCCATAACAACAAAGGGATTTAGCTCAAAAACCATATTATATTTAGTTGCTAAGTCTCTTTAGACTATTTTAGTCAGGAACAGTTTTGCATCCTTTAATGTTCATGACCTTGATACTTGAAAATTATAGGACTCACTTTGTAGAATAGGTTTCAATTTGGAGTTGTTTCATGTGCCTCAAGATTTTATTTATTAGGCATCTTTTGCAGAAATATCACAGAAGTGAGGTGTTTTGGTGACACAGGATTTTGTTTGTCCTGTTACTCATAATAATTTTGTCACTTAAGTTGTTGTTTCCTAGTCTTTTTCATTATAAAGTTACTTGTTTTCTCTTTGTAATTAATATTTTATGTGGAGCTACTTTGAAACTATGTACATACTTGTCTCTCATCAAGCTTTCAGTATATTAATATCAGTATAGAACTGGTTTTCTATTTTACTCAGTGGGTTATAATTTGTTGTTATTATTATTTATTTGACACTGAAATTGCCCAAGATTTAGCCAGTGGGATACCCGTGTGTCCTTTTGACATGTCCCCATCAGATTCAAATAGCCTACAATTTATTTGTAATTCCAAATTGGTCCTGGGAGGAGGTTAGTATAGCTTTCACTTACTCCTCTGCCATCTTGGGTCACCAAATTAATTAGAAATGAAAATTTCAGTTCTTTAATGCTCTAAAGCGCATATCCTGTGCTTAATAGCCATGCAGGCTAGTGGCTGCCATACTGGACAGTGCAGGTATAGGACATTTCCATTCTGGGAGAAAGTTCAATTTGGATAGCTCTGATCTAGAAAGTACTGAGGAGAGCACATTGTAGACTTATGGGACATAGCTAACTGGTATCCAGAGAAAAATTGAATGCCTTAAGTAAATTGCATTATTTAAAATAAAAAAGACTGAAAATTAGTAAACTAAGTACCCAACTTCAGATATTAGAAAAACAAGAAAATAAAGAGAAGAGAATTTTAAAATAGAAATACTATTTAAATACCATTTTAAAAATACTATTTTTAATAATTCTACTTTAAAAACAAATAGAACAGAAATACTGAAATTGATTAATAAAAAGTAATGATTCTGAACAGACTATAACTGTTTTCAAGGAAATAAAAAATATATTAGGTGCCATATCGAGATGGTGTTCCAGCTGACTTATATTTACCTTTTAAAAAATAGATTTTACTTTTGTTTGTTCCAATAAATTACTGAAAATTATTAATATATTTTCTGAAGCTGATGTAATTGTATATTAATACTTGATAAAGGTAATTAAAACAAAAAGGCCAGTTCTTAGATGCAGAAATTCTGAGATTTTAGATAATCTAATCATATGCTAGTAAAAGAATGAATAACATCTGCTTGGAATACAAAGATAGTTCACAATAGGAAACCTATCAACATAATTTATCACATTAACAGATTAAAGGAGAAAAGCCATGTAATTCTATTAATGGATGCTGAAAAGGCATTTGATAAAACAATTAAAACACATAAGTGTAATAAGAATTAATGGAAGAAACTACTTCAGTTTTGGGAATAATCATAGCTCCTACCACAGAAGGTTGCAAAGATTTAAGGACTTCACATATATAAAAAATGCTTAGAGCAGTGTCTGACACATCAAACAGTATTCAATGTTAGCTGTTTTTATAATATAAATGTGATAGTTGATTTTTTTAAAAAAATTGACAAATATTCTATCAAATGGCAAAACAGCTTGATTAAAATCATGAACAGGACAAAGTTGTTTGTTCTTACCACTATATTCAGAATTATTTTTGAGGTTTCATTTCTCTAAATACAGTAAAAGTAGAAAATGAAATAACTGATATAAATACTAAAAGAGGAGATAAAATCTTTTAAATTACAAATGGTACGATTTCCATAGCTAGAAAACCCAAGAGAGGACTGAAGTCTAAAAAGATATCCTGATAAGTTTAACAAAGTGGTTCTGTAGCAAGAAAATTAAGAAAATGATTATATCTTTAATTTAGGATTTAAGAAAAGTCAAAGCGCATCTTAACTATGATCATCCTTTCTAAAATTAACATGAATTTCATTAATTCCAGTTAGAAACCTAGTACATTCTTTTATGAAATGAGGTAAGGTGATTTAAAGTTTATGGGGAAAGTGTATTTCTAAAACTACCCAAGAAAATATACTGTGTATTTAATTTGACTTTTGTTAACAGTCCCCCGTTCTCTTCCCTGCTATTAACACATATTTGTATGGAGAAGGTTGCAGAAGAAAACAGTCGTGCATTTGGTGGCATTTTTTCCCCCTTACCTCAGTGTAGATAATCCATGTCCTTATATATATATTTTTTAACCTTTTCACTTATTATAGGGTGTATATATGTGTATATGCATATATATATTCCTTGTTATTTTAAATCTATTATAGAAAAGGTAATAGAAAAATGTTTAATGGTTTTTCAGTCATTAAAGTTATAATTCATTTCAGTCCAACTGGCTATTAAAGCATATCATTGACTTATGAGATTTTAAGAAATTTCTCAGATTTAAAAAATACATATAAAAAACCAGAAATGTGTTTTCTTTTAGCTTTCTGAATATTTGGTGCTTTCTACAATGGATAGATTAATTTTACCTCACAAATTTCAAAAGAACTTTCTCTCTTTCTTTTCTGTTTCTTTCTGTCAAAGGTATGCAACCACTCATGTATTCAGTTCAGGAAGCATTAAATGCCAGACCCTGGTGGACTCGTGTGGGGACAGACATTTGTTACTATAAGTAAGTATTCTATGGATAATAGAACATCAGTTTACAGAAAGGGATATTAACTTCATTCTTTTTCAGTTTAAAGATTAAAAAGTAGAGTTATCACATTCTTGATTTGTGTGTGATACACTTCAGTATTACTTCTAAGAGAGTCCTTTAAAATTTGAGATCAGTTTAGGAGAGGGGGCATACTTAGTGGAAATACAGTTGACTGTTTAATAACAGAGTTTTGAGTTGTGCTGGTCCACTTTTATGTGGATTTTTTTTTCAGTAAATACCTGTACTGTTTTCGATCTGTAGTTGGGCATCTACAGATTTGGAGGCCAACTGTGTGCATTGATCTGTGCCATTTTACATGCGGGACATGAGAGTCTGCTGATTTTGGTATCCATGAGGGTCCTGGAACCAGCCCCCTGTGGATACTGAGGGACAACTGGTATAGTTAAAGTTTTGGGGAGTCAAAAGTTATACTTGGATTTTTGACTATGCAGAGTGTTGGTGCTGCTAATCTTCATGTGTTCAAAAGTCAGCTGAAAAATGTATTTTGTAGATAGTTTAGGTCCAAATCTTTGTCTTCACTGCTTAGGTAGCTATGTGTTCTCAACTTTTTTAACTTTAAAACTAACAACTTCACTGAATACTAATGAAATTATAAATTCTAGGAAATAACTTGTAGTGGCTTTTTATTGTTCTGATGATATTAAGTAGAATTCTTTTTTCTTCTGCACACAAATATTTACCTCATTTTAATTTCCAAAATATTTTACCTGGAGATGTATTCCACAGTTATGTTTTATCAGCTTATACAGGTCAACCTTGACTTCAAATAGTTGAACTACTTACTGAGTTAGAAATAAGTGCTAGAAATCATTTATTGCTTCAATGGAGTAGTTGGATTATTCTTCAACTTCAGTCTAAAAAATCTATAATTACCATATATCTTGCTTCCCATTTTACTCTGTTTCTGCATGTACTATTTTCCAGATGACTTCCACTACTGAAGGCCACTGACATTTGTTTTTTTTCTGTTATTAATCTTAACCCTGACATTTTTGTTTCGGGAGTTTTGACTTTTTTATATTGTGCTTAACTAGCACTAATATAGTTACATCAGTTAGAAGAAGACTTCTAAAATTAAACTGTTTTTGATGGTTTATGACGTAGCTTTGGAAGAACCTAGGTCTTAATTACTATTACTTTATGAAGACAGGGTTCCTTGGAATTCACATCAGTAGGGTTTTTCCCCTACTTTTTTTTTAGCAAGATAAATAGTAACTAAATGAAGAACAGAAATCTAAGGTTATATGTAATTCATCTGTACCTGAATAAATTTCAGATTTATTTTAATGGTAGGCTAATATAAAAATACTCTTGCCATTTATCTCTCCTTCAAAGTTGGAGTGAAGCAGTTATGATCTGGTCAGTGCTTGTGCCTTCTCAAAGCCTGAAATCTAGATAGTGAGGAATTAAAATTTATTTTTGTGTTGTCTTAGCTTTTTACATAAGTCAAGTCCTTTGATGCTTGTTTGTCTCATCTGTAAAATAGAATAAAACTGCCTTCACTCTACATGAGAGAATAAAACCTATAAGCTGTCACGTAGATATAATATGGTATAATTAAATACTTCCCAATTAGAGGTTACAGTTTTGGAGGAAAGGAGTTGGTAGCATGTATTCTGGAACTTATTTTGCATTTTCTTCAACCTGTAGCACCTTGTCATTAAGTATCTATTCAAGATGTAGTGGTTCAGCTAATTAAGACTATACCAATTTCAGATACCTTGGATGTCTGTGTATGTGCATAAATAAACTACAGGCCATGGCTCTTCTTCATTTTGTGGCTTAAATAATACAAGGTGATTTGGAATTTTAGAAATTCAGTTGATAGACAAAGCATTTTTAGCTCCACATATGTCAGTGCTGTTTAAAGTCTGGAAAATAATGTATAGTTAAATTTTTTTTTATTATGGAAATCTTCAAACATTTACAAAAGCAAATAATAGGCTAATGAGACCCCATGCATTTATCACCCAGTTTCAACAATTATCAACACATTGTTAATTTTGTGTTATACTTTTACCCCTACCTCCACACTAAATTTTAAAAAGCATTTCCAGATACAGAAATATGATACTTCAAAGATCTTTGTCTTTTAGAGATACATATTTAAAGCAATCTAATAATCACAATGCCATTATAACATGTAAAAAAATTCCTTAATATGACATAATAGCCAGTCGGTGTTCAAACTTCCCCTTTTGTCTTGTAAATGTTATTTTTAGTTGGCTTGTTTCAATCAGACCAACCCAAGGTCTACACATTGTTGATTTGTATTGATTTGTCCCTAAGTCTCATTTAATTTATAGGCTTCCCTTTTGTCTCTTTTTATTTCTCTTTTATTTATTGAAACTAGATCATTTGTCATGAAGGATTCCCCACATTTTGGATTTTGCTGATTGCATCCCTGTGCTGTTAATGAATTCTTCTAATATCACTGATTTCTTAGATCTAGAAGGTTGATCAACTTCAGGTTTGATTTTTGGCAAGAATACTTCATAGACGGTGCAGTGAATCAGGAAACATATCATCTCTGGTTATTTCTTTTTTGTAATTTGAAGATTGGTTGGTGAATTCATGTATGGGGTGGGACAAAAGTAAGTTTTGCAGTTGTGAGTATGCAGAACAGTTTATTCTTTTATTTATTAATTATTATATTATCTTCCACATGAACAATTGTAAACCTACTCTTGCCCCACCCTGTATTGCTGTCTGATCCATTTACTGCAAAGGTGCCCATCAGCCTTTCATCTAATGGTTGAAGCAGCCATTGATGGTCATTGCCTATCAGTAACGTGTATGGCTGTCAAAGAGTGGAGTCCTAAAAATTTTATTGATATATATGAAATTGGCTCTATTTAAACTAGTAAATCCAGAAGTGAAAAATAATGATGTTGACTCATAGAAATTAAATGCTTTTTTTTTATTTTTTATTTTAGAGGGGAAGGGAGGGAGAGAGAGAGAGGTCAAGAAACACTGATTGGTTGCCTTCCGTATGCACCCCAGGGTACCAAATGCACAACCCCAGGCATGTGCCCTGATGAGGAATCAAACCAGCAACCTTTTAGTTCGCAAGACAGTGCCCAACCAACGGATCCACACTGACCACAGGGCTCAAGTCTATTTTTATAGAGTACTTAAGTTGCACTTTTTACAAATGACTTTTTTTCCCTGAAGTTCTGTTTAATAAAATAGCAAGGGAAGTCAGAATTTTTGTGTGTGTGAAATAAATGTTATATGCTTTTCTATTGCAGAAATCACTTCTCAAGAAGTTCAGTTGCTGCAGGTGGGCAAAAGGGAAAATCCTATTATACAATTACATTCACTGTTAATTTTCCACATAAGGATGATGTTTGCTACTTTGCTTATCACTATCCATATACGTATTCAACTTTACAGGTGAGAACTCATAAAGTTGTATTATGACTATTATTGTGTTATATGTATGTGTGTTAGATAATAGAAGAAAATTTGCTTTAATTAGTGTTCTTAATAAAATAAGAAAAGGATCCAGTGTTGAAAATTTTAGATAATAATACAGCATGTGTTAAAAATATTGAAGGGTTTAAAAGGGAATGTAGTCTTTATTTTTTTAATAGAAAGACATTTTAAGGAAATTTGATATGATTTTTACTTTATGTCTTTGGGTAGAAATCTACAGTTCTCTTAAGATTCCATGATTTTCATATTTTAAGTAGAATAGATTTCTAATTGTTTAATGAGAAGCATTGAATCTGGTAGAAAATCTAACAGTAAAAAATGTAGATGTAGTTAAACTTTTCTGTAGGGAATTTATTTCTTCTAATGGTTTTATATGGAATCATAGATCCAAATTGCTTAGAATTTGGGGTATAAGTGTTTTCTGGGTTCTCTTGAGATTTTTGATTATTTGTATTGTAAAACAAAATAGAACAAGTGAATTAAAGTAATTACAGCGGTAAATTTATTCTCAGAAGGGAATGTCTATCAAAGATCATGAGGATATGATCAATTTACCCAGAAAGTAATTGGAGCACTCTGATTAAAAACAAGCTTCCAAATTATTAGGGGAAAATGAGAGAAAAACAGTCTATAGAGCTGAAAAGATATCAAGCCTGAGAACACCAAATGAGGCTAATTTTATTTTAATAAAGGTTACAACTTACATCCAGTTGCTGATAGTTTTGCTGGAGGGAATGGAGGTACCTGCCATATGGAGAGAGGCAAAGGGGGAAAATTGGGAGAACTGTAATAGCATAAAATACATTAAAAAATAAAAATTAAAAAATGTTATAACCTACAATAAAGGTAGAATCAGATAGCTCTCTATGCTGAATACCGTAGCATCAGAATATTCAGTGTTGTTATTTACCAATGTTTACCTTTTTAGCATATTTTGAATTCCCCTACTTTCTTTTAATCCCAGGACTTTTTCTAGGCATTTGCATTGTTTCTCACCTGGACTTTTGCCAACCTTTTTCTAACTGGCATCTTAAAATTCACTTTTATCTCCTTTCCTCTTTATCTGTCTTTTTTTCCACACTGTAGCAAGGAGGCTCTTTGGTGGCAAATCTGATCATATAACTCCCCTGCTTAACATGCCTAGTGATTTCTCTAGCCATTTATACAAACTCTAAAATTCTTACTGTGGTTCATTGAGTCACTCCTCTACTATTTTCCACAATTTTTGCCATGCCCACATACTTAATATTTATTATTAAATAGACTTTAAAATAATTTACTCTTTAAGGTTTATATTGTTATCCTAACTTAATATCCAGGGCATTATGGGTTTAATGTGTAGACTTTTATAATTCACAATAAACTATGTACCTATTACATTTTTTAAAGGCTATCCACGTGTCACTTGGTTATCTCCATTACCAGTAGTACACTCCCTTTAGGAATGACTGGTCTACCAAGCCCTTCATTCTGTGTTAAATTCTCTACTTCTCACCATTTCTTGCTGGTCTTGCTATAATGAATCTTCTTCAGTTCTTTGAAATGCCCTTTTCTTTTTTAGTTTGCGTTCTTCCTATGCACTTTCTTCTGCCTGTAGCACTATTCTCTATCCTCTTCACTTACCCTTTGGATGTCAGTTTAAATGTAATTTTTTTTTCAGGGAACCTTTCCTCACTGCCCAGACTCAGCTGGACTCCCTCCCCTTATTACACGCTATCATAGTACTCTACATTGTCCCTAGAGTAGGGTCTGTGTATTCATTGTTATATCCGTGATGCCTGGCACAGTTTCTGGCACAGAAATAGTGACCACAGTAAATAGTGATTATGTGAATGAGCATAGGCAAAAGTTTGTAAACCAACTAAGTATCTTAAAATAAGAGATTGAACAATTTATATTTGGTATGACCATATGCTAATGTATGGTATAGTATGCACAATTATGAATATATACATGTATGTATAAATTATTAAGTGATAAAAGCAGGTTATAAAAAGGCATGTGTAATTACAGTTTTGTTTATATACATTGGCACTTGTTAATAGTAATTAAGTGATGCAATTACGGGTGTTTAAATTTTTTCTTTGTACTTTCTGTATTGTTTAGACATTTCAAAACAAACCTGTATTAATTTTGAAATCAGAAAAATTTGTTAAAATATTTGTCCAACATAATTTTTATTCTGCATATTTTATAGTCACTTACAATTTCAAAATCCAGAAGGCTTTGAGAACCAAAAGCTTTTTCATACCACTTGGCAGCAAAGCCTGGCCTAAACTGGTATGAGCTTATTTAGAATATTGATTCCACTTAGAGTGATGCTGTATACATTTTCCTGTAGAAATAATAACATGCTTATACAGGCTGTTGCCGCTGACTTGGTGGTGGTATCGTACATTTAATGGTATAGGCACTGTGTCTATCTCTTTCTCGAGTTCCTCAAATACTAATGTTTGAACTACATTTGGCCCCTGAGCATCCCAGAGAAGAGATTAGGAATCTGATTGACTTAAAAAAATTTTTTTTAATTGAATTTTTTTTGGTGACATTGGTTAATTATATAGGTTTCAGTTATAATTCTAATACATCATCTGTATACTGTATTGTGTGTTCACCTCCCCAAGTCAACACTCCTTCCATCACCATTTATCCCCCCTTTACCTTCTTCTTCCTCCCTGCATCCCACAATCCTTCTGGCAAAAACCGTACTGTTATCTGTATCTGTGAGGTTTTTTTTGTTGTTGTTTAATCCCTGCACCTTCCTCACCCAGCCCCCAAACCCGTTCCCTCCAACACCTGCCCGTCTGTTTTCTGTATCTGTGAATCTGTTTCTATTTTGTTTGTTGGTTTATTTTATTCATTAGATTGTCTTTTAGTTATGTGGCTGTCTAGATGCATTTACTTCTGTTTATCATAGGGAGTTTTTAAATAATTGTGTACTTCTAAATTTTTATCAAGATGCATCTTCAAAAATTGGAATCAGCACACAACCCTCAGCAAATCTATTTTCGAAAAGATGTGCTATGTGAAACCCTGTCTGGAAACAGCTGTCCCTTGGTGACTATAACAGCAATGCCAGAGTCTAATTATTATGAACATATCTGTCAATTCAGTAAGTCTGTCTTCTGCATTCAAAATACCATTCTTACTTAGTTTTCTTTGCTCTGTATATGTTTTGTAAGGGCAGTAGCACTAGGAATAGGTATCAGAAGCCTTGATTCTGTTGCTGCCTAGCCCTGGGCCTACTTCTGGGCCTCAATGTTCTCATTTTAAAAATGAGAGCGCTGCATGGGATGATCTGTGAGGTCTCTTTTGATACTGATTTTCTGTAATTCTTATCCTTGGGAGTCATACCCAAGGTATAATATAAAAAATTATTTTAAGAGTTTATGTAATAATACCATCAATTTAAAATTTATAGCTAATTTTATTTATAATAAAATCACCAGAAATTTATCAAGTGCTTTGATGCTAGCACCCAATAGCAACTTGTTTTTCTCTGCCATTTATTTTTTTAGAAGTTGCCTCAAATGTTCAACTGTGATAGGAAATAATAAAATAATTCTAATTTTGATTAAAATATTAAGTATTTTCAGGAAAGAGAAAGAGCTTGCCATGGGTGTAAAGAGGAGCAGAAGAGTCAAATGTTACTTTGTAGATGGGTATATCTATGTGTATAGTGAAAATATTTTTCTTTGTATATCTCAGAGCACATATATCTTTTTTTCCTGTACTTGTAATAGTGACTATAAAATGGATGAGAATTATTTGTATGATTAATGAAAATAAATCTCGTGACAAAAAACAAAACAAAACAGGACTAAGATTATATTTTCCTTCTTTTCCCACTGACTTTATAAAAAATATATATTTTTATTTAAAACTTCCACAACTAGTTGTTCCTTATAAAGCCAAAATTATATTAAAGAACTAATTTTATGTTAGATTAATCAGTGGGAAATAAGTGACTCAAATAGTATTTATTGATTAATGTTTGGATTATGAACTCCTTGTGGACATGGCTTATTATATGGATTTTATATCTGTTTCCTCTATAAGGCTTAGTACAGCGCTTACTTATAGTAGGTACACAGTGAGTTCTGCTATCAATTTATATCAGAATTCCCAATTGAGTAGAAATATTTCTAAAGCCCCAGTGTCAAACATCATACAAACTTTTAATAGTTGTTCATTTTAATTTGAGATCTTATGTGTACTTTAGGAAATCGCCCTTACGTTTTCTTATCTGCTCGAGTACATCCTGGAGAAACTAATGCAAGCTGGGTAATGAAAGGAACATTGGAGTATCTCATGAGTAATACCCCTACTGCTCAAAGCTTACGAGAATGCTATATTTTTAAAATTGTTCCTATGCTAAATCCAGATGGTGTCATCAATGGAAAGTAAGTTAAACAATAGTTATAGAAGTATTATAGACTGTTGTGGTGGTCCTGTATACAACGTTGGAGTAATATCATCCAAGGTAAATTTAGAAAGCAAATCTAGTGGTTTTTCTAGAACAAAGAAACTTTTGGTGTGGAATTCATTTAAGATATGTTTTTAATAAATGAGAATATATTTTGTATATTAGTAGTATGGCATTGAAAAGTTATTCATAAGAATATGATTTTGTAAAATGTATATCTTGCATGTATTATTTTAGAAAAGTCACAGTGTCAGGATATGAGAAAGATATTTTTTAACACATCCTTTTATATACCTTTCTTTTTTGATTTTGTCAATGTCATGATCTTAGTTTGTCATAAAATTTAAAATCCTCTGGAATCTCTTTCCACTGATATGGAGTATTGGTTCTATCTGCTAACTTCTTTGTAATGTGAAGAAGTATAGTTTCAGACAGAAGGAATTCTTTAGACTGGAGATACTAGAAAATACTACTTTTTTAGTGAAGGTAGCTTATTAGTCGTCGGCGGCGGCAGCCGTCCGTCTCGAGAGACGACGGTGTAGCTTCTTAAGAGTCTATCTGCACCGCCGAGAATGGTTGTGCAGTCCGACTCGGGAGTGACACGGTATCTGTCTCCTCCCGTGTTGAATCGACATCTTGCGATGACGCTGGAGTGTCCTCTCCAGTGAAGCTGAAGCTACAGAGCCTGGGCAGGGTGATATGGAGGGTCTGCTGTTGCCCATGCAGAAGACCCCCCCTCTCTTCACAGCTGAAGGATACAAGGGAAAGACGGAGTCAATACAGCTTGGCTTCAGGTGCGCCGCAGGAGTTGCCGGTGTTGACTACAATGTCAAACCGCCTTAGGGACTCCGGCTCCGGATTTTCTGTCGGGGTTTACTCCCCTAGCCTTCCCCTGAAGAGGTATGCCGCAAGGCAGCGGAGGTTTTTTGGAATCAGAGTTTTCCTTCTCTGATGTGCCCTGACTGGAAGATCGAACCAGCGACACTTAGCTCGCAGGCTGACGCTCAATCCACTGAGCCAAACCAGCCAGGGTATAGCTTATTAGTATAGTTCATTTATTGTGGCAATTAGACAAGGTCTTTTTAGTACTTCTGGAAGATGGGATTTCACATGAGCATCTCCAAAGTTGACGATACCATATTTTATTCAATAAATGTAACATGAGCCTTTCCCATATTTTAGGAAATTTTTCAATAAAAAAGCATAATTTTTTCTTAGAAATGTTATGGTAATGAAACTAAAATGAAATTTTATGTCTTGTTTTAATTCAGAAACATTGACCAATTAGAATTGTTCATATTTCTGTTACTACCTTTTGATTGCTTAAATTTTTGCTAAATGGCCTTAATACTTAATACTTATGATTAAATGGAAATGTATTTAAATTTTTACAAGAATGTGTAGTTTTCATATAGTTATCTTTCTTAGGATAGCCCAGATAGCACTTTTAATAATAACTAATACAATCAAAATACAAAATGTTAAACAAATGATAATTATGTAGTCAAAATGGAAAATATGACCATTTAATTTTAGGGTGTGGAAAAAAATTTCAGAATTGAGAATTAATTTTTGCTATAGTTTGAAAGTTGTGGCCTCTGAATCTGAAAGCTTGCCACTTTTATATGCATGTAACACAAGATCTTGGACATAGCAAATCTTTAATAAATGGTTATTTAATGACTAAAATATGGATTTTGTTGAACCCACCATCTGTACCTATTTGAAATACTTAGCGGAATAGAATCATAAAATTAAATCAAATATATATAAGAATTTACTGATACCTGTGTTTGTCTATCACTGTGCTTACCTATGTTCAGCCACCGCTGCTCTTTAAGTGGAGAGGATTTGAACAGGCAGTGGCAAAGTCCAAATCCAGATTTACACCCCACCATTTACCACACTAAGGGGCTGCTGCAGTACCTGGCTGCCGTGAAACGTTTGCCACTGGTAAGTGGAGTATTTGTACTTTGTACATTCAGAGGCATCATTTTGTTGATTAATGACTTAGTATTTTGTACATTATTTCCTGCTAATAAAAGCTAAGTGTTAATTTCAGAAACAATTTCTTTAAAGTATCTTTGTTTTGTTATCAGTCACTTGTGTATTAATCATGGTGTCAGATTTACTATAATTTATTCATATGCTTATTTTATCAGATTTAATTTTAATAATTCTCATGAGCACTTTACTTTTTTTTTGTTTGGTTATGAATATTAGGAACTCCTGGTTGTAAGTTTTAGGTATCTAATGTCACTGTTTGAACAACACTAAAGTAACAGTATTTTCCAAATTTTCAAACTAGTAGTAGTTTGTATCTGAGCTCTTTAGTCGAACCTGAAACTGGTAAGTCTTGAGTACACACCAGGTAAAGGTAGTATAGGCATTGTGGGAGGCTCCACAGAACTGTCAATGTAGCTTCTGTTTTCAGCAGCTTTTGTTTAGAATATTTCCATTCTTTTGTACCCTGGCTGGTTTAGCTCAGTGGATTGAGCGTCGGCCTGCGAGCTAAGTGTCGCTGGTTCGATCTTCCAGTCAGGGCACATCAGAGAAGGAAAACTCTGACTCCAAAAAAACCTCCGCTGCCTTGCGGCATACCTCTTCAGGGGAAAGGCTAAGGGAGTAAACCCCGACAGAAAATTCGGAGCCGGAGTCCCTAAGGTGGTTTGACGTTGTAGTCAACACCGGCAACTCCTGCGGCGCACCTGAAGCCAAGCTGTATTGACTCCGTCTTTCCCTTGGACCCTTCAGCTGCGAAGAGAGGGGGGGTCTGCTGCATGGGCAACAGCAGACCCTCCATATCACCCTGCCCAGGCTCTGTAGCTTCATCGCAAGATGTCGATTCAACACGGGAGGAGACAGATACCATGTCACTCCCGAGTCGGACTGCACAGCCATTCTCGGCGGTGCAGATAGACTCTTAAGAAGCTACACCATCGTCTCTCGAGACGGACGGCTGCCGATGATTTCCATTCTTTTAGTGTTAAAATGACTTAATTTTCCTTTGGGAAAGAGAAATATTTTGTAGAGGGGCAAGATAGGCATGTGAACCTTTACTTCATTTTTCATTTTTAAAATAATGCTCTTAAAAATTAAATTGAAATGCATTTTCATGTTTTTTGAAATTAGATAAATATTTTAACAGCCCGTGGGGCAGTGATGACTACAGTTGTAGATTTGACCCATAATTGAATTTATCATTTTTAAAAATGGTGAATAGCCCTGATTGGCATGGCTAAGTTGGTTGAGCGTCTTCCTGCAAACTGAAAGGTTGTCAGTTCGATTCCTGGTCAGGGCACATGCCTGGGCTGCGGTCCTGGTCCTAGTTAGGGCACATGTGAGAGGCAACCAATGGATGTTTCTCTCGCACATTGATGTTTTTCTCCTTTTCTTTCTCCCTCTCTTCCCCTCTAAAATAAATAAATAAATAAAATATTTTTTGAAAAACAGTAAAATGGTAAAGAGTAGATACAAGAATTCATGGCTTGATGCAGTACTTGCAGAAGACTTTCTAGCCATTCTAGTAATCAAATTTCTTTCCATGACTAGATATTACTATTTGTATTGATTCTACTTGTTAAATGGTGGCTTAGTTACAATAAAAGGATCAAGGAACACAGAACTGTTTATTGGCTTAATCTTAACTAGATTTACATGACAATATATGAATTTGAAGGTTTTTAACTCTTAAAATATATTGTCTTTTCAAGGTTTATTGTGATTATCATGGCCACTCCCGAAAGAAGAATGTGTTTATGTATGGCTGCAGCATCAAAGAGACAGTGTGGCATACCAATGCTAATGCAACGTCATGTGATATTGTGGAAGACGTGGGATATAGGGTAATTACTACAGATAAGTCAGGAGTTTTTGAGTTTCAAATATGCATACAACTACAGAAATAATTTAACAGATAAACTACTCAAATTCAGTTCATGTTGCTTTTTTGCTCTTATAGTTTCAGATTTTTCATTTTAAATGTTTCTTCTAATTTTTTTTGCTTTTCATATTTAGATTTTTCAATCTATTTGTAATTTATTTTATATAAGATGTAGAGTTCTAATTTTAGTTTCTCCATCTATAACAGTATATCCTTTCTCTACTGATTTTATAAAGCCATTTGTTGCATACTAGTGTTTCTGCAGGCATGGGTGTGTTTTGAGTATGCTGAGGACTGAAATGAGATCTTACTGCTGCAAGTCCTGTGTGCTTTCCATTCTGTCCCAGGGCCTCTCCTACTACATTTATGTCTCAACAAGGACCACAGATTATTTTTCAAAAAATGTTTCAGTTACATACCACAGCCCTTAGCAGAACTTCAAATTAAATTTTCTTTTCGGCTCTCGCTCTTCCCTTTTTTCAAATAAATAAAATGATTGGTTATATAAAAATGGAAACATTCCAGGAATACAAAGTAGTAATTGAAAGTTATCTCTCAATTAATTACTAAGTAATCAGTTTCACCATTCTGAGCACATTCATTCATAAATGTGTACATACAGTATATGAAGTTTTTGTTTGTTTTTATTTTTTTCAATGCTTCACAGCAAACTGTTTTTTTTTTTTTTTTTTTTAAATCCTCATCTGAGAATATTGATTTTAGAGAGAGGGGGAGAGAGCGAGAGAAACACTGATGTGAGAAAGAAGCATCGATAGGTTGCCTCCCGTTTGTGCACAGACTTGGTATTGAACTTGTAACCTTTAGTTGTATAGGACAATGCTCCAATCAACTGAACAATGCAATCAGGGCAGCAACTTGTTTTTTCACATAATGTTTGTTGGCCATTTTTCTGGGTCCTCATATGGAAATCTGTTTCAGTCTTTTTGACAATTACACAAGATTTCCATTGTGCATTTTTGTTCTTATTGAATCATTTATATTTATTGAATCATTCCCTATTGGTGGTCATTTGATTAGTATGTCAAATAGTCCTTCATAAAGATTGTACAAATTGGTGTTCCCCAATATAATGAATAATAGTGCTATCTTGCCACACCCTAATCACATGATACTATTTTCCTTGAAAGGCTAAAAA
The DNA here is from genome assembly GCF_987537825.1 of Furipterus horrens. Taxonomy (NCBI): domain Eukaryota; kingdom Metazoa; phylum Chordata; class Mammalia; order Chiroptera; family Furipteridae; genus Furipterus; species Furipterus horrens. The sequence goes on along the minus strand of NW_028327174.1, from coordinate 169,820,437 downwards.
ATATTTGATGGTTTTAATTTGCATATCTATAATTTTGAGGTCAAATATTTTTTCACATACTTGTCCAATTATGATTTTTCTCTTTTTTGTAAAATAATCTTTCCTCATATTCTCTGCTTGCTTTTGTGCTGATGGTCATCTAGTTATTCTGTTTTTGAAACATTATGTGTATTATAAGTATATTAAACATTTTATTGTTTATGATGTGTAGTAATTTAAGATTTTATCATATTTGTTGAATTTTAAAAAATGGCATCTGGAAAAGCAGAAATTTCTAAATTACTAAGATAATTATTTCGATGTGACCCTGCTCTAACTACTGTTCTTTCATGAAAATTTTTAAAGATTTAAAAATTTAACAATTTTAAGTTTAAAATACTTCTTGAAATACTCTATTCTATCATTCTTATCTTTGCAGACTTTGCCTAAGATACTGAGCCATATTGCCCCAGCATTTTGCATGAGCAGCTGTAGCTTTGTAGTGGAAAAATCTAAAGAATCCACAGCACGTGTTGTAGTTTGGAGGGAGATAGGAGTACAAAGAAGCTATACAATGGAGAGTACTTTGTGTGGCTGTGATCAAGGAAAATATAAGGTAAAACATTTCAGGATTTCTAGCCATAAAGAGTATTTGAAGACTTTTCTTTATGTATATAATACAATGCTTTTCAAGTATATATTTAATAATACTTTCGTTATACTGAATTATATGTAATTTGTAATAAAGTTGAATCATATGCAGTCATAAAAACATTAAAAACATTTCTTCGAACTAAACAGCTTGCTTTGGGTCTCAGAAAGTCTTGAGTTTATTTATATTCATAATTTATATTCATAAGAAAGCATATTATGGTACACATTTAAATACTGAGTAGTAACTTAAAATTAGTTGTGCACATAGTACATTATTAATAAAATTTTCTATCATTTTAATTTGTTGGATGTAAATATATTTTTATACATTTAGAAATAACTATATTACACTTATTTATAGTTTTTATATTTAGCTTTTTACATGTGACTTTTAAATGCATATCCCTTCACTAAATATTGTTTTTACTAAGACTCCTCTTCTGTAGTGCCATAGGCTTTTATTGGAAACAAGCTGAGTTTTAACTTTGCTTTTGATATTAAAAACTAATAAAATGTTAGATGACTTTGAACTTTTTAATTTTAAATATTGAGAACTTAATGGGCAATGAATTGGACTTTATATAAGCTACAGCAAACATGAATATCTTTCTTGCCTTGGCACAGAAAGATTTTCACGTGTCCTGATAATTATGCTACTCATTCTGTTTTGCTTTGGTTTGGATTTTTTGGCATTGGGCAAGAGTAAACTGAATCTAATTATAATTTTCATATACCTCACATAACGATGGTCATAACTTTTATGTTTGAAAGGAGCTAAAAATCTTCCAGTTGGCTAGTATTAAAATTGTAAACATGTAACAGTTGATGTCAGAATATTTAAGTGATCTGTAACAAGCTGGTAGAAAGTTGTAGATTTTGCAGCTGACATTCAAACATTTGGGGCATGGTAGAGTAGAAGTTAATGACATTTCAGTACTTTCTGTTTGAAGTTGACCACAGTATACTCTTCCAAAGTGTAATAATAACTTTTGAATTCTCTCCAAATATTGTAAAATGGCGACTTCTAGTTTTACCAAGGGCTTGATGGTAGTGAGATATAAAATGTAGCAGAGTACCATTCCAACTCTCAAACCCAGTCCCCTAATCATTGCTTTAGTGGACTACTTTGCCAAGGCTCATTAAAACTCCTCTGGAGAAGTGTGTCTTACTAAGCCAAGTTCTTTTTATATGTCTAAAATTCAATGCTTTGATCATAACATATACTTTTTTAGTTTTTTTTTAACCTTTTTTTGATTAATAGGCATTTGTTTTTTAGAGTAGTTTCAGATTCACTGAAAAACTGTGTGGAAAGTACAAAATCCCCATCTACCTCCATCCCTACATATGCACATAATATATACTTTTCAAACATAGTAATATTAGTTAATAAGTTGTGTGATTCTAATTATATATTTTTAAAAAGATTTCTTCACCCTTTTTCTTATATTATTGTATTTTAGGCTCTCAGATGTTCTTATAACTTGCTATGAACTAATTTAGAAATAGGCATAACCTTTGTAAAGATTTTAAATTAAGTCAATTGAGTGTTCTAATAAAGACAAGTCACATTTCCTAGAATATTTGGAGATGGCCTAACTCTGTAAGTAATCAGTGTATCAATAAACAAAACGAAAGATAAAAATCACATGATTATGTCAATAGATGCTGAAAAAGCATTTGATAAAGTACAACATCCGTTTATGATGAAAACCCTCAGAAAAATGGGAACAGAACATACCTCAACATAATAAAGGCCATATATGAGAAACCTGAAGCCAACATCATACTTAATGGACAAAAACTGAAAACATTCCTCCTGAGATCAGGAAAAAGACAAGGATGTCTCCTCTCTCCACTCCTATTCAACACAGTCTTGGAAGTTCTGGCCACAGCAATTAGGCAAGAAAAAGAAATAAAAGGCATCAAAATTGGAAAAGAGGAAGTAAAACTGTCATTATTTGCTGATCACATGATAGTGTACATAGGAAACCCTATAGACTCCACTAAAAAACTACTTGACATGATAAGTGAATTTGGCAAAATAGCAGGGTACAAAGTCAGTATTCAGAAATCAAAGGCATTTCTGCACACCAACAATAATATATTAGAGATAGAAACTAGAAAAAACAAATCCCATTTACTATAACAACAAGAAAAGTAAAGTACCTGGCAATAAACTTATCCAAATAGATAAAAGACCTGTACTCAGAAAACTGCATAACATTAGAAAGAAATTAAGGAAGATACAAATAAATGGAAGCATATATCATGTTCATGGATGAAAAGAATCAACATCATCAAAATGTCCATACTACCCAAAGCAATTTATAGATTTAGCACAATCCCTATTAAAATACCAGTGACATATTTCACAGACCTAGGACAAATACTTCAAAAATTTATATGGAGCAACTTCCGGCCAAGATGGAGGCCTAGACTGACACACTCCATCTCCCTACACAACTAAGAAGGAATACAACTACTTCAAAACTAGAAATAACCAGAAGTTTCAAAAAATAAATGGAAGTCCAATGTATGAAATTATAAAGAAGTGGTGCTTGTCCAGATGGGTAGGAGGGGTGAAGCCGATGTCAAGCTGTACTGGTGGCGGCGGCAGTGACGACGGCAGCGGGACAGCGGTAAGCACAGACACCTGTATTTAAGGGGAGGCGAGAAGCACCTGGGGAGCACCCCCGGCTGTAGACCACAGCCGTCAGCTTGTGATTTCAATGCTGGGGAAGGCAGACCCCCATTGCCTTGGATTGTGAGGCCTGGAGGGGGTGGGGATGGAGGAGGAGGCTCCCGGTCTCTCAGCGGAGAGTGAACGGCAGGAATCCATCTTGGACCCCCATGCCCACAAAATACACCACACCGTGGTGAGAAGGGTCGCCCAGTTTTGACGAGTGCATGGGGCTCCGCCCCCTATAGTGTAGGAGGTGTGACAGTCCTGCCCAGGAAGCAAAGGTAAACACAAAACTGTCAGGATGGCAGAGATCATGATAGAGATCCTGGTGACACAGTTGACCAGACAGCAAATATCTAATCTAACGAAGCAGCAGATAGGAGATCTTTCTGAGGCACAATTCAGAGCTTTGAATATAAGAATGCTTACAGACCTAACAGCAGATCTTAAACAAGACGGGGAAGGAATGAAGGCTAGTCCTGCTGAAATGGATGAAAACACATACGAAACTAGTGGTGAGGGAAAGAAAACCAGGGATCAAATCAACAAATCGGAACACAGGGAAGGAACAAACAGTCAACCAGTGCAGAAAGAGGAAACGAAAAGTGAAGAAAATGAAGAGAGGCTCAGAAACCTATGGGACAACTATTAGCAGAGCAACATCCAAATCATAGGGTTGCCAGAAGATGAAGAAGAAGAACTAGAAATTGAAAAACTATGTGAAAAAATAATGAAGCAGAACTTCCCTAACTTGGGGAAGGAAATAGACTTACAGGTCCAGGAAGCACAGAGAGTTCCAAAATAACTGGACTTGGGGAGAACCACACCAAGACACATTATAATCAAAATGTCAAAAATTAAGGATAAAGAAAGAATCTTAAAAGCAGAAAGACAGAAGAGAATTACGTACAAAGGGGTCCCAATAAGACTCTCAGCTGATTTCTCAAAAGAAACTCTGCAGGCAAGAAGGGACTAGCAAAAAATATTCAAAGTAATGAAAAGCAAAAACCTACAACCACGATTACTCTATGCAGCGAAGCTGTCATTCAGAATAGAAGGACAGAGAAAGTGCTTCCAGGACAAAGTAAAACTGAAGGAATTCATCAGATCCAAACCACTGTTATATGAAATGTTAAAGGGACTTGTTTAGGAGAAAGAGAATCAAAACTATGAACATTAAAATGAAAACTGTATCACAACAACCAAGAACAGAAGCTAGGGAACTGAAACAAAGGCAGGCTAAGTAGGCAATGAGAGTGGGAAGAGAATTATAGGTATGGGGAACATATTGGGGGGAGGTCAGCAGGGAGGAGGAAGGGGGGAAAGGGAGGGAGATGGTACAGGAATTAAGAAGCATAGTAAGAGGGAGTGGAGGAGACAGGAAGATGTTGAGAAGAACTATATGCACAGCCAATGGGCATGGACTAAGGGGGAGGGGGACAGTTGGAGAAAGGGGGCCATTGTGTGGAAGGGAACAAAGGGAAAAGAAGTTGAGACAACTGTAACAGCATAATCAATAAAGCATATTAAAAAATTTATATGGAACCAAAAAAGACCCCCAATAGCCAGAGCAATCTTGAGACAGAAGAACACAGTAGGAGGAATCATAATACCTGTCATCAAACTATATCACAAGGCCACTGTAATCAAAACAGTCTGGTACTGGCTTAAGAACAGACATATAGATCAATGGAACAGAATAGAGAGCTCAGAAATAAACCCAGGTCTATATTGTCAACTAATATTTGACAGTGGGGGAAGGAACATAAAATGGAGTGAGAAGAGCCTCTTTAACAAATGGTGTTGAGAAAACTAGACAGGGACGTGCAAAAAAATGAAACTAGACCACCAACTTACACCACACACCAGAATAAACTCAAGATGGATCAAAGACTTAAATGTAAGCCATGACACCATAAAAGTCCTAGAGGAAAACATCGGCAGAAAATTTTCAGATATGCCACATATCAATATTTTCGCCAATATATCTCTTAAGGCAAGGGAAATAAAGGAAAGAATAAACAAGTGGAACTACATCAAACTAAAGAGTTTCTGCTCAGCAAAAGAAAACATCAGCAAGATGAAAAGGGAACCAACCATATGGGAAAACATATTTGCCAATGATACCTCAGACAAGGGATTGATCTCCAAAATGTTTAAAGAACTTATATGACTTACACCTAGAAGACAGACAACCCAATTAAAAAATGGGCAAAGGACCTGAACAAACACTCCTCCAAAGAGGACATACTGAAGGTCCATAGGCATATGAAAGAATGCTCAGCATCACTAGCCATCAGAGAGATGCAAATAAAAACCACAATGAGATACTACTTTACACCAGTTAGAATGGCCATCATCAACAAATCAACAAACAAGTGCTGGCAAGGATGTGGAGAAAAGTCAACCCTAGTGCACTGTTGGTGAGAATGCAGACTGGTGCAGCCACTATGGAAAACAGTATGGAACTTCCTCAAAAAACTAGAACTGGAACTGTCTTTTGAACCAGCGATTCCATTGCTAGGATAATACCTGAAGAATCCTGGAACCCCAATTCAAAAGAATTTATGCACCCCAATGTTCATAGCAGTGCTATTTACATTGGCCAAGTTCTGGAAACAGCCTAAGTGCCCATCTGTAGATGAGTGAATTAAAAAACTGTAGTACATTTACACAACAGAGTACTATGTAGCAGAAAGAACGAAGGAACTCCTACCATTTGCAGTAACATGGATGGAACTAGAGAGAATTATGCTTAGCGAAATAAGCCAGGCAATGAAAGACAAATACTATATGATATCACCTAATACAGGAAACTAATGAACAACACAAACAAATGAGCAAAATTGAGCCAGAGGCCTGTAAACAAGGAAAAGACTAAGTTACCAGGGGAAATGGGGGGAGGGAGAGAAGAGGGTAAGTAGGGGAAGGGTTTAGTAAAGGAACTAGTATAAATAACCCATGGACATGTACAACGAGGTGGGGATTGAATGTGGAAGAAGGGGTGGGCTCGGTGAGGGGAGAAATGGGGAAAAAAGTGGGACAACTATAATAGAAAAATAAATAAAAAAATTTAAAAAATCAGTGTGTCAGTCATTATTATAAGAGCATGTAGGTTAAGTAATAGTTTTTACAATTTATTCTTTTTAGTTACCATTGCTTTTAGTTCTGTCATTGAAAAGTTGTTTTACAGTACCTTCTCTCTAATTGATGTGAGCTCTCATGTATACCTGCAACTTTTATTGATGTAAGAATTTCACTTGTTTAGAGATTTATTTTCACCTGGAAATTAAATGATAAGAAAAATCTTGATTTACACTCATTTTATCCTTTCATGTGGTTACATTTCGTCGTCGTCGTCGTCGTCGTCGTCGGCAGCCGTCCGTCTCGAGAGACGATGGTGTAGCTTCTTAAGAGTCTATCTGCACCGCCGAGAATGGCTGTGCAGTCCGACTCGGGAGTGACATGGTATCTGTCTCCTCCCGTGTTGAATCGACATCATGCGATGACGCTGAAGCTACAGAGCCTGGGCAGGGTAATATGGAGGGTCTGCTGTTGCCCATGCAGCAGACCCCCCCTCTCTTCGCAGCTGAAGGGTCCAAGGGAAAGACGGAGTCGATACAGCTTGGGTTCAGGTGCGCCGCAGGAGTTGCCGGTGTTGACTACAACGTCAAACCGCCTTAGGGACTCCGGCTCCGGATTTTCTGTCGGGGTTTACTCCCTTAGCCTTTCCCCTGAAGAGATATGCCGCAAGGCAGCGGAGGTTTTTTGGAGTCAGAGTTTTCCTTCTCTGATGTACCCTGACTGGAAGATCGAACCAGCGACACTTAGCTCGCAGGCCGACGCTCAATCCACTGAGCTAAACCAGCCAGGGCCCTGTGGTTACATTTAACTTCTGGTAAACCTTATATTGTTTACTGGGAAACTCTGGTGTAAAAAAAGGTATGGGGATTTTGGTAGAATTTTCTCTTTGCTTTAGTAGACAAAATATGAAATGGGTATTTTTAAAAATATATTTTATCGATTATGTTGTTACAGTAGTTCCAATTTTTTCCCCTTTGCTCCCCTCCATTCAGTACCCCCCTTTCCTCCAGCAATCCCACCCCCCTTAGTTCATGTCCATGGGTCATGCATATATGTTCTTTGACTTCACTCTTTCCTATATTATTCTTAACTTCCCCTTGTCTATTTTGTACCAACCGATTATGCTTCTTAATCCCTGTACCATATCCCCATTTCTTCCCCTTCCCCCTCCCAGCTGATAACCCTCCAAATGATCCTCATACCTATGATTCTGTTCCTATTCTGGTTTGCTTAGTTGGATTTTGTTTTTACTTTTTAGATTCAGTTGTTGATAGTTGTGAGTTTGTTGTTATTTTAGTGTTCACAGCTTTGATCTTCTTTTTCTTAAGTAAGTCCCTTTGACATTTTATACAGTAATGGATTGGTGATGATGAACTCCTTTAGCTTTACCTTGTCTGGGAAGCACTTCATCTGCCCTTCCATTCCAAATGATAGCCTTGCTGGATAGAGTAATCATGGTTGCAGGTTGCCTTTCATCACATTGAAAACTGCTTGCCAGTCCCTTCCTGCAAAGTATCCTCTCAGAAATCAGCTGATAGTCCTATAGGCAGCCACCTGTAGGCAACTCTCTGCCTCTCTCTTGCTGTCCCCAGGATTCTCTTTTTATCTTTCACCTTTGGCATCTCCAATCATGATGAGTCCTGGTGTGGTCCCCTCTGGGTCCAGCTCACCTGGGACCCTCCGTGCTTCCCAGACCTGTATGTCCATCTCTTTTGCAAAATTTGGGAAGTTTTCCTCATTTATTTTATTTCTTGCTTCCTCATTCTGCACTGGTTGACTGTTTTTTTCTTCCTTAAGTTCCAAATATTTGATTTGAATCCCGGCTTCCTTCCCTTCACCGTTGGTTTTGTGTGGATTTTTCTTTGTTTCACTTAGCATAGCCTTCACTTCTTCTCTTATGCATTTGCCCTACTCAAGCATATCTGTCAATCCTGTGAGCATTTTTATCACCAGTGTTTTGAATTCTGTGTGTGTTAGGTTGTCTGTCTCCTCATCTGTTAGGTTGTCTGTCTCCTCATCTGTTAGGTTGACTATCTCCTCGTCGCTTAGTTCTCCCACTGGAACCTTGGTCCATTCCCCCTTTTGGGCCATACTTCTCTGTCTCCTTATTCTGACAGGCTCCTGTGTTTGTTTGTCTCTGCATGCCAGGTAGAGCTATCGCCGAAATGGGTGTTTTAAATTGACATGGAATAATAGGAACTTATTTTACTACTACCTCATTGGCTTAGATTTGTTTGATTTTTATTGACATAGTTACCTTTCTCTTGTTTAGCATACAGTAAATGTACCTATAAGGTGATGTTCAAGTATATAAATTGGAGCCTTGATTTTAACACTATAATATTTCAACATTGCCATCCAAAGTAGTGAGTTATTAGAAATATTAGCAAGGTCTTGTAAAAATTATCTTCACACATGAACTCCAAGAGTAACATAAATACAAAATGTTTATGTATTTTTTCTCCCCAGTGTATTGGTGAAAATAGTTGCATTTGGTGATTAAGAATAGACAGTTTAGAAATGGTTTTTGAAGACTGTTTCCTTTGTGGCATAGAATATCTGATATTGTTAAGACATTGTGTTTTTGAGCCCTATGTCCATATAAAATAATAATCCTTTCATTTTATTAATATACATTTCTTTTATGTAATTTTCATGAGAAATGGCAGGATGATAGCAAACATTCTATTACATATAGTATAATATTGTTGTATTTCCAGGGTTTGCAGATTGGTACTCGAGAACTGGAAGAGATGGGAGCAAAATTTTGCATAGGTCTATTGCGTTTGAAAAGACTGGCATCCCCATTGGACTATAATATGCCTTCCAACGTGCTTGATTTTGAAAATGACTTGATTGAATCGAGCTGCAAAGTAACTAGGTAAGATGTACTTATTTTATTCTGTTGTTACCTTGTAGTATATTGTTAGACTTCATTAAGTTAGTTAAGCATAGGAAAGGCACAGAGATTTAGACATCCAGGAACATTTTTAAGATTACTAGAATTAAATTTATGCATTTAATATTTGTTCCAAATTGTGATAATATTCTAGATTCTTTTAACATTGATAGTTGGATGAAATTTTATTGAAATAGTCATATATACTGTATGTTGATTTTAGTGAAAAACAGTACTTATCTCAGCTAATATCTAAATTAAGAGGGCTTGAAATTAGGATTCATACTTTACAATAAATTATATTTTGTTTTTCTCTACACACATCAGATAATTTTCTGATAAACTTCTAGTTGCATATACAAGAAACAGCTAATTTAGTATCCCTTTGAAAATTAAACTACATCTGCCAGATATTTTTCTAAATAGGTAAATTTTTGTCTCTGAAATTCAATATATATAAAATTTGATCAGTTTTATGATCAGAGATAATTCAGTATCATAGTTCTTAATCATAATATCAGAACTTTGCATTTTATAGTTTGATGTACATGGGTAAGAATACTCCCTTTATACACAGAACCTTTATTTTAGTTGTTAGATATTGACTTGTCATCAGATTTAATTATTGCCATGCTCTGTTATGTATATCAGTTTAACATTTTTAAGTATGGTAACACATTAATTAGAACTCTGTTCTTTATAGTGTAATAATTGACAGAGTGATCGCCTAAATTTTCTACCCTTGAAAGTGCCTGCTAAACAATAATGGAAACTAATATAAAGATTGTTAGTTGTTCTCATTGATGTTTAGAAGCCTCTTTTTAAGTTACTTCATGTATTCCTCCCCCCACCTTTGTTGAGGTATAATTCACAAATAAAATTGTAAGATATTTTAAGTATACAATGTGATGAGTTGAGATATGTATACATTGTGAAATGATTTCCCCCATTGAGTTATTAACATATCCATCCATTACCTCACATGTTGTATTTGTGTGTGTATGTATGAGAATATTTAAATTCTACTCTCTTAGCATATTTCAATTGTATAGTCTAGTATTACCAACTATAGTTACTATCACTTATTCAGACCTTATTTATCTTAACAGCTGAAAATTTGTGCCCTTTTACCAACTTCTTCCTAGTTCCCCACCCTCAGCCCCTGGCAACCACTGTACTCTGTTTCTATGAGTTCCATTTTTTTTTCTTTTAGATTTTACATTTAAATGACATCATGCAGTGTTTTTCTTTGTCTAGTTTATTTCACTTTGCATAATATTCTCTAGGTTCATCCATTTTGTAGCAAATTAAAAGATTTCCTTCTTTTTTAAGACTGAATAATATTCTATTGTATATCTATATACCACATTTTCTTTATCCATTTATCCATCAAAAGACATTTAGGTTGTTTCCATTTTTGGCTATTGTGAATAATACTGCTTTGCACATTGGCGTACAGATCTCTTTTTGAGATAATATTGCTCCCTTTGAATATATACTCCAAAGCAGGGTTGCTGGATCATATAGTAGTTCTATTTTTAATTTCTTGAAGAACCCCCACACTTTTTGATAGTGGCTATGTCAGTTTACATTTCCACCAACAGTGCATAAGCGTTCCCTTTACATCCTCACTATCATTTATTATCTATCTTTCAGGATAATAGCCATCCATGTGAAGTAATATCTCCTTGTTATTTTGATTTGTACTTACCCGATGATTAGTGATGCTGAGTGCCTTTTCATGTACCTGTTGGCCATTTGTATGTCTTCTTTGGAAAAATGTCTACTTAGGTCTTTTACTCATTTTTAAATTGGGCTATATTTTAATTTTTCTTTGGAATTGTGTGAGTTCCTTGTATAGTTTGGATATAACACCCTTGTGAGATAATGTGGTTTGCAAGTATTTTATCCCATTCCCTAGGTTGCCTCTCTTTTCATTTTTTGCTGTGCAAACACTTTTCAGTTTGATGTAGTCCTGCTTGTTTATCTTGGCTTTACACTTGAGAAAAACTGGTGCTTGGAGAGTGACTTATTTAGGGTCACACAACTGGTTAGTAGAATTGTAGAGGCACAAGAGAATTTCTGACTCCATATGGAATGTTTTGTTTCTTTCATGCTTATATAGGTAACAGAGCTGAAGATCTACATTGTGATATCTTGGATGGCCAGTCAGCTCTAATGGAAGTAGACGGGTGTACATGTGAGGAAGGTGGTGAATCCTTTAGGTTTAATTTTGTGCAGTGCTTAATAGTTTAATATAAGGATAGCCAGAAAACTTTGAATTTGAATGAAGTATAATGTTTCCTGTCAGAAAATAGTGCAGTTATACCGAATGGGAGAACATACTCGCTGATAGACGTGATAAAGGATTAATATCCAAAATTTATAAAGTACTTACAAAATTCAACACCAAAAAAAAAAAAAATGACCCAATTAAAAAGTGGACAAAGGACCTGAATATACACTTCTCCAAAGAGGACACACAGATGGTAAATAGACGTATGAAAAGATGCTCAACATCACTAATCATCAGAGAAATGCAAATTAAAACCACAGTGAGATACCATCTCCCACCTTTCAGAATGGCCATCATCAATAAATCAACAACAAGTGCTGGTGAGGATGTGGAGAAAGGGGAACCCTTTTGCATTGCTGGTGGGAATGCAGACTGGTGCTGTCACTGTGGAAAGCAGTATGGAGATACCCCCCAAAATTAAAAATGGATCTGCCTTTCGACACAGTTGTTCCACTTCTGGGAATATAGCCAAATGAATGCAAAACACTAATTCGAAGGAACATAAGCACCCTGTGTTCATTGTAGCATTATTTACAATCGCCAAGCTATGGAAGCAGCCCAAGTGTCCATCAGTAGACGAGTGGATAAAACAACTTTGGGACATTTACACAACGGAATACTACTCAGCTATAAAAAAGAAGAAAAGTTTACCCTTTGTGACAGTATGCATGGACCTGTAGAATATTATGCTATATGAAATAAGCCACTCAGAGAAAGCCGAGTATCATATGATTTCACTCATATGTGGAATCTAATGAACAAATTGAACTAACAAGGAAAATTGAAACAGACTCATAGATAGAGAGCAGGAGGACAGCTAAGAGGGGAATATTAGGGGGTAGAATGAGCAAAAAGGAAAAGGGACTCATGGACATAGATAACAGTTTGGTGATTGCTACAGGTTAGGGGGGTTAAAGGGGACTAAAGAGTAATGGAAAAATACAATAAAGATTAAAAAGAAAAAATAATTATAAATCTTTCTGCATAATAGCAATGCTATACAGTAGAGAATTGCAATGTCTTCATCTTGTGAGAAGCCCTTTAGATGAAGGTTTTCATATTTTTCTTGAAGCAGCATGAGGAGGATTTGTTTCTGGACTAAAATGCTGTTCTCTTTTGGAATGGAATGTTTCTTATTGAATTTTTGGCATAGTTATCTTTACACTAAGAACAAAAATCCAGAATAGAAGGATGTTAAAACAGGTGTATATAGGATAGCTGTTGGAGAATGAAGCAAAAACAGGGCAAAAGGAGTAAACTTATGTGAAGAAAATTAGGGAAATGAGGAAATAGTGGAGGGAAAACAAATAGCAATGGGAAAGAATAAATGCTAATTAGACATTTTTATGATTGAAATAATATTTGAATTCTTATCTGCTAATGGAAAGGGATTAATTATTTTTTAACCCTAGGGAAAATAACCAAAAGTCTTGTTCTTAAGTTAAGACTGTTGTGAAATAATGTGTGTGAAGGTACTTCCTAAATTGTAAAGTGCTTAAAGCATGTTGGATTATTAATAAAAGTAAAACTGAATTGCTATGATTGGTCTTGTGCCTTGAGGTTTTTTTTTACTAAAGTAAAGCCAGTGGAATGGGGTAATATAAAAGTCAGTGATCTTGTGGGCCTTGTGGCTTCTTGTAAAGAGCACAGCAAACGTTTGTTTAGGGCCTACAATGTGTCAGACCCTTCTGGGAGCCGACAGGTTGTAGAAGATGGCTAAATCCCAGCTCCTGACCTTAAATGCTTATGATTTAGTACTGAGAACACAGGCCCACAAATAGATGGTCTCAACTGCATCTGAGAAGCAATGAAACAGAATGTTTGTGCAGGGTACAAAGAGAATATAGAGAAAGGGCTCTTATCTCAAGATGGGCTTTAAGAAAAGCTGAGCACAAGCTGTGGTTTGAAAGAAATAGGAGTGGTGAAGAGAAGCAAGGTGAGAAGTGTGTCCTAAGCAGGAGAAACAGTGATACTGAGAAATCGCAAGAGGAGCAGGCTTGGCGGGGGAGAAGAGTGAGTCCAGTTGTGAGCGTGCTGTGTTCACAAGGTGCATGTGAGACAGCCATGTGAATAGACTAGCAAGTTCATGTGTGCACAGGAAAGGTTCAAGGGAGAAGTTGGGGCTAGAAATTAGAATTTGGAAATGATCAGAAAGTAAATTAAAGTATATGAGCTCACTCAAAGAGGGCTTGCATATAAGAAAGAACAGAGCATTTGAATAAATAAGCACCTGTTTTTGAGGCAGAGAGATCGAGATAAACTGGACTGGAAAGTGGGAACTGGAATAGCAGTAAGAAAGCTGCTTTCAGTGGAATGATGGGGCTTCAATCTTCCCTCCCTTTCCCCATCTGTGTTTCCCCAGTTCCTTAGACCTAGATCTGTCACTCCTCTCCTGTCATGTCTTCTGCTCACCCTCTACATCCTAAACACACGTGTACCTAGGTTAGCACTGACAGCCCCCACAACCATTGCCGGATGCACTCTGTATACTTCAGCTGCAGGCTAGGAACATGATTTTATTAGGATCTGCAGAAACAAGAGTCAAATATTGGCCACTATGGGTTACAAGTGGAATAAGACTATGGCACTGGTCCACTCCTGGGTACAAGGATGGGAACACCAGAACGTGAATGGAGTTCATGTCCCTGTCAGTGTATGCATGAGCCAAGACCAGGAACTTACAGGATCAGGTCATTGCCTGGATCCAGCCTCAATATTCCTTATTACGGAATTTCTTTTACATTTCCAGGAGCCAGCCTTCCAGGTGTGCTTCTTGTCTTACAAGTGCTTGGCGCCTGATACCATCATTCATCCAAGTCTCCTTGCTGTCAAGGAGCTTTTGGGGCTTGACCCTGGGGATCTTTGTTGCTCCTAAATCACACTTCTCTCCTGTTCCTCATTGACAGTTTATAGGACTAGGATTTCTCTTTAATCCCTTTTCCTTAGTTCAGTATGATTAATTTTCTAGTATCCAGCTTCTCACGTAGAACTAGTCCTTCCTCTGACCCTAGTGTAGTGGCTGGGTGTCCTGCAACCAGTGGAGTGGGGTATGTAGAATTCTGCAGTCTAGGCCTGAAGGATGCTTGCCTGCTCATCCACCTGCTGCCTGGACTTGGTACTCTTCCTGCCCTTGGGGAGAGCCTGTGATGCTGCCGGGCACCTGCACCGCCCTGGCCGCTGTGCCTCATCGCTGTGGGCTCAGCCTCTACAGTCCAGGTTGGTTTCCCAGCCCCTCTACCAGTATACTCCATGGCTTTGAGCACATCTGTTTTCTTCTTTCTCTTTCTATGATCATTTCTTCTTGTTATGATAGTCTCCAGGAAGAAAACAAGCAAATATGCAGCAAGAGATTGGTCTCTTCTTGCTTTCCTCACTTCTCTCTTCCCTCCTCCTTTGCTCCAGCTAGTCTTCTATTTTAAGAATTACCCGGGACACCCTGTGAATTTGAAATACCACAGCCAAGTGGAAGGAATGAGTTACAGTTTTTCAAAAGAAAGAGAGTAATTGTCACTTGAAAAGGCAAATAATTTTTTCTTGTAATTTAACTTTTTTCCCCCAAAGATATACAATCTTGATGAAAGTTTTAGTTGCATAATTGAAAGCTGTGTACTTGTTCTTGTGCATGCGATGATGTATGTTGTGAAGTCTCACACGATCCCCCAAGCCACTCTGCTTGGTTCATCAGGACTGCTCTACCACAGTGCTTGTAAGAGCAATTCTGCTGTATATAAGATCAGAATGGTTTTGCAATATATTTTTCTCTATTTTTTAAAAAAATTATTTGTTTGTTTATTTATTTATTTATTTTTAGAGAGAGGGGAAAGGAGAAAGAGAGGGAGAGAAACATCACTGTGTGGTTGCCTCTCACTCACGCCCCCAACTGGGGACCTGACGTGCAACCTTGTCACGTGCCCTGACTGGGAATTGAACCAGCGACACTTGGCTTGCAGGCCGACGCTCAATCCACTGAGTCACACCAGCCAAGGTGTGTCTTTTTTTTAATGAACAAAATTAAGATGATATAGGAAACAGAATACTCTCACCAGATGAGTTTTGCTTTCTCTTCCCAGAAAATTAGAACCACATAACCCATTCACTTGTCTTTCTTGCCCAGACTTCCAGATATCTGAATCAAATTTAATGTTCAATTGCAGGAATTCTTTCATTCTATATGTCTAATGACATCTGCTTCTCTGCTCATTTTAACAGATTACTGTTCTTTTTTGCTGTCTGATTTTGTAGATTTAATTGCTTCAGCAATGGGAAATCCCTTGGAAGCAGGTGGGATATAAACAAACATACATTCATGTGAAATTAAGATAGTTTGGGTCACAAAATAGAGACATTGAAATGTTGTAGTGTTTCTTTGATATGGGGTGTGTGCACGTGTGTGTGTATGTGTGTGCAGGCAAAATCTCCCAAGTGGGGAAAAATCAGAATACTGCTATTTTTTGAAGAGGAAAGAATATATTACTCTAGTGAAAGGTTGTCCTAATCCCAACATACCTAATGAAATATTTAGAAGCACTTAGTGTTTTTAAGCAAATATCTTATTCTGTATCCCTAGGGAAAGTAATTAATCTGGGTATGGAGTGTTCATTTGGTTTTCATTTTTACTCTTGACTAATAGAAACTGAGGATGGCTATATATTTTTATGGCAAATAATCACTTTACAGACTTAGAATAAGTGGTGTTAGTGCATTACTGGAGGAACCAATTAAATACCCACAGTTTCTTATAAAACCTATTGAAATTATCTCTTGCTTGATTTATAGTGATTAAAATAGAACTTTTAAGCCTGCAAATTGATGAAACCTTCAAAGAAGTAACCTAATGAGAGAACGGATTGTTTTTTTGTTGGTATATAATTACAGGATATGTATATCACTCTTGAAATATAATTAAGAATTAACATTCTACCCTTTATTATCAATGCAAGGAGGTTCCAACTATTATACTTATAAAGTTCTAACCTGTTCATTTGGATAACATTTTTAAAGTCAACCCAACCAGTTTTATTGTATTGAAATCAAAGTTAATCCAGAGCATTCAAATTTAGAACCTGAAAATCTAACAAGGACTTGTGTGTTCTGTGTGCTTTGGCTACAGCCCCACCACTTATGTTTTGGATGAAGATGAGCCTCGATTCCTTGAAGAAGTTGATTACAGTGCAGAAAGTAATGATGAGTTAGATATTGAACTAGCTGAACACGCAGATTATGAACCTTCTACTCAAGAAGAAGTGCTTTCTGACTCTGAATCATCAAGAACATACTTACCTTGAGCCCTCTGCCATCTCTTGTAAATGCAAAGAAAAATGAAATATCTCAATTTTTATTACAGGAAGTTTGAAAGAAATGAGTTTAGAGAGCTGACTCATAAAGACAAAAAGGAACTTGGGCCTGTTTGGTTTCAAGACAATAAATATGTTATTAATTCATGATAAAATTGGCATTTGTTTTATTTAAGCTATTCAATGCACTTTATATAGCATTGCGTTATCAAATATTGGATTTACTTTTTTAAAGAAAAATCCTGAGTATCATTGCATGAATTTTTATCTCCTCATAGTTATATTCTGCATCAAATAGATAATTTTGAAGTGTGTGAGAATATAAAATCTAAATTCTAGAGTTGTTGAAAATCCTGAGCTTTTGAAAACTAATATATATATATGTACATGGATTTCTATAGATGTGTCTGTGTAAGGATGGGTAGATATTGAAGATAAGATTGTTCTTCTGAATCGTGTTAACTGTTGAGTTGTGACTGAAATAATCCAGAATCCGCCTTCAAATCATTACATTCTACATTTACCAAATTAAATAAATAAAAACTGTATTAAGTGTTGCATTCATTTTGTGATCCTTCTTAACCAATTCAGATTATTAATTCATAGAATCTTAGTGAAAATATTATAAAAATCTAACATCTGAACATATTGATAAAATTTTGTTAAAATATACCTAATTTACCAGTGTTGTGTTTCATGGTATGGGTGTACCTCTTTACCTATCATAAAAGATGTGTTTGAGAAGCTTTTTTGTTTAAAATTGAGTCTCATAAGTGCACCTAAAGTTTATCACTACAGTCAGCTTCGTAAGAAGTTTTTTAAAATGCAGTGAGGATACAGTCTAGTGTTGAAGGTTTAGTTGTATATATGCTTATTTAGCATTTCCTGAGTTGCGCTATGTTATTAGACTTACTGAAGGAAATTAATTTAGGGCATGTTGACTGCTCTCTGAGCCCTAAATGCCTGCAGTGAATTGAAGCCTTTTCTTGTAGTGACATCTTGCCATGTTTAAGCAGTCCTGCTGCAGGAATGACTTTGTTTCCCAATAAAATAGAACAAATCTACTGACTTCGGATAAGTGCTTTAAGAACTGAGTTTCTGTTGTAACAAAATAAATCCAAAAAGATACCTCATTAACAGCTTCTTGTTGGGGCCTAGGTTTTGGCAAATTATCTTTGCTTATTTATGATTCAATTTGTCAATCCTTTTTTTTTTTTAACCTGTATTTATTGGGAAGAAATTACAAAGAGTATATTTCAAATTTTTGCATTTTCCAAATCAGTGATTTTCATTGTATTATTAATCTCAGAAATAACTATGTATCTAATTATAATTTTTTCAGAGTAGATTGTGAAGCCACTATGTCTGTATTGTGAATTTTTCCTTGTTCTTATAACATTAGAAATCAAAAACCACAGTAGTCATTATGAAAAGCAACTGCAGTTACTATAATATGCAGAATAATTCAAAACTTTAATTTACTATGTTAAGCAGCATAAAAACTCCTTGCCATGTACTGTTATGATATTTTGTAGTGAAGTTCATCTTATAGCATATGTTATAAATCTGAGTATGCCTATTATTAAATAATTATTCACAGGATTAAAGAGAAAGTCTATATGATTAGAAAATTATTATTTTTTCTTTAAACAATAAATAGCTTTGGAAACATGAGAAATAATTTAAAATCCTAATTTTCCTAATCAGGGGTAAAACTAAGTTTCATTGGCCATTATTATCTAAAATTGCCCTAAGTCTTACCTCTGTGGCTATGTCCTTTCAGGATTTTCAAAGAATGTTTGCCATAAGCCTGAAAATTAATGTGTAGCTGATAAACTGAGTCTAATGATGGAGTGCAGATTTACCTTGTGTTTGGAACCACAGTGAATTTTTTAAATGTAGTTTTGGTCTAATCCCGTGGTTCTCAAACTGTATAGTATACATCAGAATCACTTAGAGGACTTGCTTCTCAAAGCAGAGATTACTGATTATGTAGACCTGGGATGGGCCCCCTATATTCACATTTCTTAAAAATTCTTCAGTGGTGATGCTGTAGGAACCACACTGAGAATCACTGATACGATCTCATGTGCATTTTCATGATCACAGTTTCCTAAGAATCAGGGGAGCTACGACTTAGAAATTTGCACCAGAGTTGATATAGATCAAACTGACTTGTAGAATCAAGAAAATAGACACACAGTCACAGGGTTACTTGGGCAGCACCGGGGCTTTAGCCCAGGTCTCTTGACCACTAGCCTCATGTTCTTACCACAAAAGGAGGTGCTACCCTTTGCTTTTCCACAAAGAGTGAGAAATGTTAAAAGCTTGAGGGTCCCTCTTGAGCTTATGAAATGTCTGCCGGCAAGGCAGAATGCAAAAACCATGATTCACGTTGGCTTTTGCTTCATTGCAGTCATAGTGTTGTTTGAACATAATATTTTTGTCCTACATTAATTATCTCTGCCGCTTTTCCTAGTTCCCGTGTGGTATTTGTCTGAATCCTAGTTAAAATAAGTAACCTGGAGTTGCACTTCACAGAGCATACTAACAGCAATGAATGCCAGACTTTTAAATTTCAAATATCCAAATAAAGATGATTATATTATTATGAGCACTGAGATGGATAATACAATAAATGTATTAATGGAATTGTTTTTGTGCATGATCCAGAAATAAATGACAGCCATGGAACTATAAATGTATCTTTATAAATCCTTTTGTTTTTGATGCACTTTAATCATAAAACATTAATTGAAAATCAGTGACCTTTTCTCTTTATTTTGGTGAGGGTTCAGTAGCCATATGTAAACCTTAGTTTTCTCCATTACGAAAAACCTGCTGAAGCAGTACTTTAATTGAAAGGCTATTCTATGAAATTATTAACATTAAGTAAATATTTCCCTGGTTAAAGTGCATTTAAATTCCTGTGTAGAAAAAAGGAAGCTCAGAAGAAAGTCTCATTTTATTTTTGAGAATTAATTTTTTGGAAGTTTAATTCTTGAAATGTCACATTTCAGTTTTTCACTTTAATGATATTTACAAAGGACTTACCTATACTGGGTTGACACTGGCTAAAGGGAAATCTTCCTTTAGTGCCCTCTCTCCTCTTTCTAGACCCTGGATGGTAACTTAGGCCGATTGCCTCTCACTCTGCCTCATAAGCCTGCTTCGTAAGTTTTGTTGACTTCCCGGGACATTCCATCAAATCTTATTACTTATTCAGAACTTGGCTGGTTGCTGGATACATTGAGTCATTAAACTTTTTTTTCAGTTTGAGATTGCTAAATATGTAGTGCCTAAATCCAGGTGAATGGCCCTTTTATGGTGGCACTTGAGGTATCATGCAGGACAGAGGTATCTTGGAGTTTGGGGCATGGTTGACACTGTTGCCTACTGAAGTGATTTTGTGCAGATGCAGTTATACTCACAAACCCCTGTGAAGTGGAAATGGATTGAGGAACTCTTCTATTTGTAAACCCAGGCAATTTTAAAATGCTGAAGAGGTTTCATTCCAAATATATAGAAAGGTTTACCTTTATAATACCAATGTAGGACTGTCCCTCTCAAAGACATCATTGATAGAGTGCCAAGTAAAAATGAGGTGAGCAATAGCAGAACTCTGGGAATGAATGTTTTTAATGTACTTTTAAGTCACATAAAGATCTGTGACAAATGGCAAATGTGAAGAAAGTATAAAAGGCAAAGATACTCATAATTGAAAATATAGAAAAAGCTAGAGTTTAATAAATAAAAGTAAAGTCTGCACCTGTGAAAATAGGTAGGCTTTTCTCTAACCTTTTTCTCTAGCTGGAGGTGTAATTAAGTACGGAATTTTAAAGCTGGAATTTATTTTCATGTCCAGTGCTAAATATTTACTAAAGTCAAGTTATCTACACTTTATAATGTCATGACTTTATTATTTATACTTTCCCATTCTTCATATCATCTCTATGATTGTTTTTTCTGTTTTCCTCAGTAATTCTTAGAAATGTTTAACATTTCATGTTTCCTTTTTCTTTCAGAATGTGGGCACTTGAACAGAGTGAATCAATTGGATAATTTCATATAAAAAGATAGATTTTAAAATCTGAAGGATTATAATTTGTATTTAATGTAGAGAGAGGGGTGTCCAATGTATAACTACCTTTGCCAACCTTTATTTCCCCATCCCGAAGAGCTACACAAGATGAAAACCAAAAACCACTATCACATATGCTAAAATCCAGATCAGTTACAGGATGGAGTGGACATGGTGTGGTTGTTTCCCAAATACTCATTCTCCCCCTTGTCCAGGGCATTGTTTAAAATCTGTGACTGAGGCCACCAACTGCAGGCATGGAGCACATGGCCTGAGCTGGCCAGTCAGCGTGTTCTCTCTGCTGCTCTGGAGCTGGCACATGATCCAAGCCAACCCAAGAATGAATGCATGTCAGGACTTATAAAGGTCGTGCTAGAACAAAGGCCCTCCCTGGGAAAGGAAGGGTAGAGCCGCTGGCGGCCACCAGGCATCCTCCTGAGATGAGCCAACATTGAAGGAACAGAGTCAGGACATCGAGAGACACCGGGTCCTTTTATCATTTGAGCCCATGTCAAGCTGTAAGTGAAACCTTGAATTGTGTCAGTTATGTGGACTGATAAATCATCTTCATTATTTACACTGCTTAGTTGGATTTTCTGTTATTGGAAAAGGCATGTCTGTTACTTAAGTATGTACATCTGAACCCTGTCTGAAAAGCCAGCAACCTTTAGTCTCCATCCTTGAGGGGTGGTGCCACCCAAAAACACATGTCCTAAGAGAAGTTCAAAAGAGGAGAGAAACTCTTTTACCCAAAGGGACACCGGAGAAGGGAGAAACATCGGGTGTCCACTCAGACATGTCAGACAAACATTTTTTATTTTGTATCAGAAAGGTTTACTGGGCTAGAAAGGAACCATATTTTTGTCATTCCTGCTCAAAACTCAGGGATTCCAGTCTTGGCACTTATCAGTGGTTTCAGAGGTAATATGGTCCCAAGAGCTGACTTTTCAGCATCTTGAAAGTTCCTTCTCTCTAGCAGTAATGGAGGACACCAGAGGTGTGCACTGAAAGTGAGGACTCTTTATTGGGACATCATGACAACAAGCTGAGAGGGATCAGAGATCCCTTTGTTGAGTTACATCACTTAGACCAATGAAGGAAAACAATGGGATGACACTTTAGAGTATTCTTCAATGAGCAGTTTCAAAGCTATTTCCATCCACCCACTGATTAGAACTGCAAATCCCTGCCTTTCATTCATACAAGATTCACAGATAAAGAGCATTTAAATAGCTCTTTACAATTCTAGAAGTGGTTTCCTAAAGGTTATTTGAACATCTTGAAAACTATTAATAAACATGTCATTAGTATTTCCATTTAATTTGTGAGAAATGTGAGGCTTGGACTGACCGTCTCATTTACCTGGACCTGGTAGCGTGCCAGGAGGTGGGGTGGGACCTGAGCCTGCAGCCCCTCCTCTGTTGACCCTGTGCTGCCTCACAGGCAGCTAAGTGATGGCCTGGGCCACCTCTGCAGTGAGCCAGTCCAGCCAGACTTAGAGAAACGGTTTGGTGATTGCACAAGCATGCAACTGTTTATCACCACACACCATACATAGAGTCCCTGAGGAAGCTGGGGCGAGCTGGGCCTGGCAATCTCTAGTGAGTTAAGTAGTCTCCTGAGTGCTTTATTTAAATGATCGCGATGGACACATTTTCTGCTTTATCCCATGGAATGATGAGAATGATTCTCATATTTTCCAAATAAGTATTTTTATGGGTAGTTAGGAGGAAGGTAGTACATCCAGTGTTTCTAACCATTTTAGATATTTTTTTAAAGTGGAAAGAGACCCTTGGATCTTTTTATTTTATGTTTAACAAAATAGATAATGGTTTAGTCCAAGCCTTTCTCTGTCTTTTCTGCTTCCTCCTAAGGCTTGGAGAGGCTGCATTTGTATCTATGATGGTGAGGGGAAAAATTTTGCCTCATCTACATTTGTCTCACAGACTTAATCTAAAGTAACTTTTTACCTTATTTTAAGAAATTTATTCTTTCATTGAGAAGGTAGTTTATTCTTTAGCTGCATTATCACTTTAACCAGCAGGGCCAAGAAGTAAGTCTTAGAAATAAGCCTATAATTACCTGTTTTTCTAGATCTAATTTTAGAGGAATATAATTTTTTATAATATAAAATAAGTTGACCTAAACACTCCAACTTGGTATTAACTTATGATCAAATTATTCACAAAAGTTCTATAGACTTTTTATTTATTGGTTGGTTATGCTTAATTTGTATCATCCTCTGAGTTCTGTAGTTCTAAGGGTGTGAGTGCAGTAGTTATGAACTGGAAAGCTGGGTCACTGCTTCTAACCATTTTGACAAGGTGCACACTTGCCTGCTGCTTTGTAGAAGACATCTATTATGGATAATTCATAGGGTTTGTATGCCTAGCTAAATGAGGAAAGGACTTCTAGGATCCTACATGGCTTTACTTCTAGTTAATGTGATATGGGAGGTTTCACTGTATTTTTATAGGTAACTTCATCAAATTTACAAAACTTTTTTTTAATTCTCACCTGAGGACATGTTCATTGATTTGAGAGAGAGAGGAAAGGGAAGAGAAAGAGAGGTGGAGAGAGAGAGAGGGAAGGAAGAAGGGAGGGAGGAGGGAGGGAGGGAGAGAAAGAGGAATATTGTATGAGAGAGAAACATTGATCGGTTGCCTCTCATAAGTGCCCTGACTGGATTGAACCTGCAACCCTTTTAGTGTCTAGGATGATGTTCCAACTAACTGAGTCATCCAGCCAGGGCTGCAAAACTTTTTAGACCACTCCAAAGCATGCCAATATGTTTACTACTTAGAGTGAATAAAATCGTGACTTTTTGCTTTGATGCTAAGAAAGGCTGGTATTTACAGATTGCCTGCTCTGCTGCAGGCAGTGATCTGTGTGCTTTATACACATGTCCCTATTTAGTCTTCACAAAAACCCTGGGGTAGATATTATCACCCCTGTTTTACAGATGTGGAAACTTACCTTGCTAAAGGCTACACAGCTAGTACATGTTGGAAAATCAGTTGGTTATTTAAGTCGAGCAGGACAGTGGCTACTGAAAAAACTACCAGGAGGGGTTTTACAAAGCTGTCATCCTGGATTCCACAGTATCTCACTGGGGAGCACATTTCATGGCCAATATTGTTCAGCAATGGGCTTGTAGATGTGGGCCTGCCCTTTCGCCCCCAAGGAACAGGTACAGTGGGGATACTTCAGTCAAGTTCAGGACCTCACTAACTTGGACACTGCAGTAAGATGGCCTCTGGTCCCTCACAGTCAACTTCTCAGCAGTAGCTCTATTTATGGTCTGTCCTCTAGCACATGTCTCAATGTGAGTAAGCATGATGGAACTCAGGTAGCAATTCAGCTGCTACATGGTCCAGTTCCCCAGTTCTACCCATCATAAACCTTCTGTGGTTGATGTTAAAAGGAGAGAGAGCAGATGTACAACTGTCCTGTTGTCTTGATTGGAATAAAGAGAATGTGGTTAATTGGGAAAAGGTTCAGGAACTGAGAAAATAGTGACAAATACATGTTTCCAAAATAGATTTCTTCTATGCTACTGTTTACAATCTTGAGAATCCATATGATAAGAAACCACTAATTGATAAAGTCACACTGTGAGTGTTCCCTCTTGGGGGAAGTGCCACACTTTGCAGTATGTCCTGTTATCCCTTTGGTGCATTTCTGGGGTCCACTGAATAGGTAGTTGGTGGTGGAGGGGGCTGTAATGGAGACCAGCCATGAACTCTAATGACTGGTAATAACCTGAGCACCCTACAGGCGTCGTCCATGAGTGGAACCTAGGTGTAGGGGGCGTTGAAATAAATTTCTAAGCCCAGGATGGCGCCACTCCTGCCCGAGGTGCCACATCAGCAAACCAACACCTTGTGTCCCTATAAACACTCTGCTTGACCAGAAATGCAGCATATCCAATTAGTCAATCCACAGACACCAAGTCAGCTCTGGGCGCTATACTCATTTCCTTTCTTCTCACCCCAAACAAGCTTGACTCTGTGGCCCTACCCAATCAGGTCTTTTTTATTTTTCTCTTTCTTGTCCTTTCCCTATAAAAGCTTCCTGCTTTCTGCCCCATTTTGCAGTCCTCTATTTAAAGACTGTCTGCTTCATGAAGTGTTCAAATTTGTATCACTGAACCCTGGCTGGTGTGGCTTGGTTGGAGCATCATCCCGTAGACCAAAAGGTCACAGGTTTGATTCCTAGTCAGGGCACACACCCAGGTTGCGGGTTTGATCCCCAATCGGGGTGCATACCAGAAGACAACCAATCCATGTCTCTCTTTCTTTCTCTTTTTTTCCTTCCTCTCTAAAATCAGTGAAAAAATGTCCTTTGGTGAGGATTAAAAAAAATTAAAGTTTGTACCATTGAAATTTAATCATTTTTAACAGGAGTCTTCCACATTGGTGAGAGATCAAAGGGCTCAGGGAAGAGAGTGGGCAGAAACAAATGCCGAATCAGGTGATGACATCCCTTTGACCTCCGAGCGGGCCAGCCCCCTGCCCAGAGAACTGACGTTCTGTGTTCTATATTAATGTCAACTTGTACAGGAACTATGAAACTTATTTTTATAGCCTTAAGGTTGTTCTAAAAATTGTGTCATATTACAGGTCCAGGTGGGAAGACAAACAGGTAAAAGCAAGACATAGCAGAGCAAGACTTTACCTTTAGTATTTTTGGTATGTTAATATTTATTACCATGGCTTGGTGGTTTGATATTTGGTATTGTGATCCCTCCAACTTTGTTCTTCTTTCTCAAGATTACTGAGGCTATTTGGGGTCTTTTTTGTTTCCATATAAACTTCTGGAATATTTGTTCTAAATCTGTAAAATATGCCATTGGTATTTTAATAGGAGTTGCATTGAATCTATTTATTGTTTTGAGTGGTATGGACAATTTAATGATCTTAATTCTTCCAACCCATGAACACGGTATATGCTTTCACTTGTTTGTGTCTTCATTTCTTTCTTCAATGTCCTATAGTTTTCTGAGTACAGATCTTTTACCTCCTTGGTTAACTTTATTCCTAGGTACTTTGTTTTTGTTGCTGTTGCATTGGTACATGGGATTGTTTTCTTAGTTTCTCTTTCTGAGAGTTCATTATTGATGTATAAAAGTGCCACTGATTTTGGGGTATTAATTTTGTATCCTGCTACGTTGCCAAATTCATTTATTAAATCTAGTAGCTTTTTGGTGGAGTCTTTAGGGTTTTCTATGTACAATATCAAGTCATCTGTGAATAATGACAGCATTACTTCCTCCTTTTGTCCTGGCTGGTTTGGCTCAGTGGATTGAGCGTCGGCCTGCAAGCTAAGTGTCGCTGGTTCGATCTTCCAGTCAGGGCACATCAGAGAAGGAAAACTCTGACTCCAAAAAACCTCCGCTGCCTTGCGGCATACCTCTTCAGGGGAAAGGCTAAGGGAGTAAACCCCGACAGAAAATCCGGAGCCGGAGTCCCTAAGGCGGTTTGACATTGTAGTCAACACCAGCAACTCCTGCGGCGCACCTGAAGCCAAGCTGTATTGACTCCATCTTTCCCTTGGACCCTTCAGCTGCGAAGAGAGGGGGGGTCTGCTGCATGGGCAACAGCAGACCCTCCATATCACCCTGCCCAGGCTCTGTAGCTTCAGCTTCACGGGAGAGGACACTCCAGCGTCATCGCAAGATGTCGATTCAACACGGGAGGAGACAGATACCGTGTCACTCCCGAGTCGGACTGCACAACCATTCTCGGCGGTGCAGATAGACTCTTAAGAAGCTACACCATCATCTCTCGAGACGGATGGCTGCCGACGACGACGACGACTTCCTCCTTTCCAGTTTGGATGTCTTTTATTTCATCTTCTTGTCTGATTGCTGTGGCGAGGACTTCAGTGCTATGTTGAATAAGAGTGATGAAAGTGGACTTCCCTGTCTTGTTCCTGATCTTAAGGGAGATGGTTTTAGTTCATGCCCATTGAGTATGATTTGACTGTAGGTTTTTCAGATACGGCCTTTATTGTGTTTAGGTATGTCCCCTTTATTCCCATTTTGCTGAGAGTTTTTATCAAAAATGGATACTGGAGCTTTAAAAATAAAGATCACATGATCATATCAATAGACGCAGAAAAGGTATGTTAATATTTAAATAGCCCCCGTCCCAAGTCAAAGCTACTTGCTTAGGAATTTACAAAGGACAGATGTAACACTCAAGTGTAAGTTCACCATAGGTCTTTCAAATGGTAGTTTTAATCTTTAACCTTTCCCATTATCAGGACCACCCATATGTTCTCCAGCTCCACAGGCTTGTTTTGTTGCCCCAGCTGGAGAGCCCTGCATCTTATTAAGTGAAGATTCTTTGAAATTATCTGAATTTTTTCAAAGGGACAGAGGATACCCTTTCATGTGTCTTCTTTTCTAAGTTGCGATTCGTCTTCTTTGGGTGGGGGATTTAATGCCCATTTAATTAGTTCACTAAGTATCACTGTCACAGCTTGTGAGGGTATGAAGACCCAAAGTAATAGCAGCAGCCTACTGACTGAAGGGAAGTGATGCAGCTCAGGAGCTTAGTCAGCTCTGTTCTCACAAGAAAATAATGCACATTTGTAACCAAGAGAGGGAAGGAAGGCAAGAGACAGTCTATAAGTCTTTATATCTAGCTTAGAACGGTCTAGAAATTGCCTCTTCATTTTGGGTCAGAAGTGTCCCTAGTCTCATGGAAACTGGAGATACTTTAGTAGTTTTGAACTACTAAGAAGCACAAAGTTGAGAGTAATTCTTGCCTCTTTGTTGGACTCATGCCCCTATTTCGTTGTCTTTATTGGTGAAACTGGGCCATAATATTCCAGGGAAAATTAATATTTCCCTTCATTAGGGTTCTCACCAGAGGGTGCAGGGTCTGCTGTGGGCTTGGGAAGCCCTTCAGGTTGGGTAGTGGAACCTGATTTAGATAACCTGTGTGGCCGACGGGTATACTTCTCTATTTCAAAATTAGTCCGCATTGGATGGAGGATTAATATCTCTATTTAATTCACCAAATATTGTCACAGCTTGTGAGGTTCCAGAGACCCAAATTGGTAGAGTGTCAGGCACAAAGCCTAGCACAAAATAACAGCTCAGTAACTCTGTGGGTAGTGACCCTTTTGACTTCTCATTTATTCTACATATTATTTCAGAATTTTTCTGCCCTCCCACGGAATCTTCAGTGTTGAAAAGGCTCTCAGAGGTTATCGAGTCCTGTTATTTTTCAGATGAACAAATTGAGTCCAAGAGAGGGTAAGTGACTTGCCTGAGGCCACCCAGCTTTCTGACTTTGCTCTTAAACCCCTGTCATCAGATCCTTTCTGATGTGCAAGCTCTGCCGGCATATCCCTTAAGGATGAACAGAACTGACTCTTAATTTCAGACATGTTTCATATTCTGTTGACAATTACATTGCCCATCTTGTCATTTATAGCTTTGACTTTAGAGCTTTGGGGAGCACCTTAAAATTTAATTGCAAACACTCTACCCATCCAAATGGGCACTCCCCCTGCC
Source organism: Furipterus horrens (assembly GCF_987537825.1). Taxonomy (NCBI): domain Eukaryota; kingdom Metazoa; phylum Chordata; class Mammalia; order Chiroptera; family Furipteridae; genus Furipterus; species Furipterus horrens. The sequence continues at coordinate 169,791,939 of NW_028327174.1, read as the reverse complement.
TAATAACGAGGCTTTTAAGTGGTAGCATAGGAGAGCAGCAAGATGATAGCTCATGTAAAATGAGAAATCTGGGCAAATGGGATTTGATAATGGGTTTTTCAGTGACACTGGTTGTCTTATCTGTAGTTATGTTGGTACATTTTGTATTTTGAAGATACAAAATGTCAGGTTATTGCCCAAATACTGGTTAAGATTTTGATTATTTTTCAGAATTGTAGCCCAGTACCTCAGGATTCTTTTTTATCTTTTTCAAAGCTTTATGTTGGATGTTCCTGTTTTCTTCTTATTTTTTTAGAAGTTGTACTTTCTAATGTTTGTAGATCTAGCAAATAAAGAAAAAAAGTTTTTCTTTCCTATTGCCTCAGTGATTTAATTGTTCTATTCTTGGAGTAGAAATTCCAGGTACTCTTGGAGTTGAGACACCTAGAAGAACTGCCTATGAGCTTGGCAGCTTTTAATTGAGAACATTCATTCACTCATTCACTTTTCAAACTTTTATTAAGTACTGATGTGCACAGCACCCAAGGTGGTGAAAGGAATGCAAAGTGAGTAAGTCGTGGCCCTCATCACAAGGAACTTGGAGTCCCCTGGAGGAGACAGGCCCGGTTTCAATAAACAGTGATGGGAGACAGGAAGTACATGATGCCTGGGGAGGAGCAAGTGCCAAGAGGGCATGAGGGAACAAAGGCTAATCCCAGAAATGGGCCTCTGGAAGTGATGTGAGACCAGCTGGGTTCTAAAGAATGCTGGGGAGTATGAAACTGGGAAGATGGTAGTGGGGGAGTGCAGGCAGGGAGAGGACTAGGAGCTTGGGTATCCCAGGCAGAGGGAACAAGATGGGTAGAAGGAACAGGATGAGCAGAGGTGGGTAGGTGAGGAGACAGAAGTGAGGCTTTGAACTTGGAAGCTATGCTATGGAGTTTGTATTCTTAGGTCAGTGGGGAGCTATAGATGGATCTTAAGTAAATGGTGGGATTAGCTTTATATTTTAGAAAGATAAAGAACTATTGGAAGGGTATAAATCCCTGATTTCACGTTTGGATCCAATAACCAATTGGATTTCTTAGACTTGCCTCTCAACCCCCTTCTTGGAAGAGTCTGTATCTGACCCCCAACTCCCTCTAGCCAATAGCTGCCCCTGGGTAACAAGTCCTGTAGGTGCCCTCAGAAACGGAACCCACTCTCCCTCTGAGTCAGGGCCTGATGCAGCCTGCTCCAGGGTCCCAGAGGGAAAGAACAATGGTAATCACACCAATGTTACTGCTGCTTCTAAGACATCAGTCCTTGAGTTTAACAAGTGCATGCAAATTATGGGTCTTGACATTTCAACAAAGGATTCTAGGCTACATTAATATTGTCACAGAATGAAGTTCTCTGATGCTAGCAGGTCTTAGAGAAATTGAGAAATAATTTTCCTTCTCACCAGACCTGCAAACAAATTCCTGATTAATGAATTTGCTGAGTGACTCCCTATGGAGAGTCAGCCTTGGGAAGTGGAGAGAACTGAATCAGGAGGCAGCGTGTCTACTAATGCACACATTTTGGTCAAATCTTCAGCAAAGAGTGCATTTCCTTGGAATTCAACTTGTTAATCTATAAAGTAAAAGTTTTGAATAGGAAGACCCCAGGGTCCCTCAATTCTGTGATTCAGTGATTTGGCCCAACTTTATTACAACATGTATTAGATAGGTTACTCTGGTTTTTGTTATATGTATAAATGGAAGGTATTTTGGGCAATCCCATCAGCTTAGCTACTGAGGAATTCACAACAGAGGTGTTGTTTGAACGAAATCAAGTTTTTGTGTGTGTCTTTGTATGCAGCACACATGGGGAAAATAGTGTAGAGTCACAAAGCATTTCCAAATATCTCATTACCTCATTAAGTTGTTATAATAACTCTGTAAGTGCATAATCATCTCCATTGCACCATGGAGGAACCTGAGCCATAGGCAGATAAACGTGAATTGTGCAGGTCATCCATTTGTCTACATTGTGCTGAGGTCCAAGCCCTCACTTAAGCAGCAATTCTAGCACTTTTCCTGCCATGGTCAAGATGCTGCCACTTAAATACCCCTCAAATCAAAAGAGTAGAGGGGAAGTGAAATTTGTATTAAATTTGTTTGGATCTCTGTCTATGCAAAGAAAATTAAATTAAAAAACAGGAGTAGCCCTGGCCGGTGGCTCAGTTGATTGGAACATCATTGTTTTGTACACCAAAGGGTTGTGGGTTCAATCCTTGGTCAGGGAGCATATGGGAAGCAACCAGTCAATGTTTCTCTTTCACATTGATGTTTTTCAATCTCTCGCTCTTCCTTCCTCTCTCTCTCAAATCAATAAACATCCTTGGGTGAGAATTAAAAAAAAATAAAAAATAAAACAAAAACAAAAAAATGGGAGGGAAAGGAAAGTGTGTTAGGCAGAATTCTGGAGATGTTAGCCCAATATTTCCATCCCCTAGTTAATCAATCAGACACTAATCTAGGTAATGCTAAAGGGACTTTGCAGAGATAGCTAGGGTTCTCAAGCAGCTGACCTTAAAATAGGCATATTATCCTGGATTATCTGGTAGGCCCAATGTAATAACACAAACCCTTAAAAGCAGAAGAGGAGGAAGATGTATCAGTCAGAGAAATAAGGCAGAAAGAGAGGTCAGAGAGATTTGAAGCGCTGTTGGCTGGCCTTGGAGATGGAGGATGGAGGTCACGAGACTGCGGGTTGTTCCAGGAGCAGGGCACAGTACTGACCCAAAGCAAGAAATCGGAGACTGCAGCCCTGTAAGGAAGGGGAACCTGCCAACAACTCGAATGAACTTCGACAGGTTCATGCCCAGAGCCTCAGAGCCCTGCCAACACCTCAAACTGAGTCTTGTGTGGTTCCAGCCAACACAGAGGACCAGCCATGCTGTGCTGTGGCCAGACTTCCGACTGAAAGACACTCCGACATAATACACTTGTGCTGTGTTAACCTGGGTGTTTGGAGTCATTTTAGTCTGCTAAATTTGTAGCAATAGAAAACTAATCCAGAGGAGTGAACTGAAGAAAAAGGAGGACAGAAAAGAGCTGAAAGCCAGCCACCTTGCTGCCATGTGATGAGTTCCTCCCATCTTATGAAGCAGAGACACAACCACGTTAATAAACAACTCTGACCACCTTGTCTCTTGCTTGACCTCACCGTTTTCATGTTCGGCTTCAACTTCAAGGTGATGCTTTTTATTTGTTTGCAAGTGTACGAGAAGTTTATTTTAAACTCCTTTGGAATGAAGAGAATGTGAGAATGGGGAATATACCCTTTCCTCAGTTAAAAAAGTCAGTTTGTGCAGAACAAGTTGGATTTTCAGGCTTTGTATGTGATCAGACTCAGTGTGGAATAATGGTTTGGTTTAAGTGTTCGGGGGAAGGGGATAAACACACACTAGATGAGGCCAGGGAGCAGCCAGTGCTGTCCTGTATGACCGCCGGGTCTGGGAAGTTGCCTCTCCCACTTGGGCCCAGATTGCTCAGCCAGCTTTGGGGCCTGTATTTGCATGGAGCTGTTTACAACATGAAGACGTTCTCAGGAGGGAATTCCACATCTCCATAGCTCTCTCATCCACATATTGTTTTTCTTGATTTTTGAATCTATTACAATGTTGGATTTTATTGAAGTGATCTTGGCTATCTTAATGTTTTAATGTCAGAAAGGTGGAATTTTCTGGCTGATTTTACCAAGTATGAGCATACCCATGCAGTCAGTGCATATGGGACAAAATTCCCTGAGCCAAGGGACTGAAGAGGAGTGCTGGGGCCCGGGGATGGGAGCTGTGGGAGCAGTTGGGGCAGAGATGGCTATCCAGTGTCCCATTCGAAGGCCCTGTCCAGCATGTGGGCCTTGGCATGTGTGCTGGGGGCATAAGTGGAGGGCACTAGCGATACCATGGGGAACTCTGCCATGAGGAGTTCTCCACAGGGCCCTTTGGAGGGCTCAGACACATGCCTCCCAAAACACTTTCCTTTCGGCCAGGTCTTGTCCCTAACTGTCAGCCTGAGAAGCACAGGCAACTAACAGGAAAAGAACTATGCTGGAACGAATGAACTAAAGAAACACTTGCTCATTTCCCTCTCCTGGCTTCTCACCCCAGCACCCCAGAGGAGTGCTCCCCCAAAGACCAGGAGCTCGATCCCTTCCCTGCACACATTCATGGTCTTGCTCAAGCTGGCACTTGAGGAAAAGAGAAGATAAGGCTTCAATTGAATCTGAGGTCAAATCTATGGTCTGAACTCAAAATACCATCGTGGGAAGGAATTGAGAGATTTGACACAATGTGATTGAAAATAATCATTGGGAGAAAATAAAACTGTTTCATGCTTATAACTCTATGGAGGTGAGAACTGTTCTATCCATTGGTACAGGTGTTATACGGTAGAAAGATTATACGGGCTCCAGATGGCCCCGATGGGTTCTGGGGGAAAGTGTGAGGGCCGATGGGTTTGGACTCAATGAAAGGAAATGACTGGAGGTAGAATATGCTGACCGAGAAGGAGTGAGTCCCCCGTCTCTACAGGGATGCAGGCAGAGATTGGAAGTGGGATCAGAGAGATGCTCCTTAAAGTCACTGCAAACCTAGGGCTTCTCTTCCTCTCCTGGGACTTATGAGAGAGGTGGGTAGGTGGGGCTGGTCGGGAGGAGAGAGGGGACTGTTTGTGGTCTGCAGCTGTGAATGGCCCTGGGGCCGACCCGGGCCTGGCGGTGGGTGTCAGGTGGGGCTGGGCTCACTAGGCCGGCGTCTTTAGTTGCTTTTGCACAGACTTAGGCAGGCTCTTCTGCCAGTCCCTACGTCCTGCACCTGGTCATGGGCATGGAGTCACTCAAAAAAAGGTTAAACTAACTGTTGCATTGGGTATGACCCAATCTGACCCAAGAATTCCAAGGTTAGGTGAAGCAGTGACAGGTCCCCACAGGGCACATGCCCTGGTCTTTGCAGACCTTCAGGTCGTTAACTGTGCTTCCACTCTGGTGGGAGGGCTAGCCACTCCTCCCATTTGGTCTTCTCTGCTGTGAATATGGGGTGGGTGTGGATGTCTGTAAGTGGGAAGGGCCTGGGTGTGGAGCCCTTGCCAGGGGTGGCCAGCAGGTGGCTGCAGAGCTTAGTCATGGGACTTCGGGCCCCATTACTGTTGATTTAAGCTTGGGGAGAAAAGAGATAAAAAACAACAGATGAGATCATTAAGTAGCCCCAGGGCCACAAAGAATAATAGCAGTTCAAATCCACAGCTTCCATGGGCCACCTTGATCTCCAGACTTATTTCCCTAGGTGTCAATTCTTTTATATTCTCCTCCTCCCTTGACTAAATAAAAACATCCATTCCCATTCCCCAGCCCTGTCCTTGCCTGGCCCCACCGTGTCCTCTGATTCACAGAAAGAAGGTGAAGGACGCTGTTGCTTCTATGAGAAGAATGCAGCTGAAAGAGGCCCACAGCAGATTTTGCGAAAAGGCCAGTGTTGCTAGTTAAACTTGAATTTCAGATAAACAACAGTGTGATATTTGGGACATACACTAAGAACTTACTCATTATTTATCTAAAACTCAAATTTAATTGGACATACTATATTTTATCTGGCAACCCTCCATTGGGCTGATTTCTGCAGTTTAAAGCCCTTTCCCAGAAGCAGCCGAATCTGTCTTTGGAGTGGGGACAAGTCTAGGCACAGGGGCCACTCCAGTCTTTGTCTCTCTACTAGGGGATGAGTGTGAGGCACTGGGTGGAACCTGAATGGCCTGCTTTACCAGCTCGGGGCACAGACGCAGACATGGTCACATCTTCCCTTAATATTCACAGTGGGCTGCGGTGAGCCACCTGCCCACCTTAAGGAATGTCCGAACCCTTCTCAGAGTATCCCCCCCACTGGCGTTTGTTCAGTTTGAGATCAGTCATGTTTCCAAACATCAGGCCTGCCTTCCTACCGTCACCCCCAAGAAAACCCCCCAAAACTGGGGAATCTTGTTTTTTTTTTTGCCAGTTACTGTACTATATTATGTTACTTTAAAAACCCTTTTTTGGGGTGTGATGTGCTCAATGCTGGACGAGTCCTTCATGCAAAGCTCTCACCAGCCTTTGTGGTTCTCTGAGGAAAGCCATTTCCACTCTTGGCTGAGGTTTGGTGGTTTTGTATTGGGGCACCTGCCTGAGAAGGGCCACAGCCAGATGGTACAGGTTGAGCTGGGCTTACCAGTCAGATAGCCATATTCCTCTGGGGTGCTTGTTTCTGTTCTGCCAGGTGACCGTGGCCAGAATGTTCCAGTCCCACCAAGAGGCTCTAACAGCGTGAACTGCAAAGACTCAGGTCAGTTCCCTGTGGCTGTGCTCCCAGGTGTCCTCCCATCTTCTCTGGTTAGAAGTGTCCCGGAGGGGAGGCCCGTGCTAAGGCCCCGGGCAGAGGAGGCTGACTGCCTCACCTCCACAGAGCCGGAAAGCTCACCTAAGCAACTCGTTCTCAAAATGTGCTGGGCCCATCTTGAAAGAAAAGCAGTCAGAAATTTTAAGATGGCAGCTTCTTAAAATTCCTCTTGACTATGTCCTTGAATGGGAAAGAAAAGGGGATTTCGTGCTGAGTCTTGGCCGATTTGATCACCTCACAGCGTTGTTGAAAAGAGCATTAGCAGCCAGTTGGGAATGGTAGTACCACGTAAGAGCAGACTGTGTGCGCACATGTGTGCGCATGTGTGCATGTGCCTGTGTCTAGTTAAAGTTCAGCTGATCTGTGGTTGCCCCTGAGTGTCTCTCAGGCCAGGAGCAGCCTGACTGCATGTCTCCTGTCACAGAGCATTTCTTCAAAGTGGTAAACACATGCACGATCCACATTGTGTTTTAAGGAGACAATAGTTCAAAGGGTTTTCCGGGCTATTTTTAACATTGATGTCTGGAAGGAAAATGATGTCACATACTGGGAAAAGTGTCCAAATGTTCCCAGAGATCACAGCTGAAGAATTCTGGTTTTCGTTTTTCTCAGAGTTGGGATCACTCAAAAAGGGTGAGTTTTAAACCCCTCATTCCAAAAACGGTTTGCAGCATGAACTTTACCTGGAGTGGCTTTCTCTCCGGCGGTTTGTCAAAGCGACATGAGCACTCCGGCAAGCCAGGGGCCTGGGTGGGCAAGCCGGTGGCAGGGAGGAGGGGTCATCCCCTGGTGGCAACCTCAAATTCCAGAGGAGTAGAAGGCCAGACATGTTAAAGTGAAGAGAGAAAACAAAACAAAACAAAACAAAACAAAAAGCCTTCCCAAAACAGGTGGTCATATTAGGATTTCCTGCCTCTGCTCCATGATCCTGGATAAGATACTGAACCCCTCTGATTTTCAGTCATCTCATTGGTAGTGTAGGGTAACGCCTACCTCAGAAGACTGTTGTGAGTATTGCTACGATAATGAGTAAAAACTATCGCACTGCGCGTTACATACTAGGTCAAACAAGTATTAGTTCTCATCTCTCCTTTCCTTTGACTTTGTTTACTCCTCCATGCGTTATTTCCCACATTGTTGACTAGGGAACAGCTTATAAAGATCTCCCCAAACTGCCCTGGCCTGCCGCTTTGAAGTGAGAAAGAGCACTCAGAAGACATAAAGTCACAGGAAGGTGAGGTGAAGAGGAAAGAACAGGATTATGGCTTGCTCTGCTCCCTTTGGGGAGGGGGGGTCCACCTCTCTGCAGGAAGTGGTGGTTTTATCTGCAGATGAGTGAGATCCTGGCATAGCCCATGCAATGGCTGGGACTCTTTTGGCTGTTTCACCTGGGGTTGTAAATTGTCAGACAGAGGTAGGTCAGCCCCTGTTGGCCAGGACTCCCAGAACAGCCCAGGCCTGCTTTGGTATTTAGGTGCAAAACGATGCCCTCCTGGGGTCACGCCTCTGGCACTGTAGGCTTCTTGGTGGGAACTGTATTCTTTAATAACTTATTTCACTTTTGCCCCCTGGCCTGGGTTTCTTCTTTGCTTATCACAGAGACTGGAGATAGTTGATTATCTCATTAGAGGAAACGTGATGTTTCCCTAGGACACTCCCAGGGAGGAGGAGGGGAAGCAGTCATCAGTGGGAGAGAGATAGGGCCCTACTTTGAGAGCCTGGTGCAGGCAGTCACCCATTCCCCTTCCTCTCAGAGGGAGCATATTGGGTCAGCTTTGGGTGAGAGTGGGTGACAATTTCTCGACTATCATGCAAAATCTGGAAACTGACCCAGCCTCCTCCCCTCTTCTGTTCATTGCGCATTTAGTAACTATAGCTCAGTGACTCCTTTTTCTAAAAGCAAGAGCCTAAAAAATGGCCTGTTTGGTGACTGTGGATCTGAGAAACAGTCCTGTTGACATTATTTTTAAGAGAAGGGTGCCTTTTTTCATAAGGATGGTGCTTCTGCCTACTGCTGACATTTGTATTTAGACCAGCTTGCTTCATCTGCTGGTCCAGCTTTAGGCTTTGGTCATTGGTCAAAGGGACGTGGGGACGAGCATGAATGAAGGATGGCCAAGCAGGCTGGGGTGGATTCCTCACAAGCTCCCACTGGTGTGGATGCTGCTGACATAGGGACCGCACCCTGAAATCCACTGCTCAGATGTCCTAAGGAATGAGTTGGAAAATCATGTGTGAGTAGTTTTCAATTCCTTCTGGTCCCCAGGGCAATTGAGGATGTCCAGGGGAAGGGGTCAACCTGAATGACTGGAGTTGGGACCAGAAACTTAAAGAGAATTGGACGCCAGTACTGACTGTCACCATCGGAATAAACAACATGTGCCTTTTATTCTTCAGGAATGGTGGGGACGTGACCTGATAAGGGTGTCCTCACCAAAGGCACGTCCACACACAGCTCCCACACATCTCCCACGCCGCGGCCTGTTCCCCATCACCACCCAGCTGATCCTCACCTGCTACGCCTCTGCCGCCTGGGCTGCGCAAGGGATTCTGGACCACAGGCATGTTTTATCCATCATGGCTTGGTTGTTACTATACACAGTGTTTATTTTTCTTCATAAAAAGATGCAAGCTGTGAGCCTCCAAATGCTGGAAGCTCAGAATATTCCATTTGTTTGTGGAGAGACAGACTGGATGGCACAATTTCAATCAAACTATGAAATGCAGCCTGGCATGCCTGGAGAGAGAGGAAATAATAACACTGCGTGCTCTTCTTTCTGAGAACCCTGAGAACGGTGTACACTCGGTTAACTCATTAGTCCCTGGAAGGGGTCCTGGTGGACGTATTCTACCAGGGATGGTACCAGGAACTTGGTCAGAAATGGCCCTGTTCCTCCTGGGACAGGCAGGGCAGTGTGGCCCATGCTATGCCTCGTTGATTTACTCTGGGTAACCAGGCATATGCCCCCTTGCTTCCCAAATGGAAATGGCCCTTTTCTCCCTAATTACAAAAGTAATAAATCACTATTTTTTTTGGAAACAAAGATTAAATACCAACATTATCATCGTCATCAACATCATCAACATCATCATTCCCCCTGTCTGAATCAATCTGCCTGTCTGTACCTTACCTGCCTTGTCACCTGTGGACATCTCCCAGGGTTAACACCTGTAGATCTGAATCCTACATAGTGATGGCTGAATATTATTCCAGCACGTGGCTATTCAGCCCCCGAATGATGGACAGTTGGTTGGTTGCAAGTTTTTTCTTTTGTCAACTGGGCTGAATTGAACACTCTTATATATATGTCTTAGCCCCTTTGTTTCCTTATTTGCTTAGGATAAACTCTTAGCAGTGGAATTGCTGGGGAAATGTTTTTGATGAACATTCCTAAACTGCCTTCCTTGAAGTCCATGTAAATGACACTCAATACCACAAAGTAAGATCCTCACACCCTAATTCTTTGTCATTTTCTGGGGTCATCTCTCTTAGGTTTCTGAATGATTAGTATACTTTAACATGGGAAATCTTTATGTAATAAAGATTTTTATTTTTTCTTATTATGAATTGTAGTTATAAGTATTGTATTATTGTAATAATAGTATTATTTGACTGTTTCCTTATTTCAACTTTTTGTTATGAAAATGTCCAAACTGTGAGAAAAGTTGAAATAATAGTACAATGAAAACCCACATACCTTCCATCTAGATTCAGTTATTTCCATTTAGCTGTGTATGATTTATCTATATCTATATCTCGTAAGTATGAATTTAAATTTTCCTAACAACCACAGTAGTATTATTACACCTAAGAAAATTAAAAAAAAATGAAAGGACAACATATTGTATAGTTCCATTTATATGAAATATTCAGAATAGGCAAATCCATAGAGACAGACAGTAGATTAGTGATTAGTGTTTGCTAGGAGTGGGATGCGGTGGGTGACAATGGAAAGCGATTACTAATAGGTATAGAGTTTCTTTTGGGGGTGATGAAATGTTCTAAAATTGTGCAACTCTGTGAACATACTAAAAACTATTTAATTATATACTTTAAATGGGTGAATTAAATATGTGGATAAAAAAGAAAATTATTAATAATTTTATATTATCTAATATCTAGTCATGTTTAAACTAACCCAGTACACACAAAATATTCTTTCAGTGTAATGACTGTTATATACCATATAGAGATAATCAGGACTCTCAATCCTGACTTAAATGTTACAATCACTGGGGACTATATTTACAAGAGACTCTGGGGTTTAAATTAAAAATTCTTCAAGGAATTTTGAGGGGTGGGGGCTGGGGGTAAGATTCGTTTTTTAATTGGAAGTTTTCCTGCAAGTTAGCCAATTTTTCTGGAGAGGAGATGCTAAGGGCCCTTGGCGCAGGGACAGTGTCAGGGCAAAAAGAAGGAATATGGACAGCTGGGTAGATGGTAACAGCCCCTGCACTGCTGTGGCCACTGTCAGCCCAGCACGAAGGAAATGACCGAGCAGGGAACTACCAGAGTTGATGAAGATGAGATTTTGGTGGTGAGGGCTGGAGAGAATGTGGTAGCGACAGCCCAAGAACTCTCAGGCCCTCCACAACGTCTCTGTCTCCACATCTGTGCAGGGCTGGTGTGGGTCTCCCGCCGTGAGGGCGTGTGCATCCTGATGGCCCGGTATCTGCTCCCTGTTCTGTCGCCTTGTTTCCGACCCCCCGTGGGGAAGAAAACTAAGCAAAGGTTTCATCTGAAGTTACCCGAGTCTCTCATTGCCAGGAGAGTCCACTTCATTTAGAACTTGGAACTACCATGGTTTTCAACAGCGACGCTTAATGAACTGGGCCTGGGAAACAGGCAATAAACTTGCTGGCCTGCGTAACCGAGTATCGTTTCTCTTGTACTGACTGCAATAATGTGTTTTATTTCCCCACTTTTTATTAGCTCCCAGCCCAAGGCCAAGCTACGTGAGCCCCTGTGGCTTTCTTCTGGGGAGCACTGTAAATCTCAGCTTCACATTGGCCTTCGGAGCATTGCAAATGTCCTCCACTGCTTTTCCAACAGCAGACCAAACCCTCGCAAATGAGATTTCAGTAACGGCAGTGGTTCGACGTCTCCCATCGTACAAAAGCAATCTTTGTTTCCCTCTTGTGTTGGTTTGGATTTATATTAACTGGGTTTATGTAAGCTGGCAGGATGTTTTTTAATGAGACTGGTGATGCCAACCTAAAAAAGTTAAAACACTCTTATAATTACATAAAACAGATTACAGTGGAGGACGCACCACTGGGATATTTCTGGGATGTGTCTGAGAGTTGGATTTCTGCTCTTTCCAGCTTCCTTTGGAAACATATTTGCTTTAGGTTTGAAATCATCAGTACTTTGTTAATTGGTGGCAAAAATTTGGCATTTGCAACAGAAGAGAGAGAGAGGGAGAGAGAGAGGGAGAGAGAGGTATGGTTGGGTACCCAGCATCAGGGACTTGGGGTGTCAGTCTCAGTTTAGCCATCTGAAACTACTAAACCACTCAGTGCCTCAGTTTCCTTAAGTGCTCTTTATCTCTGACCTTGAATGTACCACTCCCATTCTGGGACTCTGTCAGCACAAATGAGCTCTTCAAAACTGCGAGATTGCAGTTTTATTGCATTTACTGGTATGGTGAACAGAGATTTTCCCCTTACCTCAAACTTAGAACTATGAGTTTTATCTTCAATCCTAATTAGAAAGGAAAAAAATAACACTATGAATAAATGGTATCTGTAAAATATATGTGCCACAGCCAGGCTATGAAAGAAAACTTATTTCTCAAGACTTTCTGAGAATTATTTTAGAGATAAATGCTAATTCTCCCGTAAATGAAATGTACAGAAATTTAAAGGCTGCAAAATCCAAATGCTTCAGTGACCTCTCTTGACTACGTAAAACTATTAGCATGTGAGCCACCTCTCCATCCTCCTGCCCATCATCAGCCACCCACCCACATATCCACACACCCATCCATCCACCCCCCTCCACTCTCCATCTATTTACCTACCCATCCATCCACTCCCCATCCATCTATTCATTTGGTCATCATTCCTACCTTTTTAGAGCCTCTACCATATAACCATGTTTCTAGCTTCTGTAAACTTGGTGCTTTCATATCTGCTCTGCATGCATATTTTGAACACATTTGTTCTGGATAAGTTGATGCCATGCCTGAGTCAACTTGCTTTGCTGTCCTGTCTTCCTTAACATCTCCCACGTCCTCAGGAGGTGTGCTTTTCAAATACAAAGCAACCAATCCAGAGCCTACATCCCCAATCACCTCCCTTATTGGATTCTCACACTTGAGGCCACTATCCACTGCACCCCCCCTTTTATTAATCCTCACTCAAGGATAGTGCTCTGACAGGGAATGGAACCCACAAACTTTCGGTTACTGGATGATGCTTCAACCAACTGAACCATACCGACCAGGGCTCCACCTGCCCTATTACTCCAAGACCAGATGCCAGGCAACTGGTAAGAGCCCCAATACTCCAGAGCCCTCTCAAAATTATTCCAGCAAGCTAATCCCAGGCCTCTTTATCCTGCTTTGCCTGTTACGTCCTGTGGAAACCATAATAAAGTCTCTTGTTCATGTTTTCTCCCCGCTTCCTCTGCCTCCTGACCAACTCTGGTGATTCTTCATGTGACTCCATGCCCCTGGGGCATGGTGTGCCCTCTTTTCTTGGAACTGTGAGTAACAAACTATATCTTTTCAATGACAGTCCTGTCCTGGTTTGTAGCTTTACCAAAACTGAATAACATTAAGACCTCTACTATGTCCCAGGCATTGTGCCAGGCACTGCAACATGAAGATCAGCAAAGCAGAGCCCCTGCTTTGGGATCCTCAGATCTTTATAATTTAGATGGAGACCCAGACGAGCAAACACAGAGTGACAGCACAGGCAGGGTGGGGAAGGCTGGATTCACGATTTTGCTGTGAGCACCATGAGAAGGAGACTGGAGAGAATGGTTTGAGCGTGGATCTTGAGACACAAGAAGCGGGAAGAAGCACGTGTAGAGGCACAGAGCTGGAGCAGCTGTGGTGAAGGTAAGAGGAGGCAAGAAGTTTGGTGTGGCTGTAATGCAAGGTGAGGGTTGGCAGGAAGACTCAGGGTGGTAAATTTGGGTCTTGAATGCCATGCTGAGGATTGTGGACATGAATCTGAGTGATAAGGAGCCAGTGAGGCTTAAAAAACAGGTGGGAAGGGAATCACCTCTTGTAGGCAACAGGGGAGTAGGTGTTCACTGGCAGGTAGAGGAAATAATAGGTGTGAATATTTCTGTTGTCTCTGAATTGAAGGCTGAAAATGTAAGACAACATGGATGGAACAGTGGAAGAGGTCCTATGGCGTCAGTGCTGTGTGTCTGAGTGAGCCTTTCTGTGCACATGCTGGGCACTGGGATGCGGTGGACGATGCGGAAACCTCTGGACGTGAGTGACACAGGCTTCATCCTCGTGGTGTGTATGGTCTGGTGGTGGAGCGAGCAGCCTTGCCCTGGCTACAGAACAAAGCAGAATGGAGGAAGTGCTCCAGCAGCTGTGAGCCTGAGCCCCAAGGGGTGAGGACCAACTTCCTGGGAGATGTGGCTTTTGAGCTTGATCTAAGGATGTATAAGAAGCCCACAGACTGAGAAAGAAGGGGACTGATCCTTTGGTTGCAAATATGGCAAGCAGAAACATCAAACCCTTCCAGCAGAAAAATAAAAGTAAACCTGAGGAGTGGGAGCAGGGGTGCCTGGGGCTTTTTCTCCATCTTTGAGACTGGAGATCCTCGGCTGTGATTAAACAGCCATGAACATGTTTCTAATTATCACGTCGAGTCTTTGATCCGTTTTAATTATTTGTTTCCCTCTACAAATTTGACTCACTGGTGCTGTGTTTAGCCAGCTGCTCTGGTTGGAGGTGCTCAGGCGATGGGCCATGAATGTTTCCCAAATGGAATACAAGTGCCCTGCCTTTCTCTTCAGCTGCACACATATGGAGCTCCTACTATGTGCCAGGTGATGAGGAGTGCGGGAATGGATAGGACCCCATCTGAGGTTGCCTCCAGTGCTTCTGTCAGTTTGTCTGTCTTGCCTCAGGAGAAGATTCTGGAGGAAAAGAGAAATTATGAAAGAGTCTTGATCAATTAGAACCCAACCTACAGAAATACTAACACTTTGCAGGTGGGCCAAAGCTGGAGACGTGCTAATAAAAAAAGCTTTCTGGGTAGGCCTTACAGGATCCAAAGGATCAGCTTCTGCACTTTGAGTGTAAAACCTTCCGTAATAAACAGATGAAAGTGCAGTATGGTTCACCCAACTGACTGAGGCTGGAGTCAGTCATGCAAAAAGGATTTTAAAATAAAGGCTTATAAATTTCAGAATTTAAAAATATACTTTATTGAAGCACATATTACATATAATATAAATCACCTATTTCAAATGTACAATTCAATGATTTTTTTTTAGTAAATTTCCCAAATTGTGCAGCCATCACCACAAATCACTTGTAGAACATTCCATCACCCTAATAATATTTCTAACACACATTTACAATTAATCCCCATTACTCCCTTCTTGTACCCCAGACAAGCATTAATCTACTTGGTTTCTGTAGATTTGCCACTTCTGGACATTTTATATAAATGGAATAATAATATAATATGCAGTTTCTTGTATCTGGTTTCTTTTACTTAGTAAAGCATTTTGAAGTCCATTCATGTCTCTTGTGTTTTGGTGCTCTATTTCCTTGCATTGCTGGATCATATTTAATTGTATGGACCAACAAATTTTTTTTTATCCATTGCAGATTTGAATTGTTTTTAATTTTTATCTATTATGAGTGGTGCTGCTATGACCATTCCTGTGCAAGTCTTTGTGTGGGAGAAAGACTTAAAACTTGGAATAAAAATGTTTTCTCCAATTCTCAGTTATCCAGAATGCAACATCAGCTCAAGAAAAAGGTTTTATGTGCAGGCCAGGGTTTTATTGTTCTATCAGGTGAATACAAAAGAAAAAAAAAAAAAAGACTCACCCTGAGTTTGGAAAGAAATCAAGCTGAGTCCTGGAGGCTAGGTATGGCTGTTAAGCTGAGGGGAATTGACAGCACTTCTGAATTTCAGGCAGTTGGTTCCTGGGTATTGGAATTGATCACTAAAAAGAAGGTGAAAAATAAAAGTACAACTTATATACTAAGAAAGGAGAAAAAATAATCCAAATTGCTCAGTTCAAACCACAAAAGGCAGAAAAAGAGTAGAAGACAACAATAGGAACAAAGAACAAGGTCAACAAGTAGAAAACAGTAACAAATATGGTAGATATAAATCTAATTATACCAGTAATCATTTTGAACATCAGTGGTCTAAATGTACAGAGATTATCTGAGTGAATCAAAAAACAAGACCCAACTATATGTTGTTTACAAGAAACTCACACATATAGATTAGGAGTAGAGGGGTGGAGAAAGATATACCATTCCAATACCAGTCAAGAGAAAGCAGAAGTAGCTATAGTAATTTCAGACAGAGCAGACTTCAGGGCAAGCAAAGTTATCAGGATAAAGTAGGCTATTACATAATGATAAAAGACTTAATTCTCCAAGAAGAGATAAGAATCTTTAATGTGTATGCACCTAACAACAGAGCATTAGACTATGTGAGGCAAAAACCGATAGAACTGCAAGGAGAAATAGATGACCCCATTATTATAGTTGAGGGCTTCAACGCCCTTCTGTCAGAGGTGGACAGCTCCAGCAGGCAGGAAATCAGTGAACACAGTTGATCTCAACACCACCATCAATCAGCTGGGTGTAATTGACTTCTGTAGACTACTTATTCAACAACAGCAGCCTACACATTCTTCTTAAGGTCCTTCTGTCCCAACTTTTTTCTCAAATTGTGTATCCTGTATTATAACCAGAGATAGTAGAATCTAGTCCAAATCCCTTATTGTTGTAGATGGGGAAATTGAGGCCCATTGAGGTCAAGTGACTCTACAAAAGTTATTTAAGGTGTTTGTGGCAAAGTGAAGACTTGAACCCTGGTCTTTGTACATTTAATTCCAGTATTTTTAAAAAATTTATTTAGTCTCTTCCTTATGCAAACTGGGTATACATATATGAGGTCTATCCAGAAGGTATCCAGGCATGTAATAAGTGACATTTATTGAAGAAGATACAAGGAACAATGTGCATAGGACAATGATGCCTCAGTCCCCTACAAAGTAGGCATCTGGGACCTCACACAGTTCTCCCAATTGCCATCAGCTGCCCCATTGTATTTTCCTGAATCTCATCGATGGTCTGAAATTTCTTCCCTTTCAAAGGTGATTTTAGTTTTGGGAAAAGTAAGAAGTCACAGGGCGCCAAATCTGGGCTGTAGGCAGGGCTGAGTCATTGGTGATTTGAGGTTTCGCAAAAAAACTGCATGAGACATGATACACGAGTGGATGCGTTGTTGTGATGAAGGTGCCAATCACCAGGAGCCCATAGCTGCAGTTTTCTGAATCATCTGGATAGTTTCTGTGGAGGAATCTTCAAGGTAAACACAAAATTGGATGCAGATTCATTGCTCTGCTTGCTGAGCCATTTTGAATGTGATGATCACACAGTACACATGCTCACTCAAAGATGTCTACTGCCCCCACTGACTAGTACAGTGAAGTTGTCATTGCTCATGTGTGCTCATTCCAGCCACTCTCCTTGGCTGCCAGGTTACATCAATGTGAAAACTGTTCTCATTATATTAATAATGCATGGACATTTTTCAGATAAATCTTGTATATGTTTATTGAGCATAAATAAGTTTGGGTCCACATATGGGGGCTAATTTTGCTGTGAGGTAAGAAAGAAAGGAAGTGGGAATGTAAGAGGGTCCTGACAAATTTTATAGTTAAATATGATACAATTAATTAAAATAAATTTAATTTACAAGTGTATCTCATTTTTTTATTGCCTTGAGAATGGAGAACAAAGGGAAAGAAATTTCTATGGGGATAAATAAGAATAAACTGAGGGAAATAGGATAGAAAGGAGATAATAGCTATATTCCCCAGGGGTGCTGTGAGAAAATGAACCATTCCTTGTCATGTATGTGTCACTGTTCCCATTTGTTCAAAGCCCTCACTCATTCTGTTCACCAGTTAGTCAAGTAAGGGCCCCATGTATATTATTTCATCACACGAGATTGGTATTATTATTCTATGTCCAGAAAAGAAAAATGAGGCTAAAGAGATTTAAGTCATTCGCTTGAGGTCACTAAGCTGGCATGTGACAAGAGTCATCCTTGAAACTCATTATGTATTTTGAAAGCCTCATGGGCTAGAATTCTGGGAGCTTCCTTCCTTCGGGAACAGGCTACTGGTCACCTGAGAAGGAAAGCATCAGTGTTTTCTGGGCTCAGGGAGGGTAGTCTCTCTCCTGCAGAGGGGTGAGAATAGAAGTGTCCCTATATAAAGAGTCACCTGGGACACCAGTGCTAGCTGTGATTTGAGGTGAGAAAGGACCTCAGAGAACTAGGATCTTGTGAAGTGGACCTGAATCTTATGCTGGGGACCCAGCTTTCATGGGCATCCAATCTGGCTGAGGGGGTTGGGGGTTCACAGTCGGGAGGCAGTTCTTGTTGAGTCGATTGGACCACCATTTTTTGTTTGTTTCTCTGAGTTTTCCTTTAATACAACTCCAATCCCAGCTCTCAGCTGAGGCAGAGAAAAGGAGCTTGCTTTTTTCTATAGGGGGAGATGAAAGAAGTAGAGGCTTATTGCCTGGTAGGCCCAGGAGTCTCTTTCTTGGTATGCCTTTGCTCCAGTAGGAGGGGCTCTCTGCTGTGGGCTGCGTCTCAGGTTGAATGGAGTGGGAGGTGGGAAATGCCAGCAGGGACTTTTCCTCCCTGCTGCCCATCTCTAGCATGGGGAACCATGAAGTCATCTATGACTCTCTTGAGTGAGAGTCAGCAAACTTTTTTGGTAAAGAACCAGACAGTACATATTTAAGGCTTTGTGGGCCATACGATCTCTGTCACACTCCTCACCTCTGCCATTGTAGCAGCAGAGCAGCCATAGACAACAAAATGCAATAAAAGGGCATGCCTGTGTTCCAATAAAACTTAATTTACCAAAGCAGGCGATGGGTGGGATTTGCTCCCAACTTCCACCTGGGTGCAGTTTGCCAACCTAGGTCAAGAAGGTGGAACAAATTAATAGATGCGAGGATTTCTTTTACAATGTATATGTATATCAAATCGTCACATTTTACACTTCCAACATCTTATAATTTTACTTGTCAATTATACCTCAATACAGCTGGAGGCGGGGGGAAGGTGGAGTAGCTGCAGTCTGCACATGAGCGCCACTGCCCAAGTGAAAAGATATCTAAGACTAATAATATAAGACACTTGGGACCCCAGAATTTGTACAGCCAAGATCTCCGTGTGCCAGCCTGCCCTGTGCAACCCCAAAGGGCATGTCTGTCTAGCTTAGAAGGCTGGGGAACCTTGTTTCAGAGCATTGCGTTTAAGGAGCCATGGCTGGAAATATGGGCCCGGACAGTATATGTGACAGTGTCTGGCTTGTCCAGCTTGTAGTCCAGAGCTGCCAGCCGGAGCTGGGCCAGGTCTGGGGCTGCAGTTAAAGGCTGATAAACTACCAGACACGCATTTTGCCAACAGACACATGCCCAGCACACACTGTTCTGGTTACACTGGCCTCGCATTGTGTGCTCTTGAAAAAATCATGAGGTTTGCATCTACTGCGGGTGAGATCAACTCCCAGACACAGAGGGGCCATCGGGAGAAATGGGGCATGAACCCTGATAACCAGAAGGATCCAGGGCAAGTCCGGATGCCTAGAACACAAGAAAGGGGAGCATAGACACTTGAGAAAAGTAGCTACAGCATGGGGAGTGGCTGAGGAAGAAGAGCTTTTTTTTGGTTGGGGCACTGGCTTCATGGAGGAGGTAGCACCTGTGATGGGCCTTGAAGGTTGGGCCAGATTGAGACAGGTGTGGATAATAGATAAGGGATGGGAGAGTGTGGGTGTGTTTGGCTAATAGCTAGTGGTGTCATTTGGCTTTGAAGTTTTGGGGCAGATAGTATTTCCAGAAGCGATCCCAATAACATCTACCATAGCCCATGCTATTCTCCCCTCTGATTCTATGGCTGGTACCCTCTATGTAGCCACTAGAATGGAGTATAAAAGACAATACCAGATCTGTGAGGCTAGGCCATAAAAGAAGTCGCAGTTTCTGCCCCGTGTGAGTGGGAACACTTGTGCGTAGAGTCCCAAGCCCCACATGCCGAGTCTGCCATGGCGCTAGGAAGCCACCCCATGTAGGTGCTGTGGACCAATCCTCCTCTCTGCTCATTCAGATGACTTCTGCCTCCTGATACAAGGTCACCCCAGCCTCCAAGTCTTCCAAGGTGATTCCCCAGAGGTAGCAGAGGAGGTAGGCTGTCCCACTGTGCCCTTCTGGTTCCTGACCCACAGACATGAGCAGGTTAGCTTGTTCTTTTACACACTGAGGTTGGGGTGGTTTGTTCCAAAGATTCTGGGAAACTAGGAGGGAGAATAGTATAGAAAAGCTACCTGGTGCTTGTTCTTCTATGACCTTGAAGCCAGTTTCAATCACTGAGAACTTATGGGCAGTGGGAACCCACTGGAGAGTCCACCAGAGGGAATGGCTAACTTTCAGGCCACGCTTTCAGATGAAAAATCTGTCGTGAAATCCAGGACAGAGTTATGGGTAGTGATTGGAAAGTGGGTGGAGAAACTCACCGAGGGTCTTGGGATTGATTTAGATGAGCCGTAATCTCAGGTGAGCTGTGGTTACGGGATCTGAGAGGAGGGGCCAATGCAGGTGATACTGCTGGGGAGGATTAGGCAGGAGTTCTTCCTCACCCCTCAGTAGCTCCCAGCCCCAGCTGAGAAAACTGAGGGCACATGCAGGTTCTACCTTGGAACCTGGCTGCATGGTGTTGTAAAAGCAGGGCTTTTTTCTTAGAATAGGCTTGAGATTTCTCACCAGGTAGTGGGAGACTGTGTTATGTGTGGGTGTGGTACCATGGAAGGAAAACTCTGATTCCAAAAAACCTCCGCTGCCTTGCGGCATACCTCTTCAGGGGAAAGGCTAAGGGAGTAAACCCCGACAGAAAATCCGGAGCCGGAGTCCCTAAGGCGGTTTGACGTTGTAGTCAACACCGGCAACTCCTGCGGCGCACCTGAAGCCAAGCTGTATTGACTCCGTCTTTCCCTTGGATCCTTCAGCTGTGAAGAGAGGGGGGGGTCTGCTGCATGGGCAACAGCAGACCCTCCATATCACCCTGCCCAGGCTCTGTAGCTTCAGCTCCACTGGAGAGGACACTCCAGCGTCATCGCAAGATGTCGATTTAACACGGGAGGAGACAGATACCGTGTCACTCCCGAGTTGGACTGCACAGCCATTCTCGGCGGTGCAGATAGACTCTTAAGAAGCTACACCATCGTCTCTCAAGACGGACGGCTGCCGACGACGGTACCATGGAAGCAATGATTTGGTAACCAAGTCGGTCACAAAAACTTTGATATGTGAGGGACACAAGGACATACAACAGTTTCCCTAAAAACACTAATGTAAGATTGGTATGCTTTACTGCCTACTCTTGTGGCCTGCCACTGTGGAGTTATTTCAGGGCAAATTTCCCCTGTTGTGGACATCTTTCATGTAGATTCTGCCTTTTCTTCCACAGTCAAGATGAAGTTCACTGTTTAGACGGTTTAGTGTCTTAATTCATACTATAGTGTGAATGACTGTTAAATAGCCTTTCCCGAGTGAGAATTCTGAAGCAAAGAGCACTGAGTCCCAGAAGGGCATTGGGTTGCGGAAAGAAAGGATGAGAGGAAGAGAAAAGGATGTAAACAGTGGAGGCTGGGAACTGGCAGTCAGAGCTCACTGACCTCATGCCTGTGTTTAGGTCTGGGTTTGCCTACCGCTAGCGCTATTCTAGCAGCACACTCATTGTTAACGGATACCTTTGGTCCTGACTGGTTGAGTCTGTTATGGTTGATTGGGCGTCCATTCTGACTGACAGTTATGAAGGTCACCTAAAGAGGCTAGACGCCAGAACCAGGAATAGTTCCTGGGCCCCAAATGTGGAAGACAAACACGGGGCTGGGGGGGGGCGGGCAGTTCAGTCCTGTCACCTCTCTGGGGCCCACAGCCATTCGTTCTGATTGCTATACATGTGAAGTCCATGAGTTCTCCATGACCTTTTCATTCCTAGGAGCTCTTCTCTTTCACGGTCCTCAAAGGCACTCACCTCTCTCTCTCCCCTTGGCATAACCCCTGTGGCAGGGACTATAGTGTCCCACCCAAGTCCCCCCAGCCCTCATTATTCCCAAGCCCATGGAATCCCATTTCTAATTGCAAATGCGCATGGACTCTGCTTACCTCTGGCCATAATAGCCCCTTGGTCTGCTCCCAGGGCAGGCTAAAATACTGGACTGTTAATGCCATGAGGAGCTGCACTCAATCCCTGATGGATGGGATTTGGTTGTTAAATACCCCAGGCACTTTGCCTCTTGCTGGGATATATCAGAGGCATGGTTCACACCATGTCCCAGGGTTCACCCACATTGATAAATGTCAGTTCCCTCCTCTCTTTCGCTTTCCCAGCACCCTATAGCCCCTCCTGAGATCACCTCCCAGATAACTATGTGCACTGACATTCTTGTCTCAGGGTCTGCTTTGGAGGCTCAGACACCCTCTCAAGAACCCCATGTTTCAGAGGAGCAAGAAGTGAAAGGTGCATAGGCAACTTCTGCTGTTTTCCCTATATCAGGGCCTTCTCTAAAGTCTGGGAGCAAGAAAGGCGTGGCTGCCTTCTTGGTTCTCAGAGGGAAAACCAGGGATAGCCAAACACAAACTAATATTCCAATAAATGACCCTTTCCCATCTGTTATCTCAGAATCTCTAATGTAAGTTAAAAAATAAAAATAAAAAAAAAGCCCACCATCCTTTCTTCCTGAGCATGAAAGACCCCTCTGTGTGGTCACAAATTTATCCCATGTTTGAAGACATTACTTTCTTAGCTCTTAGTATGAGGGATTCAGCTCTCTACATCCTTGGACATAATCTTTTTCAGGCTCTGCTTCCTCAAACGATTAGGTGACATTAAAGCAAGATCTAAGCATCTGCTGTGAACACACCTTGGCAGGTGCTTCAGCACTTCAGTGTGGACCCCTCCCAGCTGACAAGGTTAACTGCCAGCAATCAGCATCCTCTGTGGGGAGGCCTGCTGCTGCTTTGTAGAATCTTTTGATGGAGACAAAGGAGTTTGTCTTCAATTCACTTCTTTAAACCTCCCTAGAGCTTTGAAGTCAGAACTAGAAACAGGTGAGGGCAAGGGAAAAAATAGGGCTCTCAGATTAGGAAAAATATGCAGAGATGAACCATTACTCCATGACAGATTTAGAAATCTATTTGAAGAACAGAATCTGACTGTTTAGTAGGAATTCAGCATCATTTTCCTTCGACTCCTTCCTTTGGGGACATCTGTCATGTTAAGAGTGCAGGAGGGAGTAAAGCAAAGGCCATCCTTGTTGTGGGGTCAGCAGACACACTGGAGGGACAGGAACAAGTGCGTAAAGTTTGTGTCTAAGAACAGCTCATTCTAAAGGCTTCCCCGTCAATGGTTTAAAAGAGGTTTCTTCAAAGTTTTGTCCACTGTTCTTTTCCTTCCACTGATTGTGCCAGCTCCTCCTCCAAATCCCCAGTGAACTCAAGAATGAACACTTTCTCTTTACTTTTCCCTCTTCCCCTTTTTTATTTTCCCTTGCCTTCTCTTTTCCCTCCTTTGCTTTTCTATTTTTCCTCTGTATTTGTTGGCTAGGGCTGCCATAACAAAATACCACAAACTGGGTGGCTTAACCAACAGAAATGTATTTTCTCACAGCTCTGGAGGCTGGAAGTCTAAGATCAATGTGTCGGTAGCACTGGTTTTCTCCTGAGGCCTCTCTCCTTGGCTTATAAATGGCCTTCTTTTCCCTTTGTCCTCACATGTCCTTTCCTCTGTACCAATGCATACCTGGTGTTTCTTCCTCTTAGAAGGTCACCAGTCCTACTGGATTAGGGTCCCCCCTAATAGCCTATTTTAAGCTTGATTGCCTCTTTAAATGTCCTTTATCCAACTAAAGTCACATTCTGAGGTACATGGAATCAGGGTTCCCATATATGAAATTTGAGGAGACACAATTCAGCCCATAACACCCTCTATTCCACTTCTGTCCCCAGAAGTGGTCTTGCTTAATTAATCAAGTTACATGGGTTCAAATATTGGCTTTACCATTTATCAGTTGAATGACCTGAATAACTTGTCTGACCTCATTGAGCTTCTATTTTATTATCTGTAACATGGGAATACTCACACTTGGTAGTGGTGGTGTGAGGAGTGAAGGGAATAATGTACGCAGACAGCCTGGCCTGGAGCTTGAGGCTCACAGTGAATATCATTAGTTCCTTCATTTTTCACCCTCCTCCTCCCACTTCCTGCACTTGTGGCCTAGCCAGGATCGCTGACCACCTCTAGAGAGGTTGTCCCTAAATGTCCTTTGGAGGCCTTGGGCTGCAATAGCTCCAGAACGACTAGAAACCTGGGGTTCCAGGTAAAGAGCCCAATTCCCCATTCCCCTCCCAGAAGCCTGAGGCAGAGCCTGGAAATCAGGTCCCTTGGGTGTTCAGATGTGTTAGCAGGTTCGAGAACTGCTGCCCTGGGAGTTACTGTTCTTTTAGATTTTCTATTTAATTCACTCTGCAGGATGGACACATTGGTTTGAAAATTATCATCAACATTAATTTAAATTTTTTTAAATAGACTGTTCCATCAAAGATTTTTTTTCCCCTGCTCCACACACATTGGTATTTTGGGCAGAGTCAACTACCTTAGTTTACTTAAGAAACTGAGAACAGACCCGGTCTGGAGAGCCAGTTTGAATCAAGTTCAATTTTAACTGCCTTGGATCTCAGGGCTGCCCTTTCCCAGGTGCAGTGGGGCCGCCCCTGCACAGCTCTCAGGCTTGACTTCTTACACTTGGCTCTCTGTTCCTTGGTTCCCTGGGCAAGCTCCGCTAGTGGCCTAAGACAGTGGTTCTCAGGGGCAGCGCCAATGGAAGCAGAGTAATGTTTCTAGGTCAGAAAATAGAAGTTTCACTCTATCTAAAAGTATAAAGGCAAACCTAGAGGAACTAAGATCATACAACAGAAATCAAGAAGTACAGGGCATGGAGATGCAGCTGGCAACTGAAGGGCAGTAATTTCCTGTCTTTCCTAGTGGGAATGTCAATAGCTATTGTCCAAAATTGATAAATTAAGCAGTGCAGGTACAGTGGTCCCTGTTATCTGAATATTTATTATGTTGGTCTCTGTAGTTAGGAGGTTGTATAACTCAAAATTATATTGATAAATTAATTCTAAGACAACCTCCCTTCCTCACACTTGCAGTCACCGCCCCCATCACCTTAACTCAGTCCATCGTAAGTCTTAGATAGATGGAGGGAGTGAGGCTGGTTGACAACAGGGAAGGGAAAACCTGATGGGGTAACAGCTGTAAAATGCAGTCACTGGGAGGAAGTGGGTCTGAATATCACAAAACAAAGAGAAGTTTGGGGGAACTTCTATGAAGTCTTCAAATGCTCTTCGTGAAAATGGCCATTCTGTGAACTGTGAAAGTCACATAGGAAACAATGGATGTTGTATCCTGCTATTGTACAATTTTGTCTGAAAAATTACTCCCCAAACCCTTTATATGCTTGATTTAGTTTTACTTTTTTTGAGAATTAGAAAAAGTGGCCATTATGTTTTATTAAATAAAAACACATTTATTTTTATAATTTTAGTTTCAGTTTTCAAGATAATCTCCTACCCACCATTTACTGTGGAATTTTGATCTTAAATGGATTCCCTGTAAGTGGCTTTTTCCGGTGCTAATTGTCCTTGGATTATGAGGACCTTCTAAGTACATGATTTAAAGGGATGATTATAACCAACCATTTAACACAGAAAGGGTTGAGTGGGTACCTTTTGGAATGAAGTAGAGACAAAGAGATGAGAGTAAATTTTATTTTTGATTGTATACATCTCTGTATTGTTCAAACTTATTTTATTTCATTTTACTTTATTTTGCTAAGGACATGTGTAATATTCAGAATTTGATTTTTTTCCTTATTTGATAAAAAAAAAATATCAATGATGTAATTGTTTAAACCAACTACAACATGAGATCTAATGTGGGTCCCTGGATATGAGTTTGTGGCAGATGTTGTTGGTAGCCCATCCTTATCACCTCAGTGTGTACCATCCCTGCCCAGCACATGTCCACAGCTTCTTAGGTGAGCCCCTGCAGCTCCGCCTGAGGCTGTCTCTGGCTGCTAAGCTTGTGGGGGTGGGGTGGAGTGGGTTGGTGACCTGAGAGCACCAACCATGCCCTCAGTCGTAATGGGTGAGAACTGGAGGGTAAATATCCCAACCTCCACCCTGTTGATGGGGGCAACTCTGAGGTACGCTCTACAGCATCCCCAGAGGTCCCCAGCAAGAGTGAGCCAGGTTGCCCACAATGGTGATCTGCTTGTTAACCTTCTCTATTGGCTTCCTCTCCTTTCCTACTCCATTACTGGTGCTTCCTGGAATCTCCTCCCCAATTAAGTTTTTGTACTTGAATCCCTGTCTCAGAGTCTGCTTTGGGGGAACACAACATCAAGCATAAATTCTAGTGTGTACATTGGGAAAGGTTAACTGTCTTTTTACTTTGACCTCAGAAAGTAAGTGAAGAAGTTCTGAGGAGGTGAGCACTTTTGAGAGGAGAGAGTGGAGAAAAGAAGCCTTTCAGGAGCTAGGTTTTACCCTAGCTGGAGGGCTGGCAGAATGCTCTCCTGTCCCCTCACTCCTTTGTTGGGGGAGGAGGTAGTAGAATGACCATGCCAAGAGGGAAGGGCCAGAAGGTTGGACCTTTCATTCTTTCCACCCCTGAAAAGGTCTGATGCCACTGCTGCAGGTAGCACCCAAGAATGCAGGAGCCCATGCTGGGAGACAGTGGGTCTGAATGCAACGCACTGAAGTGCACTTTGCTCTTCTAGATTGAGAATCCACAGCAGGACTGAGAACAGGCTATACAGCCATCTGCCAGATCCAGCACTATTCCCTAGGTTTGAAATGTTGTTTGTCTTCTTACAAAATCCCATCTCAAACATGTGCAACACGGACAACATGTAAACCCATCTGTTCAGACTATTTTCCTGAGGAAGCAACAGGATTTTAGAAATGAATAGGTTGATCTTGTTTTCAAATGCTTTGACCAATAGAGTGCAGCGGAGGGTACTCTGCTGATTCTGGGCTCAGTCCTTAACAGACTGCCAGCTTCTACTTTCTTACTCTTCGAACACTCTCTCTGGGTGTTCTGACGTGCCTAGGTTAGTCCATCCCAAGTTCCTGATCCACAGAACTATGAAATCTTAATGAAATGGTTGTTTAAACCACTAAATTTTGGGCTACTATGCAATAATGAGTATGTTGAATCAGAGCCATGGCATTTAGAATCCACTCTTATTAATATTCTTTAAATCAACATTCTGTGTAGCAAGAAATATATTTGGAACAGTAATTTCCTTAAGCACATTAAAAAAATCATTACACTTCTCACTTAAAAATCTGTAGACTTTCAATCATGTAATGAATCCAAATCAAAATTCTCAGTTCCTCATGTAGTAGGTTGATTATATTAATGGTCTCAAAAGTTCATGCTTTCCAGGGTCCATGCCCTTTGATACCCTCTCCCACAATGACTCTGTACTTGACCATGTGTTGTAGGCTGGACTATGTCCCCTCAAATTCATATGTTGAAGTCCTAACCACCAATACCTCAGAATGTGACTGTATTTGGAGACAGGATCTTTAAAGGGGTGAGGAAGTTAAAATGAAGTCATTAGGGAAGGACCAGAGGCTGATTTAATGGCGGGTGCACTGGGCACACGTCCTGGGGCCTGACTTCTGAAGGGCCCCGCAAAATCATGTATTTTTATTTCTCTGTCTCTCTCTTTTTTTTAAGGGGCCCAATATTTTCTTCTGTGCCTGGGGCCTCAACCGACCTTAATCCGCCTCTGGGTAGGATCTAATCCAATATGACTGATGTCCTTATAAAGAAGAGGAAATGAGGACACAGGCATACACTGAGGGACACCACGTAAAGACACAGGGAGAAGACACCCATCTATAAGCCAGAGGCTTCAGAAGAAACCAACCATGCCAACACCTTGGTCTTGGACTTCTAGCATCCAGAATTTTAAGGAAATAAATTTCTGTTGTTTAAGCTACCAATTTGTAGTACTTCATTCTCATAACCCTTGCAAACTAATGTACATGTGACTTGTTCTTGCCAATGGGATGGTAGTAATCTGTATGCAAACAGAAGATTGAAAAAGTACATTTAAGGTTTCTGCTGCTTCTCTTTTTCCCTTTGCTACTACTAAGAGAATGTACCCAAGCTAGCCCCACTGGAAGGATGTAAGAGATATGTGGGAAAGAGCCAAGAGCTCTCAGCTGAGGCCAACCTGGATCAACCAGCCCACAGTCAACATGCTGTCTGACCACAGATACATGAGCAAATCCAGCTGAATCAGCCAAGTCTGCTCAGATTAGTGGAACCATCCATATAACCCCAATGATTTGTGAGAAATGATAAATGGGTGGTGTTTGAAGCCACAGTTTGGGGGTAGTTTGTTATGCAGCATAATTGTAGCCATAGATAACTGATATTCCCCTTTCAAAGCCTACCACAGTCTGCGTGGTGTCACCTCCTCCGTTTCTCCATTAAGCCCTACCATTAGGACAAGATAGAAAATTAAAGTGAAGCCTCTAACATGCATGCTTTTACACCTCTATCCATTGCTGACATGATTCCTGTCTGGCTGCCCAACTCTCACCTCTGCATTGGCTTCCAGAGACATTCAACTTAGTTTTCAAACCTAAACCTGATCTTCCCCAATAATCCTTCCTAATCTTTTGCATTATTTCCTTATTGCTTCCATAATTGATTATTATAAATTTAGTGCCTTAAAAAACAACACAAATTCATTCTCTCTTAGTTTTGCAGGTCAAAAGTCTCAATGAAGATGTCGGTTGGGCTGCATTCCTTATGTGCTTCAGGGGGAGAATCCATTCCTTGCCTGTTCCATCTTCTAGAGGCCACCCACTCCTCCGTCTTCAAACTCATCACTCTAACTTCTGCTTGTCATCATGTCTCTTTTTTCTGACTCTAATCCTCCTGCTGCCCTCTTATGAGGATCTTTGTGATTACACACTGGGTTCACCTAGATAATCCTGGATAATCTCCCATATTGAGGTTCTTAGTTTAATCAGTTCTGCAAAGTCCCTTCTGCCAGGTAAGGTGACATATTCACAGGTTTGGGGGATTAGGACACAGGTATATTTGGGGGCATTAATTATTCAGTCTGCATATCTTCTGCTAGATAATGTGGTTCTGTTCATCCTCTGAATGTTCTCTAAATCTGAAGAAATGCCCAATATTGTAATTGATAAGCAGGCCAAGATGTTTAGAAGTCTGTATCCACTATTAGTGATTTTCACAAGAAAAGTTATTTTGTGCATTATTCGTTTTTTAATGCATAGCTCTTAGCTTGGACCTAGGCAGAGGGTAGGAGTTCAAAAAAATTTCTAGATATTTAACATACATGCAACCCACAGCCTCTTTGTGTGTAATTTTATATAAGAAATGTGTGTGTGTTTATGTATATCAATGTACATAGACACATGATGTATCTGTGCATAGTTTTTGAGTGAGTGAGTAGGAAATACTTGTGTTGAGTGAATGATATTGATTTATTTGATTACCAAATAAGATAAAAGAAGACTCTTTCCTAAAGCATGCATTTCATATTTCCATATTTCCATTCCTATATTTTCCATCTTAAGAGTGACTCAAAACACACAACCACACACAGCAGATTCTCACACTCAGCATCCCTGTGGAGGGAATGAATGCTTTCATCCTCCTCATTGGAGATGAAGCCCAAGGCAGCTGAAAGGCTGGACAAAAGTGCAGGTGGCTGGCTTCCTAGACCAGCATTTACCCACCCAGATGACAATGATGATTGTTCAGCATTGCATCCAGGTGTACATCATTACCACCCCTCTTCATTTGCATCACAGCATTGGGAGGAATTATTTCTTTGATTGGAAATTTTCCATGCTTAGTCTGCATTCAAAGGGAGAAGAAAGATGAAAATTAAAGAAAAAAAATGTTTTCTAGTTTGCAGCTGATGGGAAAATTGTGTGTGTGTGTGTGTGTGTGTGTGTGTGTGTGTGTGTGTGTGTGTGTCTGTGAATTGAGTGCTGGCCTGTGAACTGAAAAATCACTGGTTCAATTCCCTATCAGGGCACATGCCTGGGTTGCAGGCCAGGTTCCTGGTTAAGGGCATGCAAGAGGCAACCAATCCATGTTTCTCTCCCTCTTTCTCCCTCCCTTTCTTCTCTCTAAAAATAAATCCATAAAATCTTTTAAAAAAATTTGTCTTTCTCATAGATAACAGAAGAACATCTGGCAATTACATGAGGAAAAAAAATGTGCCAATAGGGTTTGAGAAAAGGAAGCACTAGCATTACTCACAATTCTCAGGCTGATTGCCCAATTGCTTCATGAACATTTCAACAGCTTGGTGGCCTCTGTTGTGCTACATTATTTGATAGCATGGCATTGACTTCACAGAATGAGGGCAGGGTGGGGAAGAAGACCAGTTCATTTTTAGTTGTCCCAGGGCCATTGAAATGAGGCTAAGGCTTAAAGAAGCCAGCTGGTCCTGGAGGGAGGGTTTAGGTCACTCTTATACCCCTTCCAGTCTCTGTACCATAGGAGAGTTTTCCACATTGGAAAGTCTTCATTGGCCACTTTGCCTCTGAGAAGAAGGAATAGTTGGGTGGTGTTTGCAACTCAACAATGATCTTTAACATTGGAACAGAAATCTTCCCTCACCTCGTTTCATTTTAGGGGAGACTACCTTTAAGGTAGAGCAGGCAGGAATCATTGCTCCCACTTTCTATACAAGGACCCAGACTCCCTGTCTTCTCTATACTCACTTCCTAGTTGACACAATCCAACCCTGACCACTCCGTGGAGCAAAAGGCCAGTTGAGCTGCCTTATACTCATTTGGATATCTGACTGGCACCTCAGTTACCATGGCCAAAAGAGAATCTTGATCTCCAGCTTCCAATCTGTCTTCTAGGTCTCCCCTCATTAGTTAACGGCCTCACCATCCACCTTGTTCAAGGTCATTCTTTCCTCTATCCTTACCTTCATTCCCAATAGTCACAGATTCAATTCATTAGCAAGTTGACTCAGTGCTACCTAGAAAACAGGGGTGAAAATGATCCACTTTCCTGCATCTTCACTGCTTCTTTCTTTACCAGGCTGCTGTCAGCTCACTCTGGAGGTATTAGAATAGCCCTGTACCTAGTCTCACTGCTCTCACTCTGTTCTCCACACATAAGTCAGAGTTGTCTTAAAAATATAAAATTACTTCCCTGCTAAAAACCCTTTAATGGCTTCCCATCCCACTTTAGAATATGACTCAACTGTGGCCCAGAAGGCTCACTTCCTGCCCTCTCTCACACCACTCCTTCTTCCTTCTGCTCCAGCCACACTGGCCTTCTTATTGCTCCTTGACCCCTCTTTGCTTCCCTCCACCCACCCCAATCCTTTGTTCTTTCTGCTCTTCTGTCTGGACCTCTTCACCCTGAGATCTTTGCAGGGCTGGTACTCCCAGGTCTCACTTCAAATACATTCTCCTTGGATCTTCTGGCCACTAAAGCCCAGGTGTTTCCCTCCTCCCATTTTCTTGTTTCCCCACAGGCTGACTCCCCAACTAAAACTTGAGTTTATGTGTCGAGCAGAGGCTTTGGCTCATTGACCTCTATGTTCCCCGTCCCTAGCATGATGCCCATGCATAGAAGGCACTCAAATGATAGCTGATGAAAGGTGAATGAAGAGGGGCCATTACTTACCTTTCTACCAACAGGTTTAGCTATTGTGGGGGCCATCTAGCCTATTGGTGGCCATCCTTTAGTACCCATGCAGGTTGTGCTGTTTTGGATTCAACACTGATGCAAGTAGATATAGGATTCAGTGGTGCTCATAGGCTCAGCATAGTTTCACCATTTCCCCTCTCTTCCTCATATTTTAGCAGTAGAGAGAGCAGCTTGTCCTTGCATTGACCAGCATGGGATAAAACCATAATTTTTCTTTTTGGTTCTCCACAGAGCATTAGATTTAGTAGTGCCTTTGGTTGCCATTCCTTGACTTGAAGTCACAGGAGGTTTCTCTATTTCTTCCTTGACCCCAGCTGGAAAGAATTTGCTAGATGTGGAGCCTGAAGAGAACATGTCTAGACAGTCTATTTTGCCTTCTTTTTAGTTGCAGGAAATATTTTCACAAGCAAAGGGCTGGTTTTCTTTCTCTTCTTTTGAAGTCTTAAGAACTAGTTATACTGGACTTCCAGCCAAGATGGAGGCTTAGACTGACACGCTCCATCTCCCTCCACAACTAAGAAGGAATACAACTACCGCAAAACCAGAAATAACCAGAAGTTCCAGAAAATAAATGGAAGTCCAATGTATGAAGTTATAAAGAAGTGCTGTTTGTCTGGACGGGTAGGAGGGAATGAAGTCAGGGTGGAGAGGTCAAGTTTTGCTGGCAGCAGCAGCTGCGGTGATGGTGGTGGACAGCGGTAAGAACAGACACCTGTATTTAAGAGGAGGCAAGAAGCACCTGGGGAGAACCCCTGGCTATAGACCAGACCAATCAGCTTGCGATTCCAATGCTGGGGAGGGCAGACCTCCATTGCCTTGGACTATGAGGCCCAGAGGGGGTGGGGACGGAGGAGGAGGCTCCAGCTCTCTCAGCAAAGAGTGAATGGCAGAAATCCATCTTGGACTCCTAACCCCACAGAAAATACCACAGCATGGTGAGAAATGTCACCCGGTTGTGACGAGTGCACAGGGCTCTGTCCCCTATAGTGCAGGAGGTGTGACAGCCCCGCTCAGGAAGCAAAGGTAAACACAAAACTTTCAGGATGGCACAGATCATGACAGAGATCTTGATGACACAGCTGACCAGACAGCAAATATCTAATCTAATGAAGCAGCAGATAGGAAATCTTTCTGAGGCACAGTTCAGAGCTTTGGTTATAAGAATGCTTACAGACCTAACAGCAGATCTTAAACAAGACAGGGAAGGAATAAAGGCTAGTCCTGCTGAAATGAACAAAAACACATACGAAACTAGTGGTGAGGGAAAGAAAATCAGGGATCAAATCAACAAATCAGAACATAGGGAAGGAACAAACAGTCAACCAGTGCAGAACGAGGAAACGAGAAGTGAGGAAAATGAGGAGAGGCTCAGAAACTTATGGGACAACTATTAGCAGAGCAACATCCAAATCATAGGGTTGCCAGAAGGTGAAGAAGAAGAACTAGAAATTGAAAATTTATGTGAAAAAAATAATGAAGTAGAACTTCCCTAACTTGGAGAAGGAAATAGACTTACAGGTCCAGGAAGCACAGAGAGTTCCAAAATAACTGGACCCAGGGAGAACCACACCAAGACACATTAGAATCAAAATGTCAAAAACTAAGGATTAAGCGAGAATCTCAAAAGTAGCAAGAGAAAAGCAGAGCATTACCTACAGAGGGGTGCCTATAAGGCTATCAGCTGATTTCTCAAAACAAACTCTGCAGGCAAGAAGGAACTGGCAAGAAATATTCAAAGTAATGAAAAGCAAAAACCTACAACCATGATTACTCTATCCAGTGAAGCTGTCATTCAGAATAGAAGGGCAGACAAAGTGCTTTCAGGACAAAGTAAAACTGAAGGAGTTCATCAGATCCAAACCACTGTTATATGAAATGATAAAGGGACTTGTTTAGGAGAAAGAAGATCAAAACTATGAACATTAAAATGAAAACTGTATCACAACAACCAACAACAGAAACTAGGGAATCAAAACAAAGGCAAACTAAGTAGGCAATGAGAGTGGGAAGAGAATTATAGGTATGGGGGACATTATGGGGGGAGGTCATCAGGGAGGGGGAAGGGAGGAAAGTGAGGGAGATGGTACAGGAATTAAGCATAGTAGGAGGGAGTGGAGTAGACAGAAAGATGTTGAGAAGAACTACATGCACAACCCATGGGCATGGATTAAGGGGGGCAACTTGGAGGGAGGGGGTTCACTGGGTGGAGGGGAACAAAGGGAAAAAAAATTGGGACAACTGTAACAGCATAATCAATAAAGCAAATTAAAAAAAAGAAAAAAGAACTAGCGATACTTTTCCTGTGTTGGTAACCTCTCGACTATCCTTGAATAGAACAATGGCTCTTTTTTCTTTTTTAAAAATTATATTTTTATTGATTATGCTGTTGGAGTTGTCCTAATTTTTCAGCTTTCCCCTCCTCCACCCAGCACCCCTTACTCCCTCAGGCAATCCTCACACCATTGTTTATGTCTACGGGTCATGTGTATAAGTTCTTTGGCTACTCCATTTCCTGTACTGTACTTTACATCCCCATGGCTATTCTGTAACTACCTATTTGTACTTTTTAATTCCCTCACTTTTTCATCCAACCCCCAGAATCTGACCTCCCATCTGGCAACTATCAAAATGCTCTCTGTAGCCATGATTCTCTCTCTCTTCTTGTTTGCTTAGTTTGGTTTTTAGATTCGATTGTTGACAGATATGTATTTATTACCATTTTGTTGTTCATAGTTTTGATCTTCTTTTTCTTAAATACAGTAAGTCTCTTTAACATTTTATGTAATAATGGTTTGTTGATGATGAACTTCTTTATTTTTTTCTTGTGTGGGAAGCTCTTTCTCTGCCCTTTAATCTAAATAATAACTTGACTGGGAGACCTGTGTGAGGTCCCAAGGCACCTACTTTGAAGAGGACTGAGGCATCATTTTCTTGTGTACAATGATTCTTGCATCTTGTGTTTTCTTCAATAAATGTCTCTATTTTTCATATTATATGCGTGGATACCTTCTGGACAGACCTTGTATGTTGAAGTTGTTAACATCATAAAGGGGCTTGATATCATTTTCCTCTCCAGTTTCAGATTTCAGTGTACACTTGTTGTGAAGACAAGCTCTAGCTGATGCGAGCAGGGCTTTGCATGATCTACTTTGGCTCATTCTGAGAATTTGTTTGAGTTCTTCCTCTCCACAAAGTTCCATCACAAAGATGACACCTAGGTGTCTCAAACACTTGCTCAAAACATACCATGTGTTCGCATTTCACACTTTTTAGGAACCTTGCCTGTTGTCCGGTTAATTTCATAGTGGTGCTTCCAGCCTGCCTTTCTGTGTTCACTTAGTTTCTGTGTCCTCGTCTGCAGCTTCAGTGTCCTCTTGTCCCAATATTCTTCTAAAGATACCAATTTCCCAAAGAGCAGCTCTAGCACCCATTTTTACTTCACCAGCTCTTACTTCTGTGAAGTTCCCTTGAAACCATTCTTGTTGAAATGTTTTTCTCTCTGCATTGGAGGTTCTTCAGGGCTCTTCTGTGAGGAAGGAATGTTCCTCAGATGGTTGGGAGGGCGGTGAATTAGCTGAGAAGACCCTACAGGGATGGGATTTGCAGATAGAATATCAACTTGTGCTGAGACTAGAATCTAAACAAATATTTCCCAGAGGCAATATCTCTGTTGGTAATTTTTTTCTCTCTGGTGAAACTATAAATTCTGAGCTACCAATGCTTGACTTATTCTATGCCATGTGGGGGCAGGCTTGCTCTGCTTATACATAGTTTATTTTCCCCCAATAACTTTAGTTTTCACATGATTATCAGTATCTCAAATATTCCCAGTTTGAATTCCAGAGAGAGAAAGTCTGCTCAGTCCTCTTTCTCTTAGGGTAGCTCATGTTGTATTTGCTGATAAGTTTATGGGTTGGGTACTCTTAAGTTAGGTGTTTATTTCTAGTCCAAGCTGTAAACACCAGTTAGTAAAGGGGCCGAGTGCTCTAAACTTAGGTGGCAGGGGTTGTGGGTAGAGTGATTTTCCTTAGAAAGAGCTGTAGGTGGGTAGATATCAAATGGTATGAAATAATGGGGTTAATCATGAGCATGGATGAACAAGAAAAAGAAAAAAAGACTTGGAAAATTATGTATATATTTATAAAGAGGAATTTTAAATTAATGTTTAAGAAATCAAATGAAAATCATACATTTTAGTGTAAACTCTAGTCTTCAGGCATACTATCAGAAGAATACAGTAGTCCCTCTCTATATCGCGGTTCACTTATCGTGGCCTCCCTGTATCACGGGATTTAAAAAATACTATATTTAATTATTTATCCGGATTTTTCGCTATAAGGTTAATAAGGGACTGGGAATGGTTTATAAGTGTGTGGGGATGGTTTATAAAGCCTTAAAATATATATAAATACTAAAATAAATGTAAGGTTCCTACTTTGTGGATTTTTACCTATCATATGTGTGTGGGGGGGACGTCTAGAATGTAATACCCGCTATAAGTGAGGGAATACTGTAATGTGATTTCTAATTTTAGGTCTGGAGCAAACATTTTGAGAAACAGAACAGTTTTACTTGACAGAGAGCAGAGCTAACTAAGGGAATGTGTTGCAAACAATGATTAGTTTTGTTGCTTAACCAAATACCAGTTCCCTTTTTACCAATGGAAGCAGAGTCATTGATCTGTTTAAATTGAATTAGGCGAGAAAATAAAGGATAAGAAACCCCAGAACTGTTGACATCATAATTTTTTGT
The DNA here is from genome assembly GCF_987537825.1 of Furipterus horrens. NCBI lineage: Eukaryota > Metazoa > Chordata > Mammalia > Chiroptera > Furipteridae > Furipterus > Furipterus horrens. The sequence continues at coordinate 169,755,752 of NW_028327174.1, read as the reverse complement.
ATTTGACACCAAAAGCACAGGAAACAAAGGCAAAAATAAATAAGTGGGACTGCATCAAACTGAAAAGCATCTGCACAGCAAAGGAAACCAACAACAAAATGAAATTGCGATTTGGAATGGGAGAAAATATTTGCAAATTATATATCTGATAAGTGGTTAATATCTAAAATGTATAAAGAATTCATACAACTCAAATAATTTGATTAAAAAATGGGCAAAGGAGCTGAATAGACATTTTTCCTAAGAAGACATATAAGTGGTCAACAGGTAGATAAAAAGATGCTCAACATAACTAATCATCATGGAAATGCAAATCAAAACAACAATGAGGTATTACCTATGCCTCATTAGAATGGCAATTATTAACAAGACAAAAAATAGCAAGTGTTGGTAAAGATGTGGAGAAAAGGAAACATATACCATTGGTGAGAATGTAAACTGGTGCAGACACTATGAAAAGTGATATGATGTTCCTCAAAAGGTTAAAAATTCAACTACTGTTACCGTTTCATCCAGCAGATAGACTTCTGGGTTTTTGTCTGAAGGAAACTAAATTACTATCTTGAGAGGATACACGGGCTGCCTGTATTCAGTGTAGCATTATTTACAGTAGCCTAGACATGGAAATAACCTGAGTGTCCATTGATGGAAGAATAGATAAAAAGAGGACACACACATACACACACACACACACACACACATGTAATGTGTATATATATATATATATATATATATATATATATGTATATAACAAAATATTATTCAGCCATAAAAAGGAAATCCTGTAATTTGCAACAACATGGATGAAACTTGAGGGCATTATGCTAAATTACATAAACTGAATTCAGAAAAGGAAGAGGCACTTGAGATCTAACAGTGAAAATTTGTTGGAGACTGGAGTGCTCCAAAGAGTTTCAGAAGAAGGTTAGTCAATGTAAAAGCCTTTGACTGTGTCAATCAAGAAAAGCTGTGGGTTGCTCTGGGAGACATGGGTGTGCCTCAGCACATGATTGTCTTGAGGTGTAATCTGTTTTGTGGACAGAAAGCCACTGTCAGAATATTGAAAGATGGAATGGTTTCCTATAGGTGAAGGTGTCAGATGAGGGTATAGAGGGTGTATTTTATCTCCCTTTTAAAAAATCTGTATGCAGAAGACATGTGAAAAACTGGGCGAGACTCAGAGGAAGGAGGAATTAAAATTGGTGGAAGAAATGTCAATAACTTAAGAGATGAAGATGCTAGCATTTTACTGGCAGAAAGTAGTAAAGATTTGAAATGATTTCTGATGAAAGTGAGAGAAGGAAGTGCCAAAGCAGGGCTGCATTTGATCAGCAAAAAGACAAAAATCATGACTATAGAAGAAATACACAATTTTAACATGAACAGTGAAGACACTGAAATTGTTATAGAGTTTGCTTACCACAGTTTAGTCATCAATTCAAATGGAGAATGTAGCCAAGAAATCAAGAGAAGGCTGAGACTCAGAAGGGCAGCAATGGAAGAATTAGGAAACATCAAGAGCCAAGATGCGTTGTTAGAGACCAAGGCTAAGATCATCCACACCCTCACATTCCCAATTAGTAGGTATACAATGTATGGATGTGAAAGATTGACAGCAAAGAAAGCTGATACGATTAAAAAATGATTCATTTGAAATATGGTGCTGTAACAGAGCTCAATGGACACCCTGGACCACCAGGAAGACACACAGGTGGGTCCTATAGCAAATTAAGCCTGAAATATCACTAGAGGCAAAAACAACAAAACTGAAGCTGTCCAAGTTCAGCCACCCAAGAAGGCAGTGTTCTTTGGAAATGATCATAGTGCTAGAAAAATAGAAGGAAGCAGGAAAAGAGGAAGACCACATGTACTCTACCCTGCTTTCCTACTCACTGTGGTGCTCCAGGCAGAGCCAATGGACTTTCTTGCCTCCCAGCTCCTGCTTAGCTTCAGCCAATGGAAAATGAGGGAGGAGAGTGAGACTGGGGTATTTGTTCTCCTGGATCCCTGCACCCTGTATGCTGCTTGGACAGCTGTGCCCTTTGACAGAAGATCACAGCTCCTTTCCTGATGGCATCCTCACATGACTTTCACCTCTGGTCAGTAAACACTCCCCACCCTCCTTCCTTGAGATCCAAATGTCTAGTCTCACTGACACTTGTCTAAGGGCACTGCGTTATTCCTTATGGTTCTGCTACATAACTTTATATTGTTCTGTTTATTTACTGTTTCTTGAATTATACTAATTTCAGCATGTTGTGTCATTCCTGCTGGAACCCTGACTAATACAGGACTTATGGAAAATTGTCATCACTTAAGCATGGTATTAATGACCTAATTCTAAGAGGGCTAAGGAGGATGGAAAACATGACACATTTTCACATTTCAGTGTGTGCAGTCTTGGTATTACACTTGCGCTGATTTCTTAGAAACCTTGGGATCCTGCATAGGTAGGCAAAACTTTGACTATAGCTGCAGAAGAGACAGATCAGCATTGAATTTCCTAATTAGTGGTCGGAATTCCTCCCCTACAACACTCCTAAATCATCTCTAATGCATAATGTAATTAAAGGTACTTCTGGGACACTTTAAAAACCTTCTTTCCTCCCATGCAGTCTGACTCACAAAAGCCAAGGGGTCTTCTCAGGGAGGGCACGGAATCCTGCTGTCAGATAATTTAGGCTAAATTACAGCCACATTTACATTGGCAGGCAAGTCTGAGAGAAGATCAGATCAGCAGGAATTCGGTATAAGGGAGTGACTTTCCCTTACCTGTTGGACAAACTGAATTGGCTATCAGAGGATTGCACAAGCTGGATCCCACCGGCAACTTGTGAGCTTCCTTAGGGCAAAATTCTGGTTGAATAATTCTGTAGTTCTAATCTTACTAGCCTGGCAAATACAGAGGCCCAATCTAGCATTTGTTGAATGAGCTGTGTAGACCCATATGGCTTTAGGGAACTCAGAAGACCAACTCTCCATTCCCCTGGGTCCAGGGTGCTTTCAGCAAAGCATCAAGCTTTTCAGTGTGAGTGAGGAGGGCCTTCCAAAGCTCACTCATTCAAACATTTAAAATCTTTCTCTGATTGAGTGTCATGTAATTACAGGTGAAGCTAATTTTATTGGACATAACTAAAAATAAGTAAGACGTTTATAATAACTCTTTTTATATCTGAAGGCATTCAAATCTTCCCTGGCTTCTTTCTCTTTCTGGACTAAATTATTCCAGTTTCTTAAAAATTTTCCAGGACTCAAACTCAATAGTGTGTGAGGGAATTATCTGAAGATATCCAAATTTATATTGACATGGTTTAGAGACAATGCTCCCTGGATTCGGTCTGTTTTTACAGACCAGCATTTTAAGAATAAAAATAATTCAGAAGCCAGCCATTGAGACTGAGTTACCTTCTTGAAGGCAACTCATTTCCCTTTAGTGTTAGGGGGAGATGAACAGCAAAAAATGGATTTGTTGAAGATAAATCTTTTAATCCCACCAGGGTTATGGGTTTTAGAAAGTAATACAGAGAATTGGTGGCATCAAACCATGAATGAAAAGGGGATTGGGTCACTTTACAATCCCAAAGCATAGGCTGGCTCACTCAATTTTCCAAAAAGGGAAAGAGAGGCGTTAGGCCTGAAAGAATGAAGTATGTTTTTCTACAGATGTGTATCAGCTAATCCACTGAGTAAACCAGAACAGTAAAAAGAGCAGAGAAAAAAATAAGTAAAGCTTCCTTTTAAATTAACTGAGCTGATTCAGGAGCTCTGAGCTCCAACAGCCAAACCAGCTTAGATTCCTAAGGGAAGTGGTGAGGAAAGCACATGTATTATTTTCCAACCCCTGGTGGAGTCAGGGGCTTGAAAATCACCTAAGTGAGTGTGGCAAGTACTCTCTTCCAAGTAAGTAGCATTTATGGTCCTAGTGCTGGAGCCAGAGGGCCTTAGGGCAAGGTTCTGTCTGGAGCAGAACCCCACCTCCAACCATCCCCCCAACCCCCCACCCCAGCCCAGGACCCCATTTACCCAGTGCACAAGCCTTAAGTTAAAAGACATACTGAATTGTTGACCTGCATCTATCCTGAGGTGAAAATAGTTTATTTTATTAACATCGGGTTCTGGATTTACATCTTAGTTTTGGGTAAAGCCCTCAGTAGAAGGTGAAGGTCTAAAGGTCCAGGTGTCTGTTGAAACCAAGGTCTTTGCTCTGCAAAAGAAGGGGGTGATTTTTGGAAGGGAGAGGCACTCTTAAACAGGAGGGCCAGAGAGAAAAAGGAGAGGAAGGAGAAGGGGAGAGGAGTCAGCAAAGCAGGACCAATTAAGGGGCCAGAGTCTGCAAGGCTGGGACAGTCAACAGATATTTTAAGAATGATGATGTTCAAAGCATGAGTTATACCAGTTGTGCATGGAACAAATTACACATCTAAGGAGAGCACTCGCTCTGCAGGTAGGAGTATTTGAACTTGAATATTTATTATGATGCTTATCCACCAGATGTCAGTAAAGTGTCTCATTCTAACAAGATAAGTACCCTAAAGGCAATTTTCCAAAGATGAAGTTATTTTGAGGAAGGGGTGCTTAAAAAAAAAAATCAAAAAATCACACACAAAAATAGTATGTGTTAGCAGAGCCCTGATTTTTGGCCTTCATCCACTTACTATGTAAAATATTTTCCTCTTACACTCTTCCAAAGAAAGAAAGAAAAGAAAATGCTCCCAAATTTTCTACCCTCTGGGAAGCCATCATCTCCAAAATCTACAACAAAAGAACTGAACTGAATTGAACACAATTTTTATTGTATGCAAATGTATTTGATTCATTTTAAGAGTGTTTTCTGTTTCATTCATAACACATCAGGCTTTGGTTTGGGTATTTATAATAAATATTCTGTAATTATCTATGCTCATGTCTGCTTCTACTAGAAGCTTGTCAACCTCTTTTAGATCAATAATTTATATTTTTATTTAAATTATGCATGCATGTAGTTAAAAGCTCAGTTTTACTATTAGGCTTATCATAAAAACCAGCAGTCACCTACCACTCCCCACCTTAGTTCTATTCCCTGAATGTGCCACTTTCACCTTTTTTACCTGTTTCTTTTGCTAATACATTCATATATATAAATAATTTGCTTCAATTCCTATTTCTTGATTTGTTAGGTTTTTCATTGTTTTCCTATTACAGTGGTTGAGTATATTAGTCAGGCTAAGTTATGTTAGCTGCTGTAATAAACAACCTCATGCTACCTTAACAAAATAAAGATATTTCCCAGTGTAGGCCATCAGAGGAAGTAAGAGGTTGTTCTTTGCACATTCAGAAACTTGGGATCCTTCTATCTTTTGATGCTACCATCTTCAACATGTGGCCTCTATATTGCCCCTGAATAGGAAGACAGAACAGCGGTCAGGGGAGTGTGGCATTGGAGAAGCAAAGGGAAAGAAATTATCAAATTGGAGGGAGTGATAAATTGTGCCAAGTAAGGAAAGGAGAGAATTGACTGTTAGAATTAGCAACACGGATGTCATTGGTAACCATACTAAGGTTGTGGGATGGACAACTTGATTGGAGTGGGCTTTAAATAGGAGATAAATTGGAATAAAAAAGCTCATAAGATGGTTTTGTAACCCTTTTATATGGATAAATAGGGCGGGAGCAGAGGAGGCAGAAAAGCAGCTATGCTGGCTCAAGGGAGAGGGAAAATCATGGCATAGGATAGGTGAGAATCTTGGAGAGTTTCCCTAATTAGCTCCAGCAGGGGGAGTTTTACAACTGGAAGGTGGCCTTAGGTACCCTTGCTCAGCTCACTTTCAGTAACAGGAAGGAAAAGCCCAGGGGTGTGGATGCTGCAGCAGGTGGAGAGGGCAGATGTGATGGGAGTTTAGAGTTTTTCATGGACCTGTGAGGTAAGGCCTTTAGCTGAGAGCGAGGAGGAGGATAAGATGAGAGGCTGGGTATAAAATTTAGAATTTCTTTTTGAAAATTCCTTTACAGTAATCTTAGAGGTAGTCGGGGAGGGAACACAGGTGTTCAACCTGCTAAATTAAATAGGAAGTCCAATTTTAAACTACTTAAAAGTCCAGTTCTACTATCCTTTGCATCTGCCAGGGTCTCATAAAGTAAGACTCTCAATAAATACTTGCTTAGCTGAAGTGAGTTTTCTTCCTGGTCACAGTCAGCTTTTGAATGTCTTTTTTGATGTTTCTGTGTTATCACTGTCACGAAATTACAGCAAATTGAAGGTTAGCATGTTAAAGACAAGTCTCACCATCCTTCTTGCTAGATTTTGTTGTTTTGGGATGGGCCGTGCTTTCATGCAAGGGCTCTCTGTTCATTCACATCTTCACAGGTTATGGAGGGATCTGAAGCATCTGGAAGCCCAGGCTGTGGAAACCTTGGGTTGTCTCATGGGTGTGTCCACAGCATCCAGCTTATTGACATTTTGGAACCAAGCCTCCCAACTCCGCAGTTTCCTGCAGTGGGTAAAAGTGGTGCACTTAAAGCGCGGAGTGCCAAGTGTGGGCGCTCCTTTCCCAATCTGGCTGAAGTGGACTGAAGTGTCACCTGTACACTGCTTTTGAACTGAGATCTAAAGCACTTACAAGATGGTAAATTTAGAGGGTGAAGGGAACTCGTTGCTGCTGTGAGAGAGAGCAAGCATCCAGTCTGAACTTGTGACATTTACTTAAAAACAAGAACCTACATTCACTGAGGCTTACTTAATCCTGACAATTTATCTTTGAGGATTATTGTCCCCATTTTACAAATGAAGACACTGAGGCACAGAGAAATCCATTGACCTGCTGAGATCAGACAGAAGGGGGAGGCAGGATTGAAACTGAGGCACATTGACTCCAGAGCTCCCAGCTCCTAACCTCTGGGCTAACTCTAGGAGCCTCTATTTTCCTGTCTTTCAAATGAGAACATGACTATGTACCTTGCAGGGTCATGCTGAGAATTAAATGAGATAATGTATATAAGGTACTTGGCGTATCACAGGGACTCAGTAAGAGTTTTGTTAGAATTTAAAGTTGTTTTTCTTTTCTCTCTTTTTTTGTTAAGAAGAAATACAAAGATGTTGTCATTTGAGCCATTTGGTGTGATTCATATACATGAAAAAGTCTACTAATCTACATAGTGATTGCTGTTTTATTTCTTTCCATTGCATAGTTTCAAGAATTGGTTTTTGGAACAGAAAGTATGTACCTTGTACATTTGAATAAGAGCTCACAAATCAATGTTTTTTTTTTTTAAGGAAATAAAAGCTAATAATACTCAGAATAAAGTACTCCCTCCTTTCTTTTCAATTTTCATAAGGCATTTATTTTTCTACTATAAGCCCCTCATTTTTTCATTAATAATCTGGGCTATTGACAAGACTAGACTCATTTTCAGCTGAAAAAATTAGAAAAGAAGATCACAATACAAGGAGAACATATTTTTTAAATGAGTATTTGTAGAATTTTTTCTCCACTAGGCTATTTTATTATTAATCGTAAAGTGAGTGAGAGACAACTTGTCAGGAGAAAACCATAGATGTGGGTCAGAAGCCTAGGCACCTATTCCTGCTGTGCTTCCTACTGTCTGTGAAATCTTGGCCACCCAACTTCTCCATGGTCAATTTCATTATATTTGCAGTTGGAGATAAAGCTTCCATCAGTATAGGCGCAAAGTCCCAGGAATGTGAGTTTCATGAGATATTAGAAGATGGCAGAGAAGAAGTTTTGCAATCATAGACTTTTGATAAAAGTCTATGTTAGACAATTCTAGATTGGGTAAAGTATCTTTGCCATGGGCCTTCTCAGAATCTTTGATATGCTAATGATACTGTCAATTCCCAAGAAAGAGATGTTTCTCCTACACTTACTTCATCACAGAACTGCTTTGTCAAAAGGTCTTTCATGTTTTAGAAACATGAGGATAACATACATAAGATGTAAAACTTTTACAAATACTAGTAAATGATAACTATTAACTATTCAGCCATTCATGTACTATTTGAAGAACTAAGTAAATATTTCTTAACAAGAAGAATTTCCCTCGTAATTTCTCCATACCTGCTACTTTTGGGAAAAACACTATTGTAAGTATTGGTTCAATTCTTATTGATAATTCATCTTTGCCCGTAATCACTTCTAAGTTTAAATGTCCTTACCATGGAATATAGGACTCATATATTAGCATAATTATATATATGTATTCTGTGTATGTATTTATATGGTGATTTATAATATGAATATTATTATTATAAAATTGCTTTCTTTACATTTCATAGATGCTTACATTGAGAAAAATTTGTGATTATAGATGACATAAGACTCCCCAAAGTATAACAGGGTAGGCATTGTTAAGATCACCTATTCTTTTTCTTTTTATTTTTTGAGAGTTAAGGAGTCTATGATTCATTATGTATGAAAATTTGCTTGTTTTAATCACCCTATCATATTAGACTAGAGCTATGTCTGTCCTTCTGCTCTCTTATAAGATTGGCAGGAGAATCATAAGGTGGAAAATAGGTAAATTACTGGTCAGGCATTGCTTTCCACTACCTCCCTCTTTTTAATATGAAAATTCTGAGTTAAAATGTGAATAAAATTATTCTCTGAATTTATCTTGTGTTTTAGTAAAATGTTTAGTAATACAAATGTGAATAATCTATAAAACCATAAAAATTAATTTGCTTAATTCTGAACCAGAGCAACACACAAGATGATTTATTTAGATGCAAAACTAGTATTTCGAAGTTTAAAAATTTTATTTTTGTGTATGTTTCTTTCCATATATAAATATGGTTGTACGATATTAGTCTACAAAAATAAATATGCAATTAAAAGAGGTAAAAAAACTCTTTAACTTTTGTGACTGCTCATTTCTATGAAATGTTATTAACTTGAGGGTTTAAACAAAGGAGTGTTATATACAAAACTTTTTAATGACTTGAATCACATTCTGCATATGGATGTTTTAATTCACTCTTGTCCTCAGGTTTATAGATTTCTATGCCCTGTGACTAAACAAGCTTAGAATACCTAGTATTTTTTTCCTCTTTTCTCCCTCACTTTTACATTAATTATATCTCCTGACAACTGCATCCCTCTGCCTGCCTCCATCAGGGCTTATAATTTAGTTTGGGCAAGGAAACTAGATGAACAGGTGTAATAGGACTGCATTTAAATGAACCCAAGAGGTTCTAAATAACAAGCCATCATTCAGTTATGGTGAGTGCAAGGGGGCTACCAAGCAGAGCCTGGAGCAACTTCTGTGCTTCTTTTTTAAAATTCAAATTTTGTTTTGGTGTGGATGCTTGCTCTCTGGATAAGTGTCTGTGACTGTGGTGACTTAAAAAAATGACTTTGTAAAATTTACAGAATACATAATACTCATTTTAGGGAATTTGGGAAACACAGAAAGGTACAAAAAAGATAATTAGAAATTACAATTTCATAGTCAGGAATAACCATGTATTTCTTTCTGTGTCGTCGGCGTCGGCAGCCGTCCGTCTCGAGAGACGATGGTGTAGCTTCTTGAGAGTCTATCTGCACCGCCGAGAATGGCTGTGCAGTCTGACTCGGGAGTGACACGGTATCTGTCTCCTCCCGTGTTGAATCGACATCTTGCGATGACGCTGGAGTGTCCTCTCCAGTGAAGCTGAAGCTACAGAGCCTGTGTACTTGCATATATATTTCATATATTTATTTTATGCATTTTTTGATTTGGTTTATACTGCATTTAAGGTTCTGTATTACACATTTTTATTTGACAGTGTTAATAAACATCTTTTATGTCATCTCATATTCTTCAAAATCTACACCCATATTAGTGGCTATATTCATCTATCTAACTATCCCATGTTATTAGAACTGTTTGATATTTTACAAAATACTATGCTGAAAAACCTCTTATATAAATATTTGTCCATATCTCAAATTATTTTTTTAGGCTAGATTCTCAGAAATGAAAGCACTAGATATAAGACATGAAATGTGATGAGCATTGTAATAACTGACTTGTTGTGCACATCCTTAATTATTATGTACAGCAGTTCTGTGATGTGCAATCACTGTTCAAAGCAGATGCAAAAGAAGTAACGTGCTTACTGTAAAAAATATGCAGACACAGCAAAGCATAAGAAAGAAAGTAAAAGTCACCTGTCTTTCCATAATTCCTGTTGACATTTTGGATTCTGTGCCTACATACCCGAGTATGTGTGCACAAATGGGAGAGGGCAGGCAAAGCTACACCCACAACTATATAAAAGCTTTGCTGGAATTCAGCTTATGCATGCCCAAGCAGTTAGGACAGCAGGACCCATGCAAAAAAAAAAAAATGTAATTCTTAGAGTCAATGATATATAGTATATATACACCATTTTTAAAAATAATTGAAGTTTTATTGGTTTCTGTCCATTCTGTTCACAGACAGTATAAACAATCTATACACAATTCTTACACATAAGAATCTATACATAATTCTTATACAGGTACCAGCAATCTAAAAAATGGTTGCAATCCTTTTCTTTGAAATTATCCAGTCACTTAAGTTAAAATTTGCAGGTAAATTGTTCTTAAAAAGAGGATACCAGCACTAATATAATAAAATACTGATAAATTGTTAAGTCTAAAACTCTACCAATTCATAATTTAATGTCATGTTTACAACATACTAAAAAAAGTTCAATCTTTCACAGCATATTAGCAAAGCTGTAGGGTAAATTGGACCTCTGAGACCAAAGATGTCAAAAATGGCATTCAAGTCTGACTGGTTAGTCAAGATAAGGGAACAGTTTCCTTAGAAAATGATTCTACCGAGGAACAGCATGGGTATAGAAGACAAGCAATTTGAAATGTTTGAGACATGCCAAGTGAATGATTGTGGTTTCAATTGCAGTTATTTATGCTTCATATTATAAGATATGACCCTCTCCACCTCAAGCCCATGAGATAGTAATTGGTGAACAAGATATCAATGGTGTCCTTAATTCATTATTTCTCTAATTCTTGATTGTGCAGAAAAATAAACAACGACTGATTTTAGCTTTTATGAAAAAGTATTTACACTTATCTAAATATGTAAAAAAATTTTAACAATTATTTCTAGAGCTTCTAAATTTCTTGCTTTTACAAAACAGCTGAACAATACAGGAGATATGGGGATCGTGGAGAAGACTTGGGATATGATGTTTATCATAGAGTGAACTCTCTGTTCTGTTTTCTGCAGATAAGTCATTCGTTTTTTTGTGACTCACTCCAACCTCTTCCTTTGGCTTCTCTTCATTTTTATTTGTTTGCACTCTACAGATTGATTCTTCCTTATTGCATTTCTGTGGCTTAGTTTCAACATTTGCAGAAATGGTTGGTGGACCATTATACTCGTCGTCGTCGGCAGCCGTCCGTCTCGAGAGACGATGGCGTAGCTTCTTGAGAGTCTATCTGCACCGCCGAGAATGGCTGTGCAGTCCGATTCGGGAGTGACAATCCCTGCCGCACTTGGTACAGGTGAAGGCAGATGGCTGTTGTTGCTGCTGCTGATGCTGCTTCCGCCTCGATCTTTTCTGGACCGCCTCCTCGTTGCGCGCAGCCTCTGCACGTGACGTACCTTGCCTGACCGCGAGCCTCCAGGCTAGGCAGTCGTCTGCTTGAACTTCCCATGTGTTGAGATTGATGGAGCATTGTGTCATGTCCTTTTTGCAGATGTCTTTGAACCGCAGTTTTGGGCGCCCTGTCATCCTCTTGCCTTCTGCTAGCTCGCCGTAGAGGAGGTCTTTGGGGATACGGCCTGCATCCATTCTTTTGACATGGCCGAGCCACCTGAGGCGTCTCTCGCTAAGAACTGCATGCAAACTGCTCATATTGGCTCGCTTCAGCACCTCGGTGTTGGGGACCTTATCCTGCCAGGCGACATGCAGGACGCGTCGCAGGCACCTCATGTGGAAGCTGTTGAGTTTCCTTTCGTGCCTTGCGTAGGTGGTCCACGTCTCGCTGCCATAGAGGAGAGTGCTGAGTACGCAGGCTTGGTAGATGCGCAGTCTGGTTTTCTCAGTGAGGCTGGAATTGTTCCACGCTCGCCGGTTCAGTCTGGCCATAACTGTGGCTGCCCTGGCGATTCTCCGGTTGACCTCCAAGTCGACTGACAGAGAGCTCGATATGGTGGACCCGAGGTAAGTGAAGTCGTTGACAACCTCCAGGGTGTATCCGTCGATGGTGATGCATGGGGGAGTCCCCGTGCCTTGAGCCATAACATTCGTCTTCGTCAGGCTGATGGCTAGTCCGAACTCCTTGCATGCGTGGGAAAGGCAAGTGACTAGCTGCTGGAGTCCCTCTTCGGAGTGTGATGTCAAAGCTGCGTCATCGGCGAAGAGCATCTCACGGATGAGCACCTCTTTGACTTTGGTCTTGGCTCGAAGACGGGCCAGGTTGTAGAGCTTGCCATCGGATCTGGTGTGAATGAAGACACCCTCGCTGCAGTCCTTAAAGGCGTATTGGAGGAGCATGGAGAAGAAGATTCCGAACAGCGTAGGCGCGAGGACGCAGCCCTGCTTTACTCCGCTGCTGACTGGGAAGGCCTCAGAGGTTGCGCCGTTGTAGGACACCGTGCTGTGCATGTTGTCGTGAAAGGACATGACCACAGCAAGCAGATGTGGTGGACAGCCAATCTTCCGTAGCAAGCTGAAGAGTCCGCTTCGACTGACCAGATCAAACGCCTTCGTGAGGTCAATAAAGGCGAGGTAGAGTGGTTTATGCTGCTCGTGACACTTCTCCTGCAGCTGGCGTAGGGAGAAGATCATGTCCACTGTTGATCGGCCAGCTCTGAAGCCACACTGGGACTCTGGATAGACGCGGGAAGCAAGGGTCTGCAGGCGGGCAAGAGCGACCCGGGCGAATACTTTGCCGACGACGCTGAGGAGAGAGATGCCCCGGTAGTTGTTGCAGTCGCTGCGGTCTCCTTTGTTCTTGTACATGGTGATAATGTTGGCGTCTCTCATATCCTGGGGGATGTAACCCTCCTTCCAGCAGCGACAGAGTAGATGGTGGAGCGGCTGTAGCAGGACTGGTTTCCCGCTCTTTAGGATTTCTGGAGGGATTCCGTCGCTTCCTGGTGCTTTCCCGCAAGCGAGGCGGTCGATGGCTTTGCCGAGCTCTGCCGCAGTAGGTGGGGTGTCTAGCTCCTCCATGACTGGTAGGTCTGGGATGGCTTTAAGAGCAGTGTCTGTTACGGTGTTCTTCGTTGCGTACAGCTCGAGGTAGTGCTCGGTCCACCGCCGCATTTGCTGTTCCTGGTCAGTGATGACCTCACCTGTCTTGGACTTAAGGGGGGCGATCTTGGAGGGGATTGGGCCTGTTGCCTTCTTGATACCCTCATACATTCCTCGTGCGTTGCCTATATCGGCGGCTTCCTGGATGCTTCTGCACAGGTTTAGCCAATAGGTGTTGGCACAGTGGCGGGCGGTCTTCTGGACTTTGTTCCTGGCAGCCCGTAGAGCTTGAAGTGTACTGGGAGTGGGCGTGACCTTGTAAGCCAGTAGGGCCTTCCTCTTAGCCTCGATCACGGGTTCCATTTCTTCCCAGTGAGCCTCGTACCAGTCAGCATTCTTCCGCTCTTTCTTCCCGTAAGCAATAATGGCGGAGTTGTATATGGCGTCGCGGAGACGTGGCCAATTGGATTCAATAATGTCATCTGCCGCCACTCCCTCGCCGAGTGCATCTTCCATCTTGTTGATGAATTGCTGGGTCTTAACTGGGTTGCTGGCACAACTGGTGTTGATGCGTGGGCGACCCTTCATCTTGGAGTGGTGCAACCTCTTCGGCATTATGCGCACCTTGCTTACCACGAGGGCATGGTCCGTGTCGCAGTCTGCACTGTGGTAGCTGCGGGTGAGGAGGGTGCTGCCAATATCCGTTCTTCTGGTGATGACGAGGTCAAGCTGGTGCCAATGACGGGAGCGGGGGTGCCTCCATGACACCTGGTGGATCTCTTTGCACTTGAAGAATGTGTTTGTCACGCACAGGCCGTGGTGACACAAAAGCTCAAGCAGTCGCTGACCATTCTCATTGATCTTTCCTCTCCCAAAGTTTCCAAGGCAGGTGGGCCAGGCCATGTGGTCGGCTCCTACTCTTGCGTTGAAGTCTCCAAGGAGATAGAGAGCGTTACTTCTGGGAATCTTGGATAACGCTTCGTCCAGTGCATGGTAGAACTGTTCTTTCTCTTCGGTGGTGGCGCAGAGGGTTGGGGCATACGCGCTAAGAATGCTGACTGGGCCGAAAGTTGTTGACAATCGGAGGGTAAGTAATCTCTCTGTGCCTCCTGTGGGTGGCTCTATGGAGTTAACAAGCGTGTTCTTCACAGCGAACCCAACACCGTGCTGTCTTGGTTGGTCCGGAGACTTCCCTTGCCAGTAGAAGGTGTAGTTGGTTTCTCTGATAGTTCCGTTGTCGGCCAACCGGGTCTCCTGTAGAGCCGCAATGTCGATGTTTAGTCGTGCCAGTTCCCTATCGATGACAGCGGTTTTCCTGGCACCCTTGATCCACGGAAGGTCTGCAGTAAGTCCGGGGCACATGGTCCTGATGTTCCAGCTAGCGAGGCGAAGAGCCGGAGGCTTCTTTCTTGTTGTTTGCTTGGAATTAACTGGTGCGGGTGTTTTGTGGCCCACTTTTCGAGAGGCGCCTCTCTGATCCCCACGCACCCAGTGGGGCAGGCGAGCCATGGCGAGACGGTAGCTGTCCAGTGAGGTGCGATGACCTCTCCCACCATCAGAGGAGACCCCTGGCGCTCGTTTCCTTCGCCAATCGGATGAGCTTATAACCGGTATCTGTCTCCTCCCGTGTTGAGTCGACATCTTGCGATGACGCTGGAGTGTCCTCTCAAGTGAAACTGAAGCTACAGAGCCTGGGCAGGGTGATATGGAGGGTCTGCTGTTGCCCATGCAGCAGACCCCCCCTCTCTTCGCAGCTGAAGGGTCCAAGGGAAAGACAAAGTCAATACAGCTTGGCTTCAGGTGCGCCATTATACTGATCCCATAAAATTTCCTTAGTGCCCCTTGGGCAGGATCGCCCTTGCTCTTGGGCATCTTGGTGGTGATTGTAGTGGGGAGGGCAGACATCTGGCTGCTGCACTGCTGGGACCTGCACCATCACTTTTCATGACTGCATGATAGTCCACTGCATGCTTATTTCTACTTCATTTACTGCTCCTGTACAGATGATGGGCACTCAAGTCTTTTCTAACTTTTGACTATCTACAAAAGTCAAGACAATAATTCTTTTGCTCAGATAATTACACTTTTAAATAACTATTTGCTTGGAATAAATTCTTGAAAGAAGGATTCTTAAGTCAAATGTTATGCACATTTTATGGATTTTATGTGTACTGCCAAATAACTTTAAAAATGTTATACATATTTTACACCTACTGATAGTATGAGAATGTGTAATTCCTGAATCCTTGAGAATGCTTTTCTTCTAAATCTTTCCTTAGGGATAAAGGAAAATTATATCTTATTTTAAGAATGCCGCATTTTTATTACTATTAAAGTTGGACAATACTCCATATTTTTCTCTTATTTTTCTTGGTCATTTGTGTGACTTGTTCATGTTCTATTAATTTCTTTAATTTTAGTTACTTATTTTATTGATTAAAAATACATCTTCTATCATCTCTTTTTTCTTTTTTATATGTTGTAAATTTATTTTAGCTTGTCATTTGCCTTTTCATTTTCTTATTTTTTCATAGTTTTTTCTTTTTTGCCATGCAGAAATACTAAATTTTTATGAGTTCAACCTATTGAAATTTTCCTAGATTGCTTTGAGATTTTATGCTATGCTTCTGAGGCCTTCTTCACTTCAAGATAATCTAAGTATTTTATTATTCTGTTTATTTTTATTATTTAAAATAAAAAATCAAAAAGTTTAATTATCAGCAAATTCATTGGAATTTCATTCCATTAGATACTAACTTGGGGATAATTGTCATCTTTATGATGTAAAGCTTCTAATCTGAACTACAATAGATCTCTCCAGTTTTTGTATCTTTCAGGTACCTAGGTAAAACTTTGTGATTTTTTTTTTCATATAAATCCTGCACATTTTCCAGTTGATTTTAATTCTAGCTATTGTGTCTTGGTTGCTATGTGAAAGAAAGTTTTTTATTTAATATTTCCAAGAAATTAGTTCTGATATATAGAAAGGATTGACGTTTATATACGTAGAGGAGGCGAAGAATATTTTAGCATTTCAGCAGCTGATCTTAACTTTGGTTTATACTAAGACCTTGGTTTTACTGTAAAAATACTGTAATAGCCTGCTCATGGTAGAAGTTATCATGTGTCTGAATTTTGGATTTCATAAAAATAAAAAGAAGCTTTTCTGATAATAATAAAAAATAAAATAAGAGAGGGAGAGGAATGCTGGATGGGCAGAAGAGAAGACAGAAAGTAGGAGGGGAGAGTACTAGCATGTGGGCTCTGGAGAGGACAGCTCCTTGACCTTACAGACCCCAAATCATGGAATTGGATTTAGCTAGAAGAAGCCAGAAATGGGCCAAGATCTGGTGTGCTGGTTGTATAGACCTGGTGCTGATGGAAGTAATGTATGTTATGCAATGTCAATTCTTAAATTTTGCTACATAATTAGAAATTTCTAGCTTTTTAATTAATAAAATTTGCTTTTAGAGCAGTATAGGTTCACAGTAAAATTAAGTGGGAAGCACCGAGAGTTCCCATATACCACTTGTCCCTATAGCCATCCAACCTCCCCTACTATCAACAGCCTAGCAAATTCTAATCTTTGTCAATAACATTTTTGGTGTGAGAAGATAACTTTTTGGGAGATGGGATTTGTAGCAGGACTGAATTTTGCATCAAGCTTGGCATCAAGTAAAAGCAGAATCTGCATATGGGCATAATTAGATATGGTTTTATTTATAATGATGTCAGATTATATATGCATTTGAAGTACATGAATTTAAATATATGCTCTGACAGAAAAAAAATAGAGGTAGAAAGAGAAAAGGAAAGAGATAACAATGTAAATGTTAGACAATTCCACCCC
The DNA here is from genome assembly GCF_987537825.1 of Furipterus horrens. NCBI lineage: Eukaryota > Metazoa > Chordata > Mammalia > Chiroptera > Furipteridae > Furipterus > Furipterus horrens. Next base: position 169,738,716 of record NW_028327174.1, on the reverse strand, counting down.
CTATTTCATCCAATAGTTACGTCCATGAGCAGGAGAAAGGGGAGGTGAACTGCTCGTTTTCTCTAAAGATATGCTGGCTGTTGCTGCATTGAAGACACTGCGCCAACATTGTAGGACCGACTGCTTTTGCTGAACACTTAGCAAGTGCTGCTCTGTTTATCTGTCCTCATTATGGTGAGATTTTTCTTTTTTTCTTTTAATATGCTTTATTATTTATGCTGTTACAGTTGTCCCAATTTCTTTCCCCTTGGTTCCCCTCCACCCAGTGACATCCCTCACTCCTGTTGTCCTCCCCACCCTTAATCCATGCCCATGGGTTATGCATGTAGTTCTTCTCAACATCTTCTGTCTACTCCACTCCCTCCTACTATGCTTCAATTCCTGTACCATCTCCCTCACTTTCCTCCCTTCTCCCTCCCTGATGGCCTCCCCCCATAATGTCCCCCATACCTATAATTCTCTTCCCACTCTTGTCGCCTACTTAGTTTGCCTTTGTTTCAGTTCCCTAGTTTCTGTTGTTGGTTGTTGTGATACAGTTTTCATTTTAATGTTCATAGTTTTGATCTTCTTTCTCCTAAACAAGTCCCTTTATCATTTCATATAATAGTGGTTTGGATCTGATGAACTCCTTCAGTTTTACTTTGTCCTGGAAGCACTTTGTCTGCCCTTCTATTCTGAATGACAGCTTCAGTGGATAGAGTAATCATGGTCGTAGGTTTTTGCTTTTCATTACTTTGAATTTTTCTTGCCAGTTCCTTCTTGCTTGCAGAGTTTCTTTTGAGAAATCAGCTGAGAGTCTTATTGGGACTCCTTTGTACATAGTTCTCTTCTTCTCTCTTGCTGCTTTTAAGATTCTCTCTTTATCCTTAATTTTTGGCGTTTTGATTATAATGTGTCTTGGTGTGGTTCTCCCTGAGTCCAGTTATTTTGGAACTCTCTGTGCTTCCTGGACCTGTAAGTCTATTTCCTTCTCCAAGTTAGGGAAGTTCTGCTTCATTATCTTTTCACATAATTTTTCAATTTCTAGTTGTTCTTCTTCACCTTCTGGCAGCCCTATGATTTGGATGTTGGCCCGCTTATAGCTGTCCCATAGGTTTCTGAGCCTCTCCTCGTTTTCCTCACTTCTTGTTTCCTCTTTCTGCACTGGTTGACTGTTTGCTCCTTCCCTATGTTCCGATTTGTTGATTTGATCCCTGGTTTTCTTTCCCTCACCACTAGTTTTGTGTGTGTTTTTATTCATTTCAGCAGGACTAGGTTTCATTTCTTCCCCATCTTGTTTAAGATCTGCTGTTAGGTCTGTAAGCATTCTTATAATCAAAGCTCTGAACTGAGCCTCAGAAAGATTTCCTATCTGCTGCTTCGTTAGATTAGATATTTGCTGTCTCGTCAGCTGCATCATCGGAATCTCTATCATGATCTGTGCCATCCTCATCATTTTGTGTTTACCTTTGCTTCCTGGGCAGGGCTGTCACACCTCCTATGCTATAGAGGGCAAAGCCCCGTGCACTCGTCACAGCCGGGTGACCCATCTCACCACGCTGTGGCATTTTCTGTGGGGGTGGGGGTCCAAGATAGTTTCCTGCTGTTCACTCTCCGCTGAGAGACTGGAAGCCTCCTCCTCCTCCATCCCCACCCCCTCTGGGCCTCACAGTCCAAGGCAATGGGGGTCTGCCTTCCCCAGCTTTGGAATCGCAAGCTGACAGGTCTGCTCTGCAGCCAGGGGTGCTCCCCAGGTGCTTCTTGCCTCCCCCTAAATACAAGTTTCTGTGCTTACCACCATCCCGCTGCCCATTGCTGCTGCTGCCATGGACAGCACAGCTTGAACTCTCCTCCCCAGCTTTACCCCTCCTACCTGTCTGGACGAGCACCAGTTCTTTGTAACTTCATATGTTGGACTTCCATTTATTTTCTGGAACTTCTGGTTGTTTCTGGTTTTTCAGTAGCTGTATTCCTTCTTAGTTGTGGAGGGAAATGGAGCATGTCGGGCTAGGCCTCCATCTTGGCTGGAAGTCTCCTGTGTTTGTTTGTTTCCATGTCCCAGGGAGAGCTGTTGCTCCTACTACATTTAAGGTGCGGGGCCTTAGGTATTTGTCAGTAATGGGTGACCTGTTTCACTACATTGCAGCGCTGTATACAGGGGTAGGGGCCTGAGAAGGAACAATGCCACTTGTCCAGCACTTGCCCCTTTTCCAGGCACCTCTCTCACTTCTGCACCAGACTGGCACCCCTCTAGCTGCTGCCCTGACCATTGTTCCCAGAGTGGGTGGGTCTGTGGATGTTCTAGGACTGTGGGGGCCCTTTAAACAAGCAGACCCTGCTGAGAGATTGGCAGTTTCTGCCTCAATCCCAACCCCCACTGGTTTGCACACTCAAAAGCAATGAGGCTTGATTTCTCTGGTGCTGGGACAGTGAGCTGTGGGGTCTGGTGAGGAGCTGGGAACGCTCCCCAAGTGTCCCTCCTGACTTTTTAAAACATGTAACTGTGCTTTCCGCCAGCCTGCCGCTGTTGCCACTACTGCCACCACCACGCTGTGTCCTCTCTGCCCCGGCTCCACCCCTCCTACCTGTCTGGATGAGTATTTCTTCTTTATATCTTTGTTTGCTGGACTTTCATGTAGTTTGATTTCCTGGAAGTTCTGGTTGTTTCTAGTTTTGAGGTAGTTGTATTCCTTCTCAGTTGTGGAGGGAGACACAGCATGTCGGTCTACGCCTCCATCTTGGCCAGAAGTGGTGAGATTTTTCAATAGTAACTGTACAATAGTAGATTTTTAGTCTTGTGTTATCTAGGTGAAAAATAATTTGCAAATCATGTCATCTCTAAATAAGTTTTATCCTTTTAAATTTTTGTCTCCTTTATAATATTTATACTCCACTTTCACTTTCTTAATATATAGATTAGAAATCCCCAAACTAGTTTGAATAATTAAGGCAAGCATTCTATTTTTTTATAATTTAATGTGGATATTTTTCATCATGTTAAGAACCCATTTTTTTTTAGTATTGGTTCATAAAGAGGGTTTTATAAAAAAGAGAAATAGACTCTGGATATTATCAAATATCTTTTAATACTGATTGAGATAATCATATACTTTTATGTTTTGACTCATTTGATAAATTATATACATTTTTCTTAATATTTAATCATGCTTGCATTCCTGGAGTAAATTCAACTTGGTAATGGTGTGTTATCATTATGTACTTTTAGATTAAATTTGCTTATATTTTATTTATGATTTAAATCTATATTCATAAGTGAGATTGATCTGTGTTTTCTTCATGTCCTTGTTAGATTTTGGATTATTAACTAATTATTTTTTAGTCTATCTTTTCTTTTTTTGTTTTGAGTTTGTAATTTTGACATCTAAAAAATTTCTCTAAATTCTGTTATATATTTACATATATTTATATGTATATAAAGTATAATTTTTATAAAGTTGAACATAAACATACCTACAATTCAGCAATTCTATTATTAGGTAGAAACTCTATTTTAATTCTAAGGTGGTTAAAGGCTTCTGCTCTAAAATGCCACAGTTATTCGTGTCTGTATTTTATTGACCAAAGCAACGCACACAACTGAGCCCAACATCAATGGAATGGGGAGGTAAACTGTGGAGGACTTTGGCAAGGATGAGGGAGGAAGAAAGAATTCTTGGATAATAACACACTCTCCTACAATAGCCAGTAGTTCCAGAATCCTGTCTCTATTTTAGTTCACTTATTTCTGCAGTCATATTATTCATTGCTCAAAATAAAAAATTGGACCTTTCATTTTGAGAAAATTTAAGTACTTGATAAAAATTATTACCTTTTTAGAAAAAGGTTACATTTGCATTATATAAGAAAATGTTTTCCAGTATAGTTAGTTGAAATTTTTACAAAAAGAAACATTAAATATATATGCCAAGTACCTAGGGAAATGTGCTTTTTGGATGATTTCAGTATATTGCATTGTTGTGGCCCAGTATATGCTGCATTTCTTGGAGTAACTATCTAACCATGATGAAAGAAAAAAAAAATTAATGGCTCTCACTTAGGAAAAAAACACCTTCTTCCTAATTCCCTATATGATGGAGTTCTTAGTTTGACTATACCATTTCTCTCCCTGTGGGGCCAGCACAGTAATTTAATTAATAGACGCTCTACAACTGTTGAAATTAATTTATTCTCAGGCTTTTATTGCTGTAGTTTCTAGTCCTTTATAGAAAAATTTGCCAACCCCTGCTCTATATAGTAATTATAAAACAAGAGTTTCAAAAATGCAAATATTATAAAATGCAAATACTTTCAATTTCTTAAAAGATGAACTGCATATTTTTCACCCATACATTTACTAGGAGTCAGATATTTTGTGAGGAATATCTGGCAAAGTTCAGGATATATGAGTAGCAGTTAGCATAGGCAAGATCATGCTGCAGTAACAAACAACCCCCAAGCACTCAGCACCTTAAAACAATAGGTTAAGTGTTTCTCACTCCTGCTGAATGTCCACCATGTATTCCAGGACCACTCCAGGATCCAGGCTGTTGGAGCAGCCACCATCTGAAGAGCTTCTGGTCACCTTAGCAGAGGCAGTGGGTGCTAAAGCTTCCATGCAGAAGTGACACACTTCACATTCCTCTGGCCCAAGTGAGTCACATGTCTATGTTTAATCTTCAGGGGGTTGGGAAAGTGCAATCTGATTATATACTCAGGAGGAGAGAGAGAAATATTGGTATGCAGCATTAATGACTACTACACTATGAAACACAGTCATTTCAAAAAGTGGTTTTATTACAGTAGGAAGAGGTTTAACAGTTTTATGGGCAGCAAAGGCCCCATGTCCCTGAGGTAGATGTTTGCAGTAAAATGGGGGTACATACATCCATTTTGACATCCTTTCTCTGCTCCCCCCACCTCCACAGCTCCATCTATACTTTGATTAGTGTAAATTCTTCTTGGAGAATTATTTTCCTTTATTTCCAGTGTTATAGAAACATTGCCTCTCTTGCTTTTCTAATGTGCTACTTGGGACATTTACATCTGGAGTCACTAGCTGGCCTCCAACTTACCTTGAGAGTTCTACTACTCTTTTAAAATTCTACATTGTACCAAACTAAAAACCATTTTAAAGTACAGGAAAAGCAAATTGACAAAACCTACCACCTAGTGGCTAATTTTCAAACTGGTACCAGAAATGAAGGTCTTTACTTATTTATTTATTTATTTTAACCTCAAACTATTGTACAGAACAGATAGAGCATCAAAATTGCTAGAAATTGAACACAAGTAAATTTGGTGTTGCAATTACTTGGAACTCTTGCTTTAAAGAAGGTATTTTGAGAACAGCTTGTGGCGCATAAAGAAGACATCCAAGATAATTTTAAAGGGAAAGGAACCCAGCCCAGCTTATCAGTCTAGAAGAGTGATCAGCACACTTAAGATTACCTTGACTGGACATTTTCTATTGATAGTCCCTGGAAGAAGGCGGTGGGAACTGAAGTGCCTGTATTTTCTGAATTTGTGTTCCTATTAATTGGATTTTTCAGACCTGGTTTCTTGAAAGTTCCACGTGGTATTTATGTTCAAAGTCTTCTTTTCTTGATGATGCCATTGACATTTGAGGCCCAAGAGACTAAACTGTGCCATATCTGAACAGGTCAGGACCCACTGGAGGAAACCAAGATTCTAACATTAGGAATCAGAAGTAAATGAGACTCTGAGATTTAGGGGGGCACAGGTTTTCCAGGATTCTGTTCACTGTGAACAAACAGTGGCTGGCACAGGGCAGGCACCCAATAAATATTTTTTGAATAAACAAGTTGCAAAATCCAGAGGCAAGACTGAAGGTGGAATTGAAGAGCCAGGAGCCCCCTGACAGGTGGAGATGAGATTTGGAGGAGAAAGCAGGTGAGAGACAAAGAAGAGAAGTTCAGAGTATTTACTGTGGATGAATGAGGGTGTCTACTCTACAGCTCGCCTGTGTGTGTGTGTGTGTGTGTGTGTGTGTGTCCTTGCCTTGAAGGTACATCAGCTTGCTTTCAAAGGCCAGAGAGAAGGCATATACAAGAGATTTTTAAAAGTTGAAGTGGAATGGATGTTATTTTGAGAATTTATATATTAGGAGTAGGCAGCAGTGATGTAAAGTGAAAAAGGGATTTTTTTTAATATCATGCCTTCAATTTTGAAACACAAAAAAATGCATCTTTAATTTATAAATGGAGATGGCTTGGCCCTTGCAGGAGCTCAATGGACCAGCTTCTCCAGATAGAGAACAAAGAAGATGGGATATGGGAGTCTAACCCTGGCCTTGTTTCTGATGGCTGATGTGTAATTTTTACACTTGTTAGCAATTGGAAAAGCCATACAACTTATCATCCCTTTGCATTAGGTCTGTTTGTATGCAATACTTCATTTTAATAGCTATATCTTTAATACCTGTGTTTATGATACCAGAGAATTTAACACATACTATTTTGTCTGCAGTTAAAAACCTGTAGTTTTGAAATATCTTCATATACTAATATCTAATCCTGGAGGTAGGTATTCTTCTATTTTAGCGGTCAGCAAGGATGGAAAAGGTTACACAGCTTAAGTCTCATAGAAAGTACTGAAGCTGTGGCTTGCGCCCTAAACTCTTAGGTGGAATTCAGTGTTGCTTTCACTAAGCTAACTGCCATGACACTCCCTGGTGAAGGAAGGCTCCTAGTTTAGCTCCTGAAGGTCATACAGTGCTGCCTGGGTAAGCTGTCTAGTGCAGGGCCCTGAGTCCCTGCAAAGAAGTGAGTGTCTCCAGTAACCTCTGGTTTTCTCTTGCTGCCCTGTCACTAAGCGATGTGGCTGTTAGGAGACTATTATTCTGTGATCTGAGCATTAGCAGCAAAACTTTTCTAAAGGGAGATACTTATGAAAAAACAGAGAGAGAGATTCTAACAAAAACCATGAATACAGCTTAATAAGGAATACATGGGCAACTGAATTGATATGTTTAACCTTTCTGTTTTTCTTACTCTTGAAAAGAGCTGAAGAAAAATGATGGGAGATGAAATCCCAAGTGTCCCGAGAACTGATCTGAAAATGACCATGTCTTACATGACCTCTGTGGCTATTTAATGTAACCTATTGAGAGGGCATCTACGAGGTCAATTATTCTGGGAAGAGGATACATTTTAAATATTTTCTATGAGTGATGAATTTGACCTGCCTTCCATGATTCTCAGTTGTTGAATGGTGAGATGGAAATGCAGAGGATTTTCAGAGTACCTTCAGGGCCTTAATCATCCTGAGATGTGTACTCACCCAGGTACCACATTCTCCTGGGTAGATGTGACTGCATTTGGGCTCATTTTCAAGAGCCCTCTTTCCTGTGTCTGTTTTAAAATTCATGGTGGATCCCCACCTTGTTTTCCATGTCGATGGGACATTTATATTACTTCCTTGCTAGATCCTTCCCCTTCTTTTCCTCCTTCTTCCCCTTCCTTTCCCCTGGGCAGGGCAGGGGAGAGCAATGGGTGAAAAATGGTACAACTGTAATAGAATAATATAAAAAAAAGAAAAATATTGAGTAAATAAAAATACAGGTGATATGGCTAAAAAAAAAAGTCTCCTTCCAAAAAAATAAAATAAAGTAAAATTGATAGTGGAGGACAAAATGATCTAGTTTGATACTTTCCTGAGAGTCTGATGTCTCCTTGATTTGGAGGGGCACACTATCCTGGACAGGCCATCGTTTCCTTGAAGGGCTCAAATGTTTTTCCTTTGGAGTTATGGGCAGAGAGCGTATTTCTTTAGGAAATGTAAGCAGGTGAAGAGATGCCATGGGGTCCTAGGAAACCTGGTGGGCAGAGCCACACAGGTGAGCACCGACAACTGCTCTGTGGCTATTTCCCAGGGAATTTTGCCCTGTTGTGAAAAATGATCATTGGAGCTTGGAGAATGACTGTTGCCATGGGTACCTGTTGATTTAAGCTGTCCTACCATCTACGTGTTTGGAAGAATTCCCTTTCCTGCCCCATCCACATGGTTCAGCTGGCCTTGCCCACCTGAGTACACCTGACTATCTTGGGGTTGGCACCTGACTAAGCTGAGGTTTCTTGACTTTGAGCCAGAGAGAACATCTGGTTACTCTTTCTCATAAGTGGCTGAAGCTGTCAGATGGAAACCTTTGAGGCTATTGGCAGCTCCACTGTCCCCTCCACAGGAAAAGCAGACAGTCAGCAAGAAAGATCCACATGCTGAGCAAGAGCCTGTGTGGCTTTACAGTGCCTTGTTCTAGTTCTTCTGAGGCCCAGACATGTGCTCCTGTTGTCTTAGCCCCCTGTGAGATATCCCTTTATCTTCCCAGCAAGTCCCTGTTTTTGCTTAGATCAGGTTGGGTTTAGGTTTCTGGCTTTTGTCAACTCTGAGTTTTGAGGTTCTGGTATCTCCTGATGAGCAATGAAGAGGAGAACCACAGAAGAAGGTAAGTTCCTCGAAGATAGGAGTGGGGCACTAACTACACCTTCACTCCTATGATGCGGCTGTGCATCCATGAGCATAGATGGTGTTTGTTGGGTGACTTAGTTCACGGGCCTCAGGTTAGCTCAGGCCATAGAGAGACTTCCTGGCTCCATGTAATTGATCCTGTAATTGAGGATGGCCTCAGCTGTGTCACCTGCTGAAAAGTGATGGAGGGGCAAAGTCAAAGTGTAAAAGATGTGAGTGGACACTGTTGGTTGCCCCCTAATAAGCATCCCCTTGCTTCTAGAACCCCTGACTATAAGCGGATGGAATGTGAGCAGGACTATTGTATGGAAGCCTCTAAGAACCTTCTTTAAAACATTGGCAGCTTGCACTTTCTATCCTCCTGTTCTTTGTGTCTTCTCCATCCAGCTCCCTGGAATGTGGTTGTGAGAGCCACTGTTATAGCTGCCTTGGTGGACCAAGAGGATGAGGCCAGGCCATGGAGATGGTGAGTAATGAGCTGGGTCCGTGGGCAGAGCCCACACATCAGCTCTGGGCTATTTACCTCTGGAGCTTTACTTGAGAAGTAAATACATTATAATCTCATTTTAGCCACTGTTCATTTGGGATTTTATTACTTGGAACCACGTGTAATCCTAACTGTTGTCAGACAATAAGCAGTGAACACTCTCCTGCTTCCAGGAGGGATGGGTGATCCATGGGAGTTGTACATAGTAGCGGAAGCAATGTGATACTGATATCTCCCCCATTCCCCAAATATGTCTCTGGCTTTTAAAAAGTATTAATTCCAGACAACAGGCTGACTATGGTCATGAATAGAATGGAGGCATTCTCTTTTCTTCTCACTCATTTCCTGCTTTTAGAGGGCAATTGGATGAACTCTTTAGAGCTTGAATAGCTTTAGAAAACAGCTCCTGGTGCTTTTATTGACTCAGAGCCCTTAACATACATAGACACACTCCATGCTGGAAGGCTTCAGTTTTTAATATCTATGGCCCATTTACAAAAGGGAAGGCCTTTTAGAAAAGAAGCTTTCCAAACTGCCTGGGCTTCCTTATAAATGAATCAACACAGAACGTGCTCACTCCATTAGGGCAACATACAACCACAATAAAACACGGTGAAACACTTTTATGCTATAAAATGCTGTAGAAATGGAAGATATTTTTGTATTATTATTATAACAGGGCATTCCTGTTTTCTTTAATATCTGCTGTGGAATTACTGATAAAATCATTCAACTGGAAAATAGGGGGCTTGCTTTTTAAATGATTTTCTCCCAAAGCAAGTTTGACTCAGTTTTACAGAGGCCAGCTGTGTGCAACAAACTTTACGGTTTGCCAAACATACTACCTCATCTTTATTATTTTGAGTAGTCCTAGCAATCTTTAATCTCCAAAGAGCAGAGGTTCAGAAAGCTTAAGACATTTGTTCAAGGTCAAGTTCCAAGATGGGGTGGCTGTGATTCTACTTGGACCTGAGACTGGGAATGAGGGTTAAGAGTGCAGAAGGAAGAAGACCATGCAGGTTCCCGGAGTGGTGGACATGAGCAGCCAGTGCTTAGACAGTGGGTGCTGTCCACCCCAGAGCACTGGAACGGGCCATTTCAGCCTGCAGCCATGTTCTCGTCTGGTTTGCCTGGATGTACCCTCCTGTTCCAGGCACATTGGGTCCTGATGGTCCCCTGGCATCCTGGGCACATGTGCAGAACTTACAGGAAGAGGCTCTCCAGGCAGCTGAACTATAGCTGCCTGTTAGCAGATGGTGGTTAATAACAGGCTTTGTTCTCCAGGTTCTTCTATTTTCAGCGATCGAATACAATTTATAAAGAAATACACACACCCTACCATCCCCCCCAGCCCTTATCAGATCTCTCTTATAATTATAGAATAAGGTGCCTGCAAACTCCCAGGGAGCTGGTTTCCATGGCAATAGCAAGCTATTATATTCTAAAGGGCAATCTAGAACTCCACCCCCTCGTCCTCCTAGTGCTGTGCCTCTTGTTATTGCCATGTTCCAAAATAAACTTGCTGCCTAATCATAAATCCCATATAATTAGAGATGAGCTAATCGTTACCCATTACCTTTGTGCGGCCCACTCATCATGCCAGCAGTTTCTAGAACAGTGATGCTGACAGACTGTTTGATGTCAGAACAGACCTTCCTCCCCCAGGAACTGGGTGCAGCAGAAACCCATGTATGGCTGGGAACCCTCCAACCGGAAGGGCCCTCTGAGCTCTGTGATCTGCCCCGGGTGGTTCAGCAGGATGGGCCACTTAGGTGGTAGCTGGGCTGCTGGATTGGTGGCTCTCTCCAGCTCTCCATTAAGGAGGTGGCATAGAGCTCGAACTCTCATACTTTTTGGCCACCTGCTGTGACCACCTGTGGCATTTGGCAGGAAACAAGTTTTTATTTTTTTCTCCTTTCCATTTCTTGTCCTTCCCCTGGCTGCTCCTTTGTAGACTCGAGGTTGCTTTTAGCACAGTTTGTCACTTGGGCTTGTGGGTTTTTTTCTCTTCCATGAATGGTCACTGTCTAGATTTCAGCAGGTGGGGGCCCCAGGAGGCCTTGTTCTCAGTGCTGGGAGAACAGTGACCAACAGGAGAGGCTCTGAGAGAGCTTGCATTCTCCCAGGAACAGATGATAATATCTGACAAAGGGAACAGGATCATTTCAGATGAGTGCTGTGAGGGAAATGACACAGGGTTGATGTGTTGGAATGTGTTTGGCATTTTGGGAAACTCATTTAAAATACTTGAGCAGAGGCTTGGGGAACCAGAGGACGCATTGCAGTTCACCTGTTCAGGCCTCATCTACTACATTTGGCCTAAAACCGATCATGTCCTCTTACAGTTGCTACAAGACTTTGTTTCACTGCCTCCAGGTGATTCGGCTGCTCACTTTCTGCCTTTCTCCATCCAAGTATCCATCGGTCACCTTGAGAGCCACCAGTGGGTTCTCGAGCATCTGCTTGGTCTTAGTTTGCACCAAGTTAAGACTAGAGCATGCAGCAGTTGGACCTTCCTCTGCCTCCCTCCCCTCAGGCTCTCTGTTTGGGGTGGGGGGCTGCTTCCCGCCATGAAGGCCCAGGTGTTGCCAGGTGTCCTTCTACAGAGAGCTGTTCCCTCTGGGTCCTGGTACTCACACTCTCTCCTTGTGCTTTCAGGGTCGGGGCTTACAAGTTGCTGGCCTGGGAGAGCCCCTCCACCCCACATGGTTTCTTACAACGGCCGTCACCTCTCGTGGTTAATCAGCACCGCTCTCCACTCTTTCTGAGCAGGCTTGCTGTTTTCCTTCCTGGCCCTTGACCAATTCCATCACTTTCTGCCACTTATACTAGCTTCCCAGGATTAAGTTCAGAAAAGAAAGGACAAAAGACAAAAATAAAAAATTCATCCAGATCAACAAGAAGTGCAGCTTCCCAGAATGCTAATATACTGATTTAAAAAAAATTAATCGACACAATTGTCTGTCAATTGTCTTTAGGGAATACCTTTGCAGGTGTATTATTGGATTTCCATTAATAAGCAGCGTTATGCAGCATTCTCTCCTGTTCTGATGCCTGCCCTGCACTTGGGTCATCTAAAGCAATTTTGGATTAATTTCTCTGGCCTCTGGCAGCCAGGGTAATTTGAGGCTTCACTGGAGTGGGACAGGTCACTGCAGGTTGAACTATAAAAGCTGGCTTTGGTGTGATTGTGTTCTGGGTGACAGAATGTAAAGCACTTGGATGGTTTGTCTATCAAGATTAAAAATGGTCCACTTGGTGATATTTCCATTTGTTAAAGGAGGGCAATATGTTTGGTGGTTCTTCCAAGTAGAAGATCTTATTCGGATAACACCTCTGGATTTAATTGTGGATTTCTTTCCATGGGATGTAGATTGACCTTCTTGACTGTGTAGGGCATGGACAGAGTGGGAGAGCTCTCCAGCTTCAACACAGAGCACACACAGCTCTGCTATCCCAAGTCTCCCATGCACCAGTGGAGGCCTCTGGTAGGTAGTTGTGTCCAGAGGATACAGAAATATCCATTAAGAGCAGACTGCTGGCTGCCAAAGGAACAGTGCAGTGGGAATGATGGTCTGTAGCCAAAGGGTGCTTGTGCCCAAGGATGAAGAATATTTAATGGAGGGGGTTGGAGCAACAGAAGGAGATAAAAATGGTAGATGCCATGTGGCAGTCTCAGATAATCCAAGAAATCATAGGACATCATCCTTGAGGTCTAGAACCTACAGCTGGGGGAGTTTTTGAGTGGCCAAGACTTCTGTTAGCAGATGGGGCAGGAGTCGGGGAAACGTGAAGGACAAACAGAGTTAGGGAACTTAGAATGGGGACACAACCTGACTAATGGGATAATAATGGGTTTATAATCTGCATGTTGATTGTGAAGTGATGTGAATGTCTAAGTAAAATGTACCATTGTGACTTTTAGCAGAGAGGGAATGGTTGAATATTCAGAGTTTTAAAATTACAAACTTCCTCCAGAAGGGAGGCCCTTTAAACACAAATCAGTCATTTACATGTTAGTAAAAACAAAAGGTCCACAAGCATATTTTGGTAGGATGAGAAAAATAAGGAGTCATATATAAATACTGGTAGGAAAGTGGTTATAACTGAGAAGCGAAATTCAGTCACAGAGGGAATCTGAAGTTGTCAGACTATCCCCATCATAAAACACTGGGCCTGCTCTGCTGTGAGCAACCATATCTCCATCATGTCTACCCTTAATTTTATTCCCTAGTTTATGGACAAACAAATCTACCTCTCTTAGACTCATATCACATTATTATACTTTTGGTTTCAATATATTCTTCTTCTTTGACATTGTATTTTATTTGCTTCATTGAGATTTATTTACATATCATAAACTTAGCTCATTTCAAGTGTACAATTAAATGATTTTTTAGTAAGTTCACCATCACCACAATCCAGTTTTAGAACATTTTTATTACCTGAATTAGATACCGCGTGCTCATTTAATGTGAATCCCCATTCCCAGAATTATTTTTGTTGTTGCAGTGGAGGCTCAAGATACGTTCCAAGTTCTTCAGAGAAGTGAGTATCAGAGATTAACCTTGAACTCTGGAGCCAGGAAGGCTGAGTCCTAATCCTAGCTCTTTTACTTAGTGCTAGTGAGCTTGTTTAGCTACTTTGAACATCAACTGTTCATCTGAAAAGCGTGATTAGTAATATCTACCTTGTAGGCTTTTTTAGATGATTAGAGATAATATACCTGAGGGCCTGACACATAGGAGACATTCAGTGCAATTATGACATTATTTTTATAAGGAATTCACAGATGCTTACAAATGGTAAGTATTGATGAGGCACAGAACTGAGTTCTGAGATCCATTATCTTACCATTTTGTGATTTAATCAGTGGGATGGGGTATGAAGGAGAAAACACAGTTTATTTTAATACTAGATGTTGGCTGCATTTAAAAATACAATGCATTTAAAAAAATCTTAATTTCTTTTGATTTCTGTTGCTCAGATTTTTTCCCTCTTAAAACTACATGGAGGTTTTATTTCCAAGTGGCTTGACTCTTCTTAACCTCCCCCCGATTCAACACTGTGTTTGACAATTTTGTCTTGCTTTCTTCTGAAATAGATTTAAAAAAAATAAGACGCTGGTTTCAGCTTTTCAGAGCCTGTTAGTGATTTTTCTCTTCTGTTATGAAATTTAAGACCCATAAAAGGCAGTTCCTATTTCCTGTGGATGTTCCGTTTCTGTGTTCCGATTCATATTTATTGCCGTATGAGTCAAGATCGCAATAAGTTGTCCCATTGCCCTGCTGTATTGATACAGTGCCATCCATTAACGTGGGGGAGACGTTTAGCTACTGGCTGGCCGCCCAATGCTAGGTGCCTGGAAAACTAAATAGCCACCAGGAGGTGCCTTTCTCAGAGTCTTGTCCAGGGTCCTAATTCGGGAGGGGTGAGAGGGCCAGAGGCAAGGTTGCTTCTGCCTTGCTTTCCTTCCTTCCTGAGGGATGCCACAGGCGAGGAGCACCATTATGCACAAGCTCTCCCACTTTAGCCAATCTCTACACAGGGACAACTTCCTTGGTGGGCAGGGGCTGAATGAAAGCTCCACACCACTTTCAATTTTGGGGTCTTTCCATGGCTATTTCCAGAGAAAGGTTTTTTTCTATCTGCTTTGTCAGGATCACTAAGAGGTACTTGCCAAATATATTGTCTTGGATTTCATTATACAAAGTGAAGCAGAATCTCTGAGAACGGGGTTCAGAAGTGTTCGTTCTCTAGATGATTTTCAACCCAAGTACAGTGTTGAAACAATTATTGATATTCATTAGGAGTTGTAGCTACTTTCTTTAAAAAGGAATGGACTTTGTATTAGTTTCCTGTGGCTGTTGTATATAAGAAAGCATCACAAACTGGCTGGTTTAAAATAAGAGATATTTATTCCATTAGAATTCTGGAGGCTGGAAGTCTGAAATGAAGGTGTCAGCAGAACCAAGGTTGGTTCCCAGGTCCTTTCTCCCAGATGTGAGGGGAGGATCTGTTTTAAGCCTTTCTCTTAGCTTCTGGTGTCATGGACAATCCTTGGCACTCCCTTGCTGGATAATTTCAATCATCGTATGACTTTCTTCTCCCTGTGTGTCCATGTCTCCTCTTTTTCTAAGGACACCGTATTGATTATAAGGACAGTCATATTGGATTAGGGTTTACCCTCATGACCTCATCTTAATTTTATTATATCTGTGAAGATCCCATTCCCAAATAAAGTCACATTCATAGGTGCTGGAGGTTAGGATTTCAATATATCTTTTTGGGGGGACATAATTCAACTCACAAGAGACATCATTTCTTACAACTAATCTATCTTCCTTTCAAGTTTCCAATCCATTCATTAGCAAGGGAAAGCTAAATTCAGTCTAATCCAGTAAACTCATTCCAATTCAATGATTTAAATGGTCTGTTTATTCTCTGTAGGCATGAATCAGATAATGCTCAGTCTTTCTTATTTCCTGTTTCTTCTCTTTATAGCTCCATAGAATGATATGCAGAGATTTAGATGACTGGGTTTACATGACTGCATGATCATAGAGAAAGGGGCAGGTTTACTGACTTCTTGCTGATCTCTGCTGCATGATGACAGCTCTGGTCTGTCCCAGCAATAGTTTCCACTTAGGTAAGACTGACCTTATCTGGTATTTTGCTATTAGATGCTGGTAGCCTTCTCTGGAATCCCATAATATTGGCCACTAATTCCTGAAACTTAGACATCTTTCTAATCATAAAGACTGGCTTTCAGGCTATTGTTTTATTAAAGTAACTGAGAAAATTAGCTTTGAGACTCAAAGTTGGTCAATGGCTTTTTTTTCATTTCCAATTATAGCCAGCTTCTTCACCCAGGAGGCAATGAAACTCATGGTTTAGTCTGTCTGTAAGGGAACAAGATATAATAGCAAACTAAACCACATGGTATATTAGTTAGCTATTACTGTGTAGCAAACCACTCCAAAGCTCAGTGGCTCAAAACAAGGGTTGAAAAAGTGTGGCCCATGGCCAACTCCATCCCATACCTTTTTTTTGCAGGACTCACAAGCTAAGAATTGTGTATTCGGTGTTTAAAAAGAAAAGAATATGCAACAGAGACTATACGTGGCCTGTAAAGCCTAAAATATTTACTTTCTGGCCCTTTATGGACAAGTTTGCTCATGCAGGCTTCAAAAAATAAACATTTATTCCTCACAAGTCTAAGGGTTCTTTAGTTCCTAGATGGAGTCCATGCATCTGAGGTCAGGTATGGGTCAGGCAACAATCTTAGCTGGTCTTCCTTGCATATTTGGAGGTTGGCTGGTTGTCAATTTAGGATGGCCCTGGCTGGGACCAATGGACTCTTGTCCATGAGATAGTTAATCCTTTAGTAGGCTAGCTTGTCCCTGTTCATATGGCAGCAGTTATATTCTGAAAGAGAGAAGAAATGGACAAGGTCTCTTGAGATACAGTTTTGGAGTTAACACACTATTCCTTCTGCCACATTCTATTGGCCAAATGTCCTGGCCCAGATTCTAGGATGGAGAAATAGACTCCATCTCTTAATAGGAGGAGATTCCAAGTCACATGATAAAGGGTGGGGCTATATGGAGTGGTGAATAATGGAAGCCATGCTTACAATTATTCTACCACATATGGGTTATTGATGGGTTATTGTTTTCTAAATAGTCCCCCAGTAGCAAAAATTATATTTATTTAACTTTCCCAAATATTCCTTGTGTGCTTAGGCCCCTCCCATGTAGAAGAGGGTCTGATTTGGTCTGATTTAAGAGCATGTTAGAATTTAGAAGCCCATTAGGAAGGTTTGACTAAAAGCATGTTAGGAACTTGTGTCCCTTCCTCATAGAACTTTTAGATTTTAAAATTCTAGGATTAGATTTTTAAAAATGTTATGTTAAGGCTGTCTTCTTTTGCCTTTGATAGCGTTTTCTCTTCCTATTCCCATATTCCCCTACCTGAAGGAAAGGAGAGGTTAGCTTTATTTGGTCAATTTTATCATTAACAACAGTCACGATATTTTCTTGTCCTTTCAATCCATAACTTCTGAAATCTGAGCTGGTTTGGGGAGTCCTTGAGAGACAACCTCCAGATACATATTTATCAGCCTCATAAAGTTGCTATGAGACACTTCTTCTCAGGAGATTAAAAACATTTTTTTAAAATCATTGCCCAGGAGAACCATCTAGAGTTTCATCCTAGCCAACTACAAGATGAGTTTATCACCAAACTTCCCTCAACCCAGTTTTCAAATGCTGTGGCTCTCTGCTATTTTTCTTGGGAACCACACAACTCTTGCTTGATGCCATTCTAAGAGGGAAGCTAAGGAACACCACAAACATAGAAATCATTGACTTTCGGAGCCAGAAGGAACATGCAGCCTTTCTCTGACACGTGCCCACTCTGCCACCCTTTAGAAGGACTGGTCATCCTCATGACTGTCTCCCACATCCAGGACCTCACTGCCTACTAAGACGGCTTTGACTGGACCAGGTTAATGTAGATCTTCAGGGAGTTCCAAGATACTCTAAGGAATGTTTACGTCGTGGTAGTTACTTTGTGTTTAAGAATGACTGAGGGGCTGGCATCTGGTTGGCAAATTAAGAAAACTGAGCACTCCTTTGGGGGGGAGTGTGGTTGCTGCCTGAGGGAATGGTGATCCCCACTCAGTGGGAGAAATGCTGGGCTCCTGGACATTCTCTCCTAATTCCAGTTGTACTAATCAAGTCCTTACTGAAGCTTCACAATGGACCCTGGGATATAAATTCCTTGGTGGTTTCCCTAAAAGGCTGGCGGCTAGTTTGGAAATGGGATGTGAGTGCTGAGGACAGAGACCTGTGTTTGTTTAGCATACTGTTGTGGGAACAGGAGGAAGAGGCTGGCGTCCATGGAGGGAGTTTGCTTACTGGAAGAAGCCCCAAATGCATGAAGCAGCCTGCCTGAAATTGCAGATTATTTGCCCAATTACCCAATTTCCAATCTTCAGTTGTTCATTATTAACTGAACCCCACTTCGTCTGGGGCAGCTCTGTGTCTAGCTAAGAATGCCAATGGTGACAATGTGATAAGGCTAGGACCAATGAGATGTGAGAGGATTTCTGCTGGGAATTTGGTGGAAAGCCTTTGCTTCCTGTTACAGGTTCTTCCTTCTGCCTGTCCTATGGATGGGAGACCAGGAGATGCAGTATCTCTATGGCAACAACAGGGCGCCAAGCATGGATGGAAGTCAACACCCTTAGGAGTCAGCCTTCGGAGGCTGCGACAGCTCAGGCTGCCTCCTTGGACTTCTGCTCTGTGTAAAAACAATGCTGTGTGTTTAAGCAAACATTAGTTCGGTTGCTCTGTTACTTTCAGCTCAGTTCTTAAAGATGTAGAATTTACATCTTTACAACATAGCTCTCTGGGTGTTCTTACCTTTTAGTGCGAGACTGGAGAGTCAAGAGTTGACATCAGGCCTGGGAGACCTCAGAGATAGTTTTCTTCTCACGGTGTTGTTCTGTGGAAACTACAGAAGTAAAACAAATGGGGACCATTGTGTCTGTGAAGTCCTTGATCTGGGAGACTTCATCTGGGTTGGGAGAGCTGAGAGTTGGCATGCACACCCCGTGCCTACAGGATGAGGGTGGTATAAAAGATTGGTGGGAAACCAAGGAGCTCTGTGATGCTCTGCATCAAGGTGACCCCCTTGCCACACCCCACTCTCATCCTTGGCAGCTATGCCTGTTCCATGTGGGTATGGAGGAAAGGGGTGACTTTGGGTGGCCGCTGGGCCTCGCGATGAGCTGAAAATGCATCCTTCCATAAAGCTGAGTAACCATGTACTGAGGTAAGGCTTCACTGCATCTTGTGAGTCTGAGTGTCAGCTCGGACCCACAACCATGGCTGTGCTAGACCATGACCCAACTGATTTTATCAAGACTAATTAGCAGCACTTTCTTCCCCTATTAATGATAATTATTTTATTAACTTTTATATGGTCTTTTGTGTTGCCTCACATATTTTTTTGGAAGGACTGGGGTGTAAATGATTTTAGTATGTATAACTAAAAAGCGTTTCTCACCCATGGCAATTGCCTTCTGTTAGAATAAAAAATGTCAGCTCTTCAGGAAGAGTTGATGGGAGCCAAGGTGATGTGGGGCCATTCCACCTGCCATGGCAGGAGGTAGCACTGATAATTGGAAAGGGCATGGAAGTCAGGACACCTGAAATGAAATCCAGATGCAGCTGGGAGGTCTTGGGATTTATTTAGCTTCACTGAATCACAGTGAACTTATCCATACATTGGGAATAAGTCTCTGTGTAAATGAAATGAAATAATATAGGTAAAATGTCAAGCATAGTTCTGATCCAGGCTCAGAGACAGACTTCCTACCAATATATTAGTTCCCTCCCTTTTTTTGAATCTTTAACAACAACCACCACAGCAACATCTGTATCATGATTCCCACTTATGGTGGAGTAACGTTAAGTGCATGGACTCTGGAGTCAGACTTACGAGTTCAAATCCTTATTCTGCTTCTTGGTAACTGAATGACTTTGGACATGATATTGAACTTCTTTGTGGCTCATTTGCTTCGTTTGTAAACTAGGGATAATAATAATACTTCATAAGGTGGTTGTGAAAATTACAGAAAATGAAAATCAAATGTTTGGCACAGTGCCTGGCACATGTTAGGGACTCCATAAATGGTTACAAAAAAGAGACTGTTTTTAAGGGCTCAGGTTTTGTCCTGTGGTTAGTACCACCTGCATGTAGCTGATGGAGCCGGGCTCAAAGCCAGGCCCCCTGACATTGAGCTTATTCAGCGCCCAGCACTATGCTCTGGCACAAGACATATAAACCATGAGTGAGATACAATGTCACCTTCTGTTTGCAAGGACCTCAGGGTCTAGAAACAATGGGTGTTCAGGAAATGAGAATATTTAAGTTCCCAGTACTTTTCTTTCCCAAACTGTTTGAATTTTATTCTCCCTAGAATCAGGGAGGACGTGCTGAATCTCACTGAATAGGTGGCTGCTTGGAACAAGATGGTAGTAGCTAGAAGGAAATCTATGAGACGCAGCTTGTTGTTTTCCCATTTCGGCTGTATCTGTGTGTTCTGGTGAAGTTCTTTCCCTCGCAGATTTATGTAACATATCATCACAGTCACGTCTGTGTGTTTTGTTGATGCCATTTAAATTCTGTTACTATTTAATACCAAGAACATCTAAAAAGAACATTTTGAAAGACTTGAAAAATCCAATTGGTCTCTTGGTAACTTGATTTGTAGGAAATATGAGAAGATAGTATTCTGAATAGAGTGCTTTTAAATGAATCATCATTGCTTTCTTCTACAGGCAATAGATGGGATCAGATTGGTTAGGGAAGGCTCAGCTGTGTGTGGCAGAAAATCCAAAATAATAATGGCTTCAATAAGACGGATACTGTTTGTTTCTCATGAAAAAGAAATATGGTGGAGACAGTTTAGTGCTGACAGACAGGTGGCTCATGGAATCCAGACTCCTTCCAGCTCCCTGTTCTGCCTTCCCTAGAACCCAGCTTTCTCCTGATGGACAGAGAAGCCTTCCAGACTCCACCATCACCATCTGTGCCTGCACTGAAGGCACAAAAAGGAGGGAGGGGCAAGAAGAAAGTGTACTCATCTTTTAAGGCATTTCCCAGAAGTCACACATTCCACTTTTGCTCACACACTATTGGTCATCTTCTAGTCACATAGACACCTCTAGCTGCAAGAAATGCTGGTGTCTTAGTTCAGGCTGCTATAAAAAATACCACGGACTCGGTGACTTCTAAACAATGGAAATCTCTTTCTCACAGTTCTGAAAACTGCAGGTCTGAGGGTGCCAGCATGGTTGGGTTCTGGAGAGGATCCTCTTGTGGGCTGCAAACTTCTTGTGGCCTCGAGAACAGGAAAGGGAAGTGAGCTCACTCATGACTCTTATGAAGGCATTCTTCCCATTCACTAGGGCTCCACCCTCTTTACCTCACGTAACATTTGTTAATTCCCAAAGATTGTACCTCCTGCCCTGGCCAGTGTGGCTCAGTTCATTGGAGCATCATCCCACAAACCGAAAGGTCACGGGTTTGATTCCTGATCAGGGCACATGTCTGAGTTTCAGGTTCAGTCCCCAGTTGGGGCATGTACAAGAGGCAACCAGTTGATGTTTCTTTACCTCTCTCCCTTTCTCTCCCTTCCCCTCTCTCTAAAGTTAATAAGTATGTCCTCAGGTGAGGATAAAAACAAAAAAGATTGTATCTCCTAATAGCATCACATTACTAGGGTTTCAACATACAAATTTTGGGAGGACACAAACATTAAGTTCATACCAGCTGGGAAATTTATTCTTTATTTTGGGTTCCTGTGTACCCTTCTAAATTAAGATTTCATTACTAGGGACAGAGGTGAGAATGAGTACTGGCACTTAGCCAGCAGGCTTTGAAACACATTTTTTTTTGGAGACCTGATGACACCCTCTTCTCTGCCAGAAAAGGTTCATTTGTTTGGGAGTGACAATGGGACCAGAGGCAGAGAAGTCCCTAGTGCAGATGGGACCGCAAATAGGGCATGCAAGACTAGAAAAAAAAGAATTGTGAAGTAGGGTTTGTGACAGAATAGAAGAACCCTTGGAAATCACCTAGGGCTGTAAGTCAACATCTTCACTGAGGGCCAGAATGGTGAGTTGACCTTTGTGTCAGGGGTCACTAAGGTCACACTCTGGCTCGATAATTGGCTAGAAGGATTCACAGGATTCAGAAAAACTGTTATACTTGTGGTTACAGTTTATTACAGAGAAAGGATACAGATTAAAGTCAGCAAAAGAAAAAGTCTCATAGGGCATAGAGTCCAGGAAACACCAGCTGTGAGCTTTGAGTTGTCTCCCTGTGTTGTTAACGGATGGTGTTCTCTCAGCTGTCAGGTGTGACAGCACATACGAAGTTCTCTCTCCAGGGAAGCTCACTTGGGCCTGGGTGTCGAGGACATTTACTGGGGAGTCAGTCACATAGGCATGTGGTGCCCACATGACTGACCACAACTACGCAGTCTTCAGCCCACCCCTCAGAGGTCAGACTGATGGAGTGTGGTCCACGGCCCCCACAATAAACCACATTGATAGCATTAACTGTCAGGTGTGGCCTGAGGACCCAGGTATACGGAGAAACTCTTGTGAGTGGTTATTTCCCAGAAGCTGGTCAAGGGCCAGTTCTGAAGATCTTTAAAATGCACAAGGTTTGGGCATCTAAACCCCTAACTGCACACTTGCCCAATGTCACACACCTATGACAGAGCCAGGCCCAAAATGTTCACCTCTTTGGAAGCCATTGGAGACCATTGGAGAGAGTGGACTTGACCATGGCAGAAGCAGGTCTAGAGTGATCATCTCTTGACCTCCATCCAGTAAACCCACAGGATTAAAGTCATGATTTGGGGTGGCCCCTGCATTTAAATTAGCTCCAATACTTAGGGACTGTATGACTTGAAAGAATTATATAAACTCTCGGTCCCTCAGGTTGCTCATCCATAAATACGCAGATAATAAGACTATTGTCTACTCAGAGAGGTAAACATGTCAATTAACATGAGGTTCCTAGAACAGTGTCTGGTATATGATATGTCCTCAATAAGTGAAAGCTAGTATTGCTGTTATTATTATGTTGCTATTCTTCAGAGTCTCTTCTTATGTCTGCAGAAACCCCCTGGAGCTGGCTTAAAACCTGGATGTTGACAAATACAAGCTGTGCAGTTTTGGAAAAGTCAATTAACTTCTCTGGGTTTTAGTTTCCTCCTTCCTAAATTGAGGGGAAAGGGAGAGAGAGGGATTCCTATCACTTCTATGCTCAGATGCTGAATGTGAATATGCTTCATCTGTGTCTCGGGCCACTTAGTCATCACAAGTGTGCACACTGTGTGTGTGTTCCAGCGTAGCTGAAAGCAGCAGGGGTTCAGTTAATGTTGTTTTGCCCTCAGGTTGTGTGTTGTTGAGCAATCCTGAGTCACAGGCCTGTCAGAGGAGGGCCTGTCTGTGTTTGGGATAAGAACCTCTCAGCTCCACTCGGCCCTCTCTTCACGCTGTCAAAGCCAGTGCACTTGGAAGGGTTGGAGGAGACAATCTCCAGTTTCTCAGAAGCTTTGGAATTGCCTTGGGACAAAGATCTCCAAGGTCATGGGCACCCATCT
The DNA here is from genome assembly GCF_987537825.1 of Furipterus horrens. NCBI lineage: Eukaryota > Metazoa > Chordata > Mammalia > Chiroptera > Furipteridae > Furipterus > Furipterus horrens. Next base: position 169,715,575 of record NW_028327174.1, on the reverse strand, counting down.
CTTGTTCTGGGAATGCAAGGCTGAGTTTTAACGCAGTCACATTGGACTTACAAAGAGGCACGTGGTGGGTAGTGTTTAAAGGAAGACCCAGGAAGAAGAGGTGACTCTGGTCCCTTCCTTTTTCTCTCCCTCCCTCCCTCCCTCCCAAAGCTGTTCTTTTGGGAACCCTGCCCCCCAACCCCGGCCATCTTCTGAAATTCCAGAGGAAGTGCCACCTCCAGCAGGTACTGAGGCTGCCTTTGTGCCTCAGCATCCTGCAAGGTCCCACACAGCAGGCGCCTTGCTCAGGCTTCTTTTTAAAGTGGTTTATAAAAGGAAACAGCCGCTCCCGTGAAGCCTGAATAGCAGCATTTCTATCATCAGTTGTCATGACATGGGCTGACAAGGGAGCAGCCCCACAACGGGGCTGACAGTTTGATGGGTTTAATTTTGGTGCAGATTTCTGCAAAGAGGCAGCTGCCAGGAATGTGACACTGGTGGCTGGGGAGGACCAAGGGGGAAGAGGAAGGTGGTGGGAGTCTAACATGGCAGCTCAGTGGGTGCCATGAGGGTTTTGTCCAGCACCGGCCTTGCTGGATGACTGATCTCAGGCTCTCAAAGGACATACTCAGCATCCGCCCAGCCTCCAGAAGGGGCCCACCCTTGGTCTCTGTCTAAGAAATAGAGGAAGAAATAAAAAAAAAATTGTCCCTAGATGAAGAAGTTGGTCAAGGTGGCAGAGGATCCTGCAATCCTTATTTTTGGTCCTGGGTGCAAATCACTCTATTAAACAGAGAGATAAGGTAACATCATTTCCCCCTCCAATCTTAACTCCACTTATTGTTCTAACATGAGGTCCCCATGAACGTGACAGAGGATTTGATGACAAGAAAAACAAAACGAGCAAGATTCCTTCCTCCCAGCTCTGTGCTTTGGTTCCCGTCTGTTTGACCTCTCCCGCCATGGTCTATGAGCTCTTACTTGGCAAATATCTGCTGTTTTTCTTTCGTCCACATCCTGGCTGCTGCTGCTTCTTCTTCTTTTTTTCTTTTTAAAAAAATTTTTTAATCCTCACCTGAAAACACTTTTTCATTGCTCTTAGTGAGAGCAGAATAGAGAAAGAGAAGCATCTATAGGTTGCCTTCTGTACATGCCAGATCTGGGGATCATGCATGCCCAAACTGGGGATTGTGTGCACCCAGAGTGGGGATAGGACCCGGAACCTTTTAGTTACAGGAGGATGCTCCCACCAACTAAGCTGCACCAGCCAGGGCCACACCCTGGCTTCTTATTTTGTTTCCTTTTGGGCCTGTGGATCAGGAAGCCCATGAGCTAACATCCCTATTCATTCCACTAACATTAATGGCCTTGTGTGTTTTCCATTCTGCTACATGTTAGAGCCACCAAGCTAAATTATGCATGCTTCCTGCCTTTCAGGATTGGAACATCTGGTAGGGAGAACTGATATGTAAAGAGGTAATCTCTGGAAATGCAAACTAAAGGCCAATTTGTGATGCTCAGATAGGTAACATGTGGAAAACCTGCATGTATAAAGAGCTGTTGAGGATGTAAAGCAACCAGGCCTCTTAGACACTACTGGTGAGAAAGTGAACTGATATAAGTACTTGGAAAGTAGCTTCAAATTATTTAATAAAGGGGGAGATGCACATATGCTATGACTGGGAAGTCTATAATTAAGTAGTACCCAGGAGAAATTCTTGTGCAAGAACTCAGGACAGTGATGTTTGAAACAGTAAAACACTGGGAACAATACAAATGTACACTGAGACTAGAATGAGTAAAAACATTTTGGAATATTATATAGCAGTGAAAATAAATGTACCACTATGACACCCGTCAACATGCATGAATGTTACTAACAAACAGTAGAGCAAGGAAAGCAAGTCACAGAAGAATGTGCTGAACATGACTTTTTTTACACAAAGGTCAAAACCTGACAGAATTAAGCTACATATATAGTAAACATTTTTAAAAACAGCAAGAAAACAATAACCACCAAACACAGGGTAGCGCTTACCTCTGTGGGGTCTGGGTGGGGTCTGGGAGGGACACAGTCAAAAATGATGTCATGGTTGAGTCTTTGCACAGGCCTATATCTGGGATGTTCATGATATCCAGATGGCATTTTCACTCATCTTAAAAAAGTTCTATAGGGATATAATTAAAATAAAATAAACTACACATATTTAAAAAGTATAATTAGATCGTTTTGACATATTTTCCAAACTCATTTTGGTTATTTTAAGTTTTTTAAATTTCTGTACCAAGTTTAAGTTTAACTGCTTGAAGATTGAGCAAATGTCAAAGGTTCTTTTATATTGGTCTTCCAGTTACACTGATTATTTACTTAGTGTGAGAGGAGTTGGAGCACAGGACAGTGGTGGAAACAGAGGACTCCCAATGCTAAGTATAAGGATCTGCGGCAACCTGATGCCAGCAAATCAGAGGAGGCCAAATCCTCTGCTGACTTGACAGTCAGTGGTGTTCATCCACAAAACGTTGGCAAGCTCCCCATGCACACATGACCTGGGCACTAAATGGCACCCTTATTCTAAACATCATCCTGAACAGTTTCTCTGCTGGCCTCTTAGAGGACATGGTGATGATGAAATCAGAGCCAGAAATGCGATCCCAATCTCTAGCTCCAGATTCTTGAGTAGATTCTTCATGACTGTGTCTCATAGTGAGAACATTATGAAAAACAAAGTGGAAACCAATCGGTCTGCTAGTGCGAAAGATGGTAGGACTCAACTTCCTCCTGCCTAAATCAGAGTCAGAGAACTGGATGAAGGTTATGATTCTTCTCTCACTTACATCCCCCAACCCACTGATGCACATATGCATTTGCATTGTGTGTCAGAGCACAGGGAGGCAGAGGTGGAGAACATGTGTCATCTAGCATCCAAATTCCCCTCTTCCTTTGAGAACCCTGATATCCTCTTAAGGCAACTTGCTATTGCATGTCATCTTGGTGGGTAGCCAATTCCTAGAAACAACTATCCCCTGATGCCTGTCACCATGAACATATAGACTGAGGACTTCTCTATCTTTTTAGATAGAGGGGCCTGGGACATTGAATGTCAACCAAATGAAGCCAACAGGAAGGGAAGGGAAAGGTGAGAATCTGAGCAGTGCCAGAGGCTGAAGCAGACCTATCTCTTCATGCATGGTGACATTTTTGTGTCCCTGACACAGTACTTGCCACATAGAGGATGACTGGTAAATGTTAAGTGAATCAGTGCATAGATAGAATCAATAAAAGGTGTGATCATGAGCAGTGGGTCTCATTTCTGCTAAACAAAAACGCTGTCTAGAATCACAGACTTGTCAAGCTGCAACAGAGCTTGGTTTTACTTTCTCATCTAATTCAAACCCTTCATTTTGCTGATAAGTAAACAGAGACCCAGAAAGTCCAAAGGGTGGGCCAAAATATCTCCTCCCTTGTTCCCGGGTACAGGCAGAGCTGGGTTCTAAATATTCAGACTCCCCACCTATTTCCCTTTTAGCTACTCTGTCTCCAAGTCTCTAAAAGTATATTTAGATATTTGCCTATTTAATTAGCCACACTCAAACATAAACATATTTATAGCAGAACCATTAAAAATGGTATCAGATGGGGGTAGCCTTGATATCAGCCAAGATTCGGAGAGTCAAGATACTAATTAACAGGACTATAGCTGGTTATTAGTCTAGGTAGGTTATACTTAGCAGGATTTTCAGTTTCCCAAAGCATCCCTTCACTTTCTTCACTTTGCAGGCCAGAGTTTGCTGTAAGTTGACTTTCTTAAGTCACTCAGGTGGACTCTTGGAAACTGGTCAACACCTCAGTCTTTTTAATGGGACTACTGGGTTTGTGGGTCCAGATGGTCTTCTAGAATCTAGAACACAAGTATGGCAGCTTTCTAAAGACATGAGCACTGAATAAAAATTTGCTTCAGCAAATGTGTGAAAAAAGCTTTCCAACTGGTTGTTAAACAGCCTAACGGTCAATGTCCATATTTGCAACCAGGCAAATAGATGAGAAGCTTCATAAATGTCCACGACTCTCTTTACCTGTGAGCATTGTTATCAGTTTTAAATAAGCAAATCATGTGTTGTTAAATCCCCAGGAAGTTTGTGGCCATCTGATTTTGAGTTTGGTATTGATTAGGGAGAGTAAAATCTCAGTTAGAGGTCAGGCCCTGGAATCTGTAGCCAAATGCCTTCACTGCGAGCTTCTGAATTGGGGTCTTTCCAAAGCAGACCCTGACACAAGGAGTTGGGTCCTGCTGGTTTGTTTGGAAGATGAAATTGAGGGAGAGGGGAGAGTGAAACAGGAAAAAAGGAAGAACCAATAAAAGGTGCGATCATGAGCAGATGACTGCCTTGGGCACCTGAGGTTCAATCCCGCTGGGAATCTTTTGAGAGATGGTATAGATCACACCCCAGGTTCATCTCACTGCTGGGGAAGAAGATGCAGCATTAGCCACCAGCTCTTGTCTTCTATTGCTTGAGGGTTGTTCCTGAAGTGTCAGCTCCTTGGCATTTCTGTGTGTGGGTGACCTCTCAGGTCGGCCATGCCATGTGGTGGGGAGCCAATGGCATATGCTATCCTAAGGAAATGCTAATCCAGCTACTTGAGAAAATAGGATCTTTGTATAGCCCTTTATAGTTCTGCTTTTCTTTAAACATCACCATGACAACCACCACAAAATAGAACACCTAAAGTTAGGAATAATTTAAAATTTCAGGGAATGTGGACTCTAGGAGAGATTTGCATTTCCATTTGATGAGAAAGCTTTACAGGAAAAATTAAATACTGTAAGTTTATTCTAGCTCTTTATTTTTTATATATGTGCTGTTAATGTTGAGCTCTGTCCGTCTCTGTATGTGTCTGTCTCTTTTCAACATCTTGCATAATTATAGTACAGTTTAAAAACAAGGAAATTTATGTTGATGATATTGACATGACCAGTGACCTTATTTGGATTTCACCAGTTTTACATGCATCGATTTGTGTGTGTTGAGTCTGACGTAATTTTACCACCTGTGTAGATTTGTGTGGCCACCACCACTTTGAAGATATAAGAGAGTTCCTTTGCCAGGATCCCTTGCACTACCTTCAATAGCCACAGCCACCTCCTTGCCCCCACCCCTAAGAACCCTGGCAAATGTTCACCTCTTGTCCATCTGTATAATTTTGTCATTTCAAGAGTATTGTGTAAATGGAATAATGCAGGTATATAAGCTTTTGAGATTTTCTTTCTTTCTTTCTTTTTTTTTTTACTAAGTATATCTTTCTTCAGATCCATCCAAGTTGTTGCATGTATCAATAGTTTGTTTCTTCTTATTATGGAGTGGAATTTCCTGGTTTGGTTGTATCACAGTTTCTTTAACTATTCACCCACTGAAGGACATTTCAGTTGGTTCCTGTTTTGGGACCTTGTGGAAAAAGCTGCTCTGAACATCTGCACACAGGTGTTTGTGTGAATGTAAGTTTCCATTTCTGTGGCATGAAGGCCCGAGAGTAGAATTGTTAAGCCGTGTGGTAAGTGTATGTTATTTTTATGATCAACTGCCACACTGTTTTCCAGAGTGGCTGTGCCATTGTGTATTCCCAGCAGGGATGTACTAGTGATCCACACCCTCAGCAGCATTCAGAATTGTTTTTGGATTGATCAGGGAGTCAAGGAGATGGTCTGTGTTTTGGTTTGCAAACTTTACAGGCAGGCAGTCCCATTCTTGGGCCGCCTATGTGATATGTTATACCATTCTTCCTCTCTTGTTTTCTGACTACTACTTCTTCTTCTTCTTTTATTTTTTACCCTGAAACAGCAACATATGTAATAGTTGTCATAGAACAAAGCATTTCAAATGACTAACTTCCCCCAGGTTAAAAAATAAAGGGTCTATCCCCAGTCAGCAGAGATAAATGAGTGACTCCTATTAGCCTGAATCAAGGTGGTAAGATAGATGGGATAGAAAAGAAAATGAAGGATGAAGGAACTAGAAGAAAATGGCCAAAGAAATCTATTATCAAATGATGTAAAGAATATTGAAATGGTTTGTGAGGTGAGCTAAATATCTTCCGTATGTACAGCAATGAAAAGAAATGTATTTGTAGTGATACTGGGTTATGAGCTACTTTAAGGGAGGTTGGCTAGCTATACAGAGTTAAATGATTTGTTAGAGTAACATAATTTGGGCTGAAAAGAACATGAACATCCATCAGTTTAGATGTCATCTTAGAAATGATGCCATAGTCTTAGAAATGATGTAACTAATGCCCAGAGCAATTAAACTGCTTGTCCAAAGTCATACAGGGGGCTGACTGCAGACAGGGGTCAGAGCCCCATGTAGCACAGCCCGGGTTTTAGGGTGCTTCTTACACCACTACGTGGGGTGATTCATTTTTATAAAGGTTTTTACTTTGACCTGTATCAGGTATTTTCATATCAGATCAGGCCATGCCCTACTTTCCTCGGCATGCCACCTGCTGTAAGTTGGAAGCTTCTCTGTTGTTTTGTGTTGTTTTACACCCCGACTGGACTTTTGAGAATGAACACTAGAGGGTAGGTGAGCTGTCACTGTATAGAACAACGGAGGGTCTTGTTTACAAACATCCTCTTGTCTTCAGATGTTAGAAGGCTCAGAAGTAAAAGGAAAAGTTGGTCATTAAAAAAAACAGATTAGCCAGAGTACATTTTAAAATAGCAAGACTTAAAGTGATTCAATGTTAATTGAATATTGAGTAAGGAAGAGGTAGGGAGTTAATTGAATGAGTGAGCTTGGGGTTTCAGATAATTTTTTCATGATGCGAAGGAAATTATTTCAGAGTTGGACACAGATCAGGGGACAGAGAGAGGCAGCATGATCTTTGGGAGGAGTAAATGAAAGGCATTTTGTTTGGTGGGAGAAAAATAAGCTTGTTGGACTGTTGGTTTTTCCTTTAAGCTTGTAAAATTCAATTTAAAAACCAACATTTTATATTGTTATAGAAGGTTATAAGTTATCTGGAGAAAATTTAGAAATGATGGAAAAGCAAAAAGAACCAAATAAATATTATCTGTGATCTCATTACAGATATCACTGACATTTTAGTTTATATCCTTTTAGTCTTTTTCTATGAGTATATATCACTTATATATTTATACATATGTATTAAATGTTTATAAAATATAGGTTCATATTGTTTAATAACCTACCATAAAACTTAGTCCATGAATACCTTTCTAATGTAATTTTAAATCACTGCTTAGTATTCTATTGTACGGATACTCTTTAGTTAATTTACCCAATATTACTTTCCTCTTATGAACAATATTGTGATGAACGTTATAACTTTATTTTTGTGCTAATCTATAATTATTTGTTAGGCTATGTTTGGAACTTCAATGTCGAATGAAATGTAAATTTTAGGACTTTTGATTTCTATTGACATCAACCTAGAAAGAGACTGTATCAATTGTTGAGTTTATAGGACTCTCTCCATGTCCTTTCAAGAATGATTCCATTATTTCTTTTTAAATGGTCAGTTTGACATATTAAAATTATATGTATTTATATTTTTTATTTCTTTGATTATTAAGGACATAAAAACAAATATTTGGGTTTCTGTGTTTGTAAATTTTTGGATCATGTTCTTTGATTATTATATATTTTTATTGTGGTGTTCATCTTTTTCTCATTTTTTAAAATTTTATTAAAATATGGAGTTTATTGTACATATATAGATAGTTTTATCTCCTTATCATTTCCATTTGTCTGACACTGCTGCTACTATATCTTATCATAACATTCCATATATGCTTAAAACCAAGCAAAGGGTGGTGTTTCAGCTTTAAAAGCTAAACAGTCATTTTGGACAACACATTCTTGGCAATGGACCTGAATAACATTTATCAGACAAGGTAGGAAATGTTCTAACTCTGCATTATACAAAGAACAGCCAGATATCAACTGTTACAGAAATTAAATAAGATGGACATTTTTAACAAGCTGTTTAAGCTGTTTTCTCAAAAGAGTCTTTCTCTGCTGCCAAAGATCTCGAAGATCCACATGGCCAGTCATTTGGAAGCAATTATTCAAATAATTGATGAACTTTGCTTCCATTTTGGGAGGAAAACCACCTTTTTCTACTTGCTTGCATACTTGCTTTAATGTCTTCTACAGAAGTAGGTCTTTTTTGGCATTTTCAGAGTTTTTCTCTGTTTTTTTTTGAAGGAGTCTTAACTTTTGATCTTAACGTTGATGATTTTGAGTCATTTTCATTCTAGTTTGATTTTTATGCATTTTGTCTGGAGTATCATCTAGATTCCTACCCTGGAGTTCTCCACCTCCACCTCCTCCTCCTCCTTCTTCTCCATCACCATCATCATTATCTTCAGCAGCCAGTTTCACTTTTTCTGTGGAAGCTATACTTAGGAGTTTAACCTTCTCCTCTTCATCTTCTGACTCTGCATCTTCCTCTAGGTGCCATCCATTAATATGCACAAGCGCTGAACCACCCTTCAACAATAAGCCACAGGTTACGGTATTATTTCAAAGTCCCTGAGGGAAACCATTGGTTCTACAGAGATTTTCAAAGTTGCCCGTGTTCCCCTTTAACTGGACTGCCTTCTTAATTCATTGCATCTGCTTCAACAGTCTGTGATTCATTCACCTTTGCACCAGTCCCTAAACTGACCATTCTTAAAGATAACTGGTGCTCATTTTCATCATTATTCACCTTAAAGTGATAGTCTTGGTCAGCCTTTAGTGTGCAGCTGGAAGATAGCTCTGAGACCTCAGGGGGCTCATGTTCATCTCCATCAAATTGTCTATGGGTGCTGGCACATACGTGGGTGGAAGGTGAGGTGGACGGAGACAATGACTGTTCTAGGGGATAGTTACGCAGGACAGAAGTGCACTGGGGTTTTTATGGATAAAAATCGCTTTGTGTACATTAAATACACTCACCTTTTAATTTTTTCTATGTTCACATTTTTTTCTCTGTTGATTCTAGGCTTTCAATTTTGTTGATATACTTTTCCATGTTACTGGTTATGGCTGTTACTGTTGGTTTGTTTTTTTTTTTCCTTCTTTCATTCGTTTAATTACTTTTAGTTTTTAGACAGCCAAATTTATTGCTGTTGTAATTTCTGCCATTGGTATCATACTTAGAAAGACCATGCCATCCTTAGATCATATAATACCTGTCCACTTTTTCTTCTAGTCTTCTTATTGCTCCATCTTAAATCTGAAATTTATTTTGGTGAAAGGTTTTATTTCAGGGTACAACTCCAAATACTACATTTTAATTTAAGTTTGTAAAATAGCTCTTAGGATGGTTACTGTTCAATAAGAACTGTTTCTATAGTGAACACATTTGTATGCATCATGCCTGTACCTGCTAAACATAGTTTATCCCCTCCTGGGCTTGGAGCCCTACTGTATGACCATTTAATTCCTTAAAAGTCAGGATAGGCCTTGGGTTCCACAAATACTAAGTAAAAGAGCCCTCACCATGACGCTATCTGGCACACCCAAATTTATTCATTTTTGGTTCCTCAAACAGTTAAATTTATGCTCATGTTATGTTTTCCCTAAGGCCCAAGAAAAGAATGTGTATATTTCAGTCATTTGTCAGGGTCCATAGTTTGTGGAAAAAGTTTTCCTGGGGGGATGATGAAGAGAAGGAAGCAGCTCAACCTCCTCTTGGGACTCTGTGGTTCAGCTGCTGTACGGAGGGCTCCCAGGTGGTTGGGCCGCAGAATCTCACACACCTCTGAGCACAAACAAAGCTTTTTCCATGTTGCCCATCTCCAAGTAACACCAGCTGCAGAACAGACTGTTTCCTACATAAGAGTTAAATTTGGTCTTTTATTTTCCTTTCTTTTTCAGAGCTTCAAACATGACAACACATTCCAGTTGTTGGATTGGAGGACTTTTCCTACAGCATACAAATGCATGCAGCTATACCAGAATTGCAAATAGACAAAAGAGGGCACATTTTGTTCTTGTTTTTGTGCTTCCTAAGTTTATGTTTCATAAAGTAAGACTTGCTGCCACTAGACAGAGCTGTTTTGCAGGTAGATGATTAGGCAACGGGAAATGGTAGGCAGAGAGAGGCGTGAGGAATTCCACACATTTGGGAAATGCTTCCAGTCATGTTTTTGTGTTTTAAATTTTGAAAGTGACTCATAGGAACTTCTTGAAAGTAACTGATTAAGTTAATCTCAGGAGTGAGGTTGCTGGGCTTTGCAATCAGACACTCAGCTCACAGGCCGATATTTAATTGGCAGCCTGGTAGCCAGTGAAACCAATGTGGGTTGAGTCTCACTTTAACAAGTTTAACAGTACATCAAAACATACAATTGTTGCTATATTGTATCCAGACATTATTAAAATTAAAAAGTGATACACTAAATTGTTTGTTATCCTTATTCAAACAAAACAGATGCTCAAGACTCACTTTACTTAGACATAGTAAATTAGGGTTGGATGTGTTGAGTTAATTGAATACTTTGCATTCTCTGGAAGAATAAATGCTATAGCAATTGTCCTGCTCTATTTGAAAACAATAAATGATATTCTTAATACAATTTGATGCTTTTCAAATGCCTATCAGGAGTTCAAGGGTTATAAAATCAGATCCCTAAGTAGTGGGTTGGAGAAGTGCTATGGACTGAATTGTGTGTCGCCTTCCCCCAAATTCATGTATTTAAGTCGTAATCCCAATGTGATTATATTTGGAAATAAAGCTTTTAATGGTAATTACAGTTAAATGAGGTCTTAAGATTGGTCCCAATCCTATAGAATTGGTAAATTTATAAGAGGGATTAGAGATACCTCTCTCTTTCTCTCTTTCTCTTTCTCTGTCTCCCCACATGTGTATGCACAGAGGAAAGGCCATATGAGAAGAGAGCTCTCATCAGACACCAACTCTGCTGATTCCTTGATCTTGGACTTCTAGGCTCCATAAATGTGAGAAAATAAATTTCTGTTGTTTAAGCCATGCAGCCTATGAGATTTTTTTATAGCAGCCCAAGCAGACTGAGAGAGAAAAAAGGAGATGGAGTGTGAAATACATTTCTGAAGGGAATCTACAGTAACTAAAGACTGAAAGCAGTGAGCATTACTTTGTGAATACCCCTTTAGAACCATGGCGTGGTGAACTTGGCATGGTCCAGAGGAGACAGGACCTGCCTGAAAACATGGGGCTGGGTTGACCTCTTGGCATTGCCACTAGCTTGCTATATGACAGTATGACCTTTCTCTGGTCTCAGATTCTGCACCTATACAAAGCAGTGATTGGGTTAGTTCTTCTTTACACTCATTCAAGTACTTTGAAAAGTCCAAGGGGCAGTGTATTCTAATCACTGGAATATTCCAGTGGAACTTAGGTGCTTTAGAGTCCTCTCATGAATATGACTAGCTAACAAGGTGATGTTGTGGCAGTGTTAAACAAAGAATCTTGTACTGCTGAGCTGAGTCAGGGGAGAGTTCTCTTAGGCTATGATACCAGGGCCATCTTATGAATAAAGAAGCAGAACTTTCTAGGAGTCAATTTGCATAAGGTAGGGACAAAAAATGGTTTTTCAGCCAGAGGAAAGAGTCAGCGCAAAGACCTTGTGGATGGAGGGAATATGGTGCTTTCCTAGAAATGAGGGTCATGATAGCTGAAAGTCAGAGGAAGGCTAGGATTGGATATGAGCATAAAGAGGGAACAGTATAAAAGACAACTGCTTGATTTCTGGCCAATACGCTTGGAAGGATGGAGGTGTCACTTATTGTTGTTTACTGGAATCAGGACACTTTTCCAGTGGGAAGGGATTTCATGAGTTCAATCTCTGTCTTTATATTATATTAATGATCAGCTGCAAAAATCAGAAAATGCTGCTGGAGTGGCTGAAATAGTTAGGGATGTGTGTGATCCATAAGACAGGAAATACAAGGCCACCTAGGCCTTGTAAAGCAACTCAGTAATAACAGGAATTGGTGCAGGCTCTTTTCAGCTTTCTGGTCTACCTCACTTGGTGTATAGTCCTTCACCTTTTTGTTTATCTCCTTATGGTTTAATATGGATGCTGTGACCCTGCCCTTGTAAATGCATCCCAAGAAGAAAATTAGATGAAGGGCTATGGGGTGAAAAGCTTTTATTCTAACAAATATTTCCTTTTTTTATCTGGGAAGAGACTCAGAAATTTTAGCTCTATCATATTGGCCTGAATTAAGTTTTGTGGCCACCTGTAGCTAAATGGAAGATTGGAAATCCAGTATTTTAGCTTTTTTGCTTCTACAGGTAAAGGAAGACCAAGGAGAGGGGGCATGTAAATAGTTTTTAGAGTTAGGATATGTCTACCAGCCACATGGTGTTTTGTGTAATCTAAGTAGGTATTTCAAGGACAGAGTTGGATACATTGGTCCAGAGCTATTCTTTCTCCTTCTCTTCTTCATCCCAAGTGGAAAGAGGTGATTTAATGACAATGTTTAAATATAACAAGTAAGGCATATATTCCAAGTGTTCTCAATTTCCTCAAAACAAAAGGAAAGCAAAAAAGTTCTGGCCAAGACATTTGGTTAGCCAAAACAATGGTTTTTAATATTAACTACTGGATTACTAGAAGTAGGTGACTAGGGGGACTTAAAATTACACACTATCTCTGTGTGCATCATGCTTGAAAATGGCAGGGAATGGAATTCATGACCTTTTATTGACTCTGCCAGCCTCTTAAATTGTGCAGGAACCTGTAGCACCAGCTCTTAATTAATGATGTGGCCAATTTGGACCTTACCATAAACTTAAATGTACCAACTATAATGATGATAACAAACTTCTTGCTTCAAGGGACAAATCTCATTCTTCCCCATCCATTCTTTCTTTAAGAGGAGATGATGAGAACAAGGACAGTGCTACTTCATAGGGGACTGCCACTGTGGAGGTGACAATTGATCAGAGACCTGAAAGAAGTGAGGGAGGGTGCTATGAGGACCTGTGGGGAGAGCAATCCAGGTAGAGGCAGAAGGAGTCCTAAGGCACTAGGTTGTATTAAGCAGTTTGATATTGCATAGGGATGGTTTATTGGAGAGTATCCCAGAAAAGAAATGAAATATTAACATCAGACTCTTTTGTTTTAAAAGTTTTAAGGGAACTACGAAAATGATGCACAGGAAAAGTATAATAGGGGAATTTCTCTTTGCACTGCCACATTTGAGCCCTGTCCCCTGTGAGCCATCCCCTCTCATTAAGATGGTTCTAGAATTGCATCTGTATCAATCAGGATAAATTGTGTTAGGGGACAGAAACCTTGAGTAATATTTAGCTCGCCTGAGTGAAGTCTTGGAGGCAGGAGATTCAGGAGTTGGTTTAGCAACTCAAAATTTTATCTCATGCTGATGAGATGGCTACAGTAATTCCAAGCATTACCCAGTGGTACCCCAAACAGGAAAGAAGGCAAAGGCCCCCAAATAAGCCCTTTCCTTTTCTACCTCTCTCTGTTTATTCAGGAAAAAATGAGCTCCTCGGTACATTTCTGCCAATCTTTCAGGGCTGGAACTCAGTAAACTGCCCTCCCCTAAAGATTATCAGCAGACAGGAGTGGGGCAGCCATGCCTGACTTGCACTGAGCTTGGTTCATCCTCAGGGGCTGAGGGAGGGACTTAGCCCCTCTGACCTTGTTATGGCCAAACCAAACTGGTTTCTATTGACTATGGAGGAAGGGACAATTGCTGTGGGATAAGTGACTTACAGTGTCTGCCATACCAACATATCCAAGTTTGGTCACAGAAGAGATGACTGTTTCATTCTCTGTATTCTGTCTGGATTCAGACCCTCACTGATGTATTTCCTGACCACATCTAGAGGAGGGACTCACCATATCCTAATTTAGGTTCCTCCAGAAACTGACCTTGGGCAAGATTCAAGTGTAAGGAGTTTCATTGGCAAGGACATAGATCTGATAAAAACAGCCAATAAAGAGTGAATTAGTCAAATAGCTACCAAGTTGTGCAACTGACATTTAATCCTGTGGGGAAATGCTGGGAAATGGTAGAAAGCAAGTCTCAGAATTGTTTTACTCGAGAGAGGAGGGAGCTTAGGTATCCCTTTGGTTACTGGTTGATGGCTGTTCCCAACACTCTTGCCTACACACATGGGCCCAGTGGTCTTCTGTGGTTCTGGAAAAAGCTTTCAAGTCCAGAGATGCAGGTAATCACTGGCCAAGGTCATCCATAGCACAAGAGATGGTAGGGTCTAAGGGACATGGGAGAGGCACTGACAGCATTTGCTACACATCCCACCTCTAAAGTATATACACTCCCCCCTTGATATGCACTAAAATGCTTTAGTGGAATATTTCTGACTTAGATCTGTAACTTTATCAGTATTCCCCAGAAACTGTATGCTCCTCAAAATACAGAAGGGCCAGACTTTGATAATTTTATTGACACAGCATTCTGCACAGTCATGTGTAGAAGTAACTACTCTCTCACATGCAATTTGAAGGTGTTATGTTGGGGATAAGAATGACTTCATCCAGGCACAACATTTGGGCCAGTGATTATTATCATCGTGGTTAGTGGTAAATCCTTTAGAGAGTACAGCTGTGTCACAGAGGGTGACCCTACACCACACAAGGAAGTGGAGATTTGGCAGATCCCTATTAATGTGATTAGAGTTAGCCCTGTGAAAAAATTTAGTACTCTAAATTCTAGAAGCATAATCACATTTTGGGTCTAGAGATTTCCTTCTGTTTCCTTTGAGTCCAAATGAAAGAAGCATAACAATTTTTGAAGTCTTTATATGGCGCATAAGCTGTTTTTATAAATGTGGAATAATTCATTGAGCATGTAAATAACATTGAAGAGGCATCCTGAGAAAACCTTGCTTTTGATGTAATCCAGTTGGATGAGTTATTTTTTTTCCTGCTGCTCCCCACCCCCAGTTCATTTTTGCCAAAGTGAGTTTCCATATGTTTTATCTAAATGAGTCACATTCAGAGAAATCATTCAAATGATCTGTGGGCACAGATACTTTTCTTTCATTTGTGGCTTGAAGGTGGGTGGTTATAAGGAGTGGAAATGGTGGTGGGCTCTTCTCCAAACCTCAGATCCTTTGGCTTGCTCTGATTTTCTGAGCTTCTCTATGTCTTCAACTTGATTCTATACCAGAGGGAAATAGCCTTAGTAAATTGCAAAGATTATTCAATTTCAGTCCACTTTAAGTGCCCTTAAAGGGAGACTGCTCTCATGACTTCTCAGGGGTTAGGCGATGCATCTTGCTACGAATAAAGTGCTGGATGAGAGGTTTTAAATCACATTTGTAGCTTGGGAGACTAATATTGGAGGCAGCTCTCTTTCTAAAAAGTAATGCCATCTGTGTCACTGACTGCAGAGCACAAGAGGTGGGGGCAGGGAGACCAGAGCTAACTTATTTAAAGACTGATAGAACCATTCAAAGTGTGTCTTTCAAGGGACATAAACACCTAACGCAGGTTAATAAAGATTCTCATTACATTTTATATTTTGAGCAGAGGGTTGCAGTTGTTCTCCCTGTGGCACTTCGTATTGGTCAACCTGAAAAGGCACAAAACTGAATGCAAATGAGGCAATGCAATTGATTTATGCTTAAAAAAAGATCTCTGTTGCCTGAGTTTAATGCTCTATTTGATTTTCACCCTTCTAATCAAAAGTTATCTTTATGTGTGAACATTTATGGAGCATTCACATCTGAAAGGCCTAGATATGGCTTATTCATAACCTTTTTCCCCTTCTGGTTGATATTCTCAAATGAATGGGTTTATTGTGAATTGTTTTGTGGATTTCATTGCTGCTTGGGTTCAAAAATCTCAATGGACTCATGGGAAAGTCTCAATTTAATTCCATGCACCTTTATTGAGCACTAATTTTGTGCCTGATGCTGGGATAATAAACTAGCCAGCCTGTCTGGAATTCTGCAGAATTGCTAGGCTCTCATATAGACCACCCACAGCTTATTCTCACTATTTTACTTTGTCCCAGAAAGTGAGAAAAGAAAAAAAAAGAAGAAGAAGCAAGAAAGGAAAGAAGGAAGGAAGAACATAGGGCTCTAAAAATTTCAGATTATTTCAAGTTGAAATCATGTCTGTGATAAGAACATAATTGAAGTGGATGCAAACGCTTTGTCTTTCCCTTTTGTATCTGTGAACATCACTCTGTTGGACACATTCCAGGTTGTGGGCAGTGTGATACACCCAGACTCCTGCAATTTCAGCTCTTCAAATATTTCTAAAATTGGTGAATGTAAAGTTATTTTATGGTGATGAAGTAGCTCATGTCCAACCCTGGCTATTCCATTTGTGCTTCAACAACCACAGTGGCTTGGGCAGAAATCTGTGTCTCATTTTCCCCTCCTTCTCACTCATTTCCCTTGCTGGCTGGGTAGGATTCCTGCAGCAACCAGCCAGCTAACCCCTGTAGGGTTCACTTATTTTATGAACCCAGGTGTGTGGAAGCTTATGATCTGCATAATCAACAGAAGTGAATTAGGGTCAATGTGTATGCCTAGATTGTCATTATTATTTTTAAAATTTATTTATTATTTAGACTCCACTTATTTCTAAAGGAGCTTTGTGATAACTTACAATAAACTAAAGGTAGGTAATTGGGCTCATATAACAGGGATAAAAAAAATCAACTTATATAACAGATGAAATGATAAGCCTAGGCTAATAATAGCTATTACAGTTCAACACTGATTTTAGTAGTGGGTTCTTAAACAATCCAAATTTTAAAATGTAGTGAGGGACTAAACTTTCATTGCTCAATGAGAAAAGAATACACACTAATTCACCAGGAGGTGAGTTTTCTCTGTAGATTACTAACTCTTAATTAATCTTTATTACATGAATTCTTGTATACAGTCAAGCACTAACTATTAAACACTTCTGAAAAGCAGTTTGTTGGTTCATAAAGAAAAATCAGGACACTTTTTAGTTTTCACTTCATCGGAGCTGCATCTTATCTAGGCCAGAAACATGGACATGAGCCTTTGGCAGGACACATGACCATTGGCCTGTTTCATCTCATGCCAAAGTGGTTTGCATCTCACGCTCATAAAGGCTTCATCATGTGCTTCTCCTGCAAGGATATCTCGTCATGGTTATGTGGTTAACTGGACAGCCTCCATTAGAATTTATTTTTATCTCCGCAAAGGAGTTTTCCTTTCTTTATTTTTTTCCTGTAAAAATCTTTTTCTCAGCTTTATTGAGATATAATTGACACATAACATTGTGGAAGTTTAAGGTGAACAACATGATGATTTGATCCACATTTTACAATATGATTACCACAGTGTGGTTAGTTAACACCTCCATACCTCACATAACTATCTTTTTATGTGTGTGTGGTGGTGAGAATATATAAGAACTATTCCCTTATCAACTTTTCAGTATATAATACAGTATTATTAACTATAGTCATGCTGAATTTATTTGTCTTAAAACTGGAAGTTTGTATTTTTTGACTGAAATCCCCCCATTTTTCCCATCCTCCCAGCCACTGGCAACCACCATTTCACTCTTTGTTTCTATGAGTTTGGCATTTTTATACTCCATATATAAGTGAGCTCATACAATATATACATATTTTTTGGTCAGACTTTTTTTCATGCATCTTAATACCCTCAAGTCTCTCCATGTTGTTGCAAATGGGAAGATTTCATTCTTTTTATGGTTGAATAATATTCCTTTGAATACATATGCTACACCTTCTTTATCCATTCATCTGTTAATGAACACCTACGTTGTTTCCATGTCTTGACTATTGTAAATAATTCTGCAATGAACATGGGGATACAGATATGTCTTTGAGGTAGTGACTTCAATTAGAGATTCTTGAAATTACCTCTCCTGGCTCACCCTCAGAGGTCCTTGGAATAAGAATTAGTTTCTTCTTTGGTGCTTAGGTCTGTCCCTAAGAGTCTCTGGTTATTTTCCTGGAAAATGCCAGGCCTACTTAACTTTTGCATCATGCTAGGAGCATGGTGCTCTGTTACCCAAGAGAACACATGTGATGTGTGCTAATGCTGAATGCTGGTACTCCAGTCACTTGGGAGCTGAGTACCAAACTTCTGGAGAGACCCTCAGAATTAGGTGTCGTTTCATTTCAGCTCCCAGTGCCACAACTGATTCTGGTACTCTTTAGCACTTGACAAAAATTTCTTCATTGGAATATTTAGAGTATTTAATTTCTAAGACTCTGCTGAGTGCAATGACATCACAAGTGAGTAATACTGTATGTCCTAGCTTTAAAGGATGACAAATAGTTTGGTGAAAGCAGCAAATCGAGTCTGGCTCAGAGCCATTTATGCAGCAGACACAGAACCCAGATGTCAAATGTCAAATATTATTTAAAAATAAAAGATCATTAAAGCAAGAGAACATTTTACCTGGATAGGTGATACTGTCCCAGTCATCAGAGAACACAAGAGAGAAAGTTCAGAGATTAAAAACACATGAAAAATATTTAATAACTTTCAGAAATATAGAAATTAATGATATTCAGAGCTTGCAGAATACCGATTTTTCAGCTTAAGATACTCTTCCTGCTGATGCACAGTTACTGTATGGCTCCCAAAATGCCACAGAGAAAATTAGATGTGAGCAAAATAAAGCAAGTTTCTGAGAATCAGAGAACAGGGTAGTAAAAAAGTAGAATTATTTGTAACTAATAGAAGAAACAATAATATGGAGATAGCACCAGATTGGGACTTAGGTCCATGCCCCAGTTTTCTCCTTAACCATTCTAATTAGTTGTGGATAAGATTTGTGTCCTTAATTTTTTTATTTGTAAGGTGGAGTTTTATTAACTTTCAAGGTACTTTTACATCTTAAAAACTGTATAATCTGTGCATATGACAAAGACTCAGTAACCAGAATGACTTCTATCAGAAGAATCTCTACTGAATTGGGTAGAGTTTCACACCAGACAACCAAGTGTTTGAAATCTATTAAGGATTTGTAGCAGAAGGAAGGACTACTCAACTTCCAAGCTCAACTACCATGACACCACACTGCCCACAGAACAGAGCATGAGTAGGGAGAAGAGGGGTAAAGAAAACAGGGAGCTAATCCACAGGAAGCTTATATGTAATTTCATTACCCATTTATTTTCACCTATTTCTGCCTGAAATGGGGATTATGTTGAGTAAAAAGGGTTAGTGGAGCTTAGTGCAAACCCTAATCCCAGCAGTGAGATTTCACCGAAGATAGACTTCTCCAGCCTAGAGAGAGAGAGAAATCCCTAAGGTCTGGGTGAATGCACTCAACAGTGACATATCTGATTGTCTTACACTCATTTACTATAATTGAATCAGAGCTTCAAAATCCTTGAACTCTGTCTTGCATTTAACCCCAAGACCTTATTGGCAAGCAGGATGCCTTCTAGAGAGAGGACAAAACCAGAAAGCTTTTAGCTGACCCTGGATTTAAGATGATAGACCTTGTTCTAACAGCCCTGAGACCTGCAAAAATCACAAGAGTGTTGGGAGGTCACCAGTAGATTTTTGAATTATTAACACATGTTTAACAATTAAAGAAAGACATATTGATAGGCTATCAAGGCAATTAATTATTTAGTTGTACAAAGTAAAGAGGGGAAAAGAGATTAAGAACAGTGGGCATGAATTTTAGGTTGCAAAGGCAGGTATGCACAAAATTCTGTCTAAAACTTTACTTACCTGAAATCAAAGCACATCTGACTCCAAGCACTTCACCCTTAGGGCTAACACAAAAGTTAATCTCAGGCATTATTAGCATTTTTCCCCACCCTCTTCCAGAGTCATTACTGAGAAAAGGTAGATCTTATATGAAACTGAGTATGAAAGCAAAGTCTACATAAGTGAGTCTGGATTCCAGGGGCTCTGCTAAAACTGAGGTATGCTTGGAGGTATGAAAAATCTTGTCCCCACCCCGCCATTGCCTCCAATTCTGCAAGGAAGCCAGCTGTGATTGGGAACCACTTGAATAAACTCAGGGCAATCTCATTTCTTCTCTTTTTCTGCAAAAGCATTAACTTCTCTCTCTGATCCTCTTTAAAATTTTCAAGAGAGATTTCTTCCTTTATTTATTCTGGAAATACTGTATCAGTCTCTTCTCCCAGCCACATCAGAACTCACCAGAGGCTGGCAAAAATTAAACTTCTTGAAGGCAAAAGTTAATTAAGTTTCTCTTCAAATGTCAGAGATGTAATTGAAGATTTTAGACAATGCTTTACATTTTTTTCTTTTTAGTATCAATAGGCATATGCCTTGTTTTTTAATTAGATTGTCACATGATGTCAACAACTTCTAATACTTTAATGGGAAACACTGTAGATATAATATTGTTTAAGATTGTTTGCTATTCTGATATTTACTGAAGGGTATATTGATAGAGTAAATGTGTTAAGTTGATACCATCAAATGGAAATATGGAACAACAATTTGTAAAATCTAATGGTGTTATTATGTATAAGTTGATCAGGTATTGGAGCAAAGATCTCCAGGAACGAGACCTCAAAATTACTTAAAATAAGTCTGACTTATTTTAATAAACTCAATGAAAATACAGTAGAGAGAAAAAAGGTTGAGTTCAAGTATCAATCAATTGCTTACAAAATCCTGAACCTGTGAAAGGTGACATTTTAGTTTCTCACATTATAAAAAAGGGAAGTTGAGCATGGAGCAGAGGTGAGCAATGGGACCTTAGTAAACCAGTGAGGTAAGAGACCAGGAGCAGAGATGTGGCATGCATTAGTCAGCCTGCACATGGACAAGCTAGTGACACACCCTGAAGTGATGGCTGTGCCCACAGGGGATTGGCGTCTCTCACATCCATCTTCTGAGTTCCAACAAAGATTCTAAAGCAAGATATTTGTTAGTTTAAACCTGAAGCTATAGTCTTCCTCTGCATTTTATTATAAAGTGGACAAAAAAAGCCTGAAGTAGCCCTTCAAAAGTGCATTATTTATTTCATTCATTCTTTTCTAGATCAAATTTAACACCTACTGCTCTTTTCTTGAAGGCTCTGTTTGGTATTTATGACAACAGAGCACATTGCCTTCTGGATTCTCACACTGGAACTGGGATGTATATTGCACTACAGGCAAGAAGATAAACTATATTTTGTGGTACCAATATGGTGTCCTTTTGGTCTGGCCATTGGGACAAATCAGGGCACATATATGTAGCTTTACCTCTCTGAAAGACACCTTAAGTTAGTTATATGGATTGATAAATTGTTATTTAACTTAAAACTTGAAATGACTACTAGCAGGTTTTATGGCTAAATGAGATGCTCTGGAGTGACCTATATCTCAGGTCTGAAAACCTGTGAGCCATTAACTGGCAACCTGAAAAGTGTAAAGACATACGCTCAGCTCCAGAAGAACATGAATGGAGCATAAGATGCAGCTTTACTTTGCTCTCCTCAATATTCTGATGACAAAGGAAAATGACACATAATTCACTCAGCGCTGTACAACTCTCACCTTATTATTTATTCCTTTTATTTTTTAAGAAGGGCACACTTCAAGGCCATCTTCTCAGAGAGTGAATAGTTGGACAGCATACCATTTCTTTGTTACAACTGAGTGAATATATTAAGATTTGTTCCATTGCCTGAGAGACAGGAGAGTATAATGATTAAGAACATGGATTCACAGACTTCTGGCCAAGATGGAGGCATAGACAGACATGCTGCGTCTCCCTGCACAACTAAGAAGAAATACAGCTACCTCAAAACTAGAAACAACCAGAAGTTCCAGAAAATCAAACTGCATGGAAGTCTAACAAACAAAGATATAGAGAAGAAACACTCACCCAGACAGGTAGGAGGGGCAGAGCCAGGGCAGAGAGGACTTGGTGTGGTGGTGGCAGCAGTGGCAACAGCAGCAGGCCAGCAGAAAGTGCAGTTACACATTTTAAAAAGTCAGGAGGGACACCTGGGGAGCGTTCCCAGCTCCTCACCAGACCCCTCAGCTCACTGTTCCAGCACCGGAGAAAATCAAGCCTCATTGCTTCTGACTATGCAAACCAGTGGGGGTTGAGACAGAGGCAGAAACTGCCAGTCTCAGCAGAGTCCGCTTGTTTAAAGGGCCCCCATGAACCTAGATTATCTGCAGATCCACGCACTCTGAGAACGACGGCCAGGGCAGCAGCTAGAGGGGCGCCGGTCTGGTGTGGAAGTGGGAGAGGTACCCAGAAAAGGGGCGAGTGCTGGGCAAGCAGCATTGTTCTCTCTCAGACCCCTCCCCCACATACAGCGCTGCAACATGGAGAAACAGGTTGCCGGTTATGGTGAATCCCTAAGGCCCCGCCCCTTAAATGTAGTAGGAGTGACAGCTGTCCCTGGGACACGGAAGCAAACAAACACAGGAGACTTCCAGCCAAGATGGAGGCCTAGACTGACATGCTCCATCTCCCTCCACAACTAAGAAGCACTACAACAACTGCAAAACTAGAAATAACCAAAAGTTCCAGAAAATAAATGGAAGTCCAACATATGAAGTTATAAAGAAGTGGTGCTCATTTGAACAGGTAGGAAGGGAGAAGCCGGGGAAGAGAGTTCAAGTTATGCTGTTCATGGCAGCAGCAGCAATGGAGGCAGGACAGTGGTGAGCACAGACACCCGTATTTAGGGGGAGGCAAGAAGTGCCTGGGGAGCACACTCGGATACAGACCAGACCCATCAGCTTGCAATTCCAAAGCTGGGGAAGGCAGACCTCCATTGCCTTGGACTGTGAGGTCTGGAGCAGGTAAGGACAGAGGAGGAGGCTCCAGTCTCTCAGCGGAGAGTGAACGACAGGAATCCATCTTGGACCCCCACCCCCGCAGAAAACGCCACAGTGTGGTGAGACAGGTCACCCAGTTGTGATGAGTGCATGGGGCTCTGCCCCCTATAGCATAGGAGGTGTGACAGCCCTGCCCAGGAAGCAAAGGTAAGCACAAAACTGTCAGGATGGCACAGATCATGATAGAGATCCCGGTGATGCAGCTGACGAGACAGCAAATATCTAATCTAATGAAGCAGCAGATAGGAAATCTTTCTGAGGGTCAGTTCAGAGCTTTGGTTATAAAATTGCTTACAGACCTAACAGCAGATCTTAAACAAGACAGGGAAGGAATGAAGGCTAGTCCTGCTGAAATGAACAAAAACACATATGAAGCTAGTGGTGAGGGCAAGAAAACCAGGGATCAAATCAACAAATTGTAACATAGGGAAGAAACAGTCAACCAGTGCAGAAAGAGGAAATGAGAAGTGAAGAAAATGAGGAGAGGCTCAGAAACTTATCGGACAGCTATTAGTGGGCCAATATCTGAATCATAGGGCTGCCAGAAGGTGAAGAAGAACAACTAGAAATTGGAAAATTATGTGAAAAGATAATGAAGCAGAACTTCCCAAACTTGGGGAGAGAAATAGACTTACAGGTCCAGGAAGCACAGAGAGTTCCAAAATAACTGGACTCAGGGAGAACCACACCAAGACACATTATAATCAAAATGTCAAAAATTAAGGATAAAGCGAGAATCTTAAAAGCAGCAGGAGAGAAGAGAATTGCATACAAAGGGGTTCCAATAAGACTCTCAGCTGATTTCTCAAAAGAAACTCTGCAGGCAAAAAGGGACTGGCAAGAAATATTCAAAGTAATGAAAAGCAAAAACCTACAACCATGATTACTCTATCCAGTGAAGCTGTCACTCAGAATAGAAGGGCAGACAAAGTGCTTCCAGGACAAAGTAAAACTGAAGGAGTTCACCAGATCCAAACCACTGTTATATGAAATGTTAAAGGGACTTGTTTAGGAGAAAGAGGATCAAAACTATGAACATTAAAATGAAAACTGTATCACAACAACCAACAACAGAAGCTAGGGAATTGAAACAAAGGCAGACTAGGCAACGAGAGTGGGAAAAGAATTATAGGTATGGGGAACATTTTGGGGTGAGGTCAGCAGGGAGGAGGAAGGGGGGAAGGGGAGGGAGATGGTACAGGAATTAAGAAGCACAGTAGGAGGGAGTGGAGTAGACAGGAAGATGTTGAGAAGAATTATATGCACAACCAATGGACATGGACTAAGGGGGGGAGGACAACTTGAGGGAGGGGATCACTGGGTGGAGGGGAACAAAGGGAAAAGAAATTGAGACAATTGTAATAGCATAAACAATAAAATATATTAAAAAAGAAAAAGAACATGGATTCAGGGATAAGCCAACTGGGGTTCAAATTCCAGCTCTGCCAGTCACTAGCTTTGTGACTTTGGGCAAGGTACTGTACTCTGTATGGCTCAGGATAAATGAGTTTATATATATGTATATATGTACACACACATATATAAACATATTGAAACATAAATATACTGTCTATAAATGTTATATGTTTAGAATAATATCTGGCACATGGTTAATGCCATATGTTTGCTATATATTTTAGAAACAGAAGTAAAGCGTTGTATATTTACCTCAAAAATTTTAGGGAGTGGCTTTGAGTCATTGTAAATAAGTTTTTGATCAACAGCAGCCATTATAAATAAAACACAACTGACTCTACCTGGAAGCTAAACAAGCATTAGGGATAGAATTTCAATATCTTGTTTAGATTAGCAATTTACTTCTGATCCCTGGAAAAGATTTGTTCATTTCTGATCAACTTATCTTCAAGAGGAGTTAAGTCTTCTAAATGTGTGTTTGCTGAGGTCAATTATAAAATTATAAAAACTTTGCCATAATAAACAAGTTAATCTTTTCTAATTGGTACTCATATTTCTTCCCCCACATCAGCAGATGAACAGACATTAAAATTTCATGCAAACCAAGAATCATTAAAAATAAAACAAAGCACAACAAAAAACACTGCAAAACAAAGAAAAAAGATCTTTTCTCTTGGAGCATTTCATTCACAAACCTCTATTGTTTTCTTTCTCCATTCACTTCCTTTGGTGCATTAAATGCCTAGCACATTGCAGATGTTGACCAAGAAGCCATTACAAATGTTCCCCATGAGCCCTCTGATTTAGCTCTCAAGCTATGAGGTTACCTTAGGAGAAGAAATGTGGGATTTGATTTCCTTGGGAAGCCACTGTTCCTGGAGCATGTGGTAAGACACAAAATAAACAACCAAGCACAAAGCACCAGGAGAGGCAAAGGAATGCCCAAGGAAGTTAAGAGTCTTTTTTTTGTTTGTTTGTTTGTTTGTTTCATCTTAAAAAAAACACATTATCAAGTGATTTTAGTGCAATAGGAATTCAGGATTGACTAAAGTCCTATAAAAAGATGGATGAATATATCAAAAATAGATTTTAGTATTACTCTCCAAAATAGGATTGTACCACTTTGTGGGGTATTGACAGTCTGATGGGCTTTAACAGAGTACAGCCACCAAAGATGAAGTTTGGAATCTTGTCACATGAAGAGGGTTAGAGAGAAGTAAAGATGGTATAGAGGAGGGGAAATCAAAGCTGTCTTCCTATATTGGAAATGATGATTTGGAAAAGGGGAAGTAAATTTGTTTCCTGCTACTTTAAAGACCATAATTAGCATACAGGTGGAAGTTATAACAAATTAAATTTTAACTCAGTATAAGAAAGAATCAAGAAATGATGAAAATATGCAGGAAGTAGCTCTGGTTGCTTTGAGACATAGTTGATGTTCTTGTGAAATTAGCTATTCTGACCAACAACATTTAATCATCCATCAATGACTCTTTAGAAGATCACATTGAATGGAAGGTAGGTTTTGTTAATCTCTGAAGTTCCTTGAAATGATAACATTCTGTGAATTATAAAATTCTATTTTTAAAAAATCAAGATTTTATGCCAGAAACAAACAAATTGCATCCTAAGTTGCACAGAGAAAAAATGTATGTGGCTTTTCAAAAGTAGAATAGAAAAAAAAAATTAGTGTATTTTTTCAGTGTTCTATGGGTATGTGTAGACTTCCTCTATGAGCATTTATTAGGCACCTATTGCGTGCATAGAAAAATCTCCTGCAGTGGGCAGGTGTCATGCTTTTGAGAAGACCCAGCAAGTGAGCTCTCTCCCCATGGTTTTGGGAATTCCTTTACAAGCCTAGGGGAGAGATTAGTCCTATTTCCTATTATGAAAACTAGTTTTGAGCATCTAAGATTTACAACCTGGAATCCACAAATTAAAGGCACTTGTTGGAAACTTGCAAGGGTTATGAGGAGTCTTCTCAAGGGAAGTGGGGATTTCAGGAAGAGGTCTTGGAGCAGTGTAAGCTCCAGTGTTTGGGGTAGTGCTCATGATCCAGGTTGGAAGTCTCTGTGGGGCACGAGGTAGCATCTAATGCCTGGTTGTCATGGTCAGGGGCATCCTCACCAGATCTGCAAAATGATTTCAGTAATTGTTCCTGAAGAAAAATTCCTAACCCTCATTCTCCAGCCTTTCCAAAATTTCTGTGAGATATGCAATATCTTTTAATATTTTTTTCCTATGTACATAAGTCAGAGTTGATAGTGTTGTTTTCATATGACAACCCTGAATGATACTTAAACTGGCACCAGGAATGGTTACAAACAAACTACTTTCAAGAAAATAAGGGAGTCTAGAATTATTTTGCATATTTTGGTTGGGGCTGAAGATTGTGAAAATCCAACTGTTTGTTTTAGGTCAATTAGACACCAAAAATATGTGTGGATATAGAAATGTATACACATATGCACATATATTTTTACTTTGAAATAGAAAATATACCATTTTTCTTTTTTCTTTTTACCTTTTGACTTTCTTCACCTATTTCTTCCCCCTCTATCTATCCCCCACCTCTGGCAGTCACCAATCTGTGATATATACATGGGTGTGATGGTTTTCTTTATCTTTCTTTTATTTTTAGATTCCACATATAAAAGAGATAATATGGAATTTGTTTTTCTTCATCAGACTTATTTCACTTAGCATAATGTCCTCAATGTTCATACTTGTCACAAATGGCAATATTTTATTCTTTTTTATGTCTGAATAATATTTCATTATACATATAAACCACATTTCATTTATCCACTCATCTATCAATGGACAGTTAAGTTGTTTCCCTGTCTTGGCTATGGTAACTAATGCTGCAATAAACATGGGAATGCACATATCATTTTGAGTTAGTGTTTTTTTTTTCCCCTTTAGATAAATACTCAGAGGTTGAATTACTGGGTCATATGGTAGTTCCAATTATAATTTTTTGAGGGACCTACATACTGTTTTCCATAGTGGCTGCACCAATTTACATTTCCACGAATAGTGCACAAGGGTTTCCTTTTCTCCACATCCTCTCCAACACTTGCTATTTCTTGTCTTTTTGATAATAGCCATTCTAACATGTGATATCTTATTGTGGTTTGATTTGCATTTCCCTGATGATTAGTGATGTTGACCATCTTTTAGACCTTCTAAAGTTTAAAAATTGGTGTAGGAGTGAATTCTCAGGTAACTAAAGGAAGAAAGAATATGATGTTATATAAATTATACTTATTAATATGGGTGCTCTTTAAAATAATTCTGGATTCAATGCTATTTCAAGCGGTGGAGAGTGATTCCAACTGGGTGCTTGTTTTAGTGCTAGATGGTGTGGAGGTGTCAGGATTCCTTTGGTGTTACATAGAGGAAGAAATTCCAACTCTTTGAAGATGAGAATGGCAGATTGGGTTTATAATGTTTAATCTGCATATCCTAAGTATTTCCCATTGATAAATACAGCAGTAAAAGACACATCAACACTTTTATAAAGTTTTATAGTATCTGCTCTCCATAGGCTGAAGATTTAGTGAAAGATATTGAAATTAAATGTGTTCTCCATTTTGAATGTGGAAACCAGAAAGTAGTTACGTAGGTACCACACTAGACAGCAGAGTTGGCATCAAAACCAGAATTTTCTGATTTCTAGGAAGCTCTGGTGATGGTTAGTTGATCATGGGACAGTAGGATAAAAATGAATGGCAGCCCATTAAAACCTTCCTCAATTTGTACGACTGTGAAACAGTAGACCTGGTGAACAGAGGCCTGGTTTGAGTGACCAAAATAGAGGCACAGGCCTATGTCGTGCTTGGGTCTGAATGTATGAAGTTGACTGAGTGATGACATAGATGGAGATGCTGACACCAATGAAAGATTTTTGTTACTTACATTTTCTGAGAGAAGGATGCATACCATGCAGGGCCCTAGGGGAAGCATGAGGTTTTTGATCCAGAGGCAGAAGCAGAAGCGCCCTTATTGAGGTTTCTGTGGGAAAGGCAAGTCAGTTCTGGGTAAACAGTTTAGGGTTGGCCAGTTGGAGTAACGTTGGTGGGCTCTGAATTACTAGCACATCAGTTTGACTTTATCAAGTTTTATTTTACCCTTTCTTAGGATAGATCTAGTATAGTCCTTATTCTATTGTAGGCTTGAGACCATAAAAATATTTTGTGTTTACATCCCCAGTTATGAGAGTGTATCTGAGATTCACATGCCAGTTCATAGAATTCTTATAACAGATTTTTGTCCTGGAGTGGCAGTTATTATAGTAGGAAGAGTCAAATTGAAGTTTTAGAACTTATTCACCCTGCTGAAACAAACCAACAAACAAACAAGCAAAAAACCAAGAACAATTCCCCACCACTTGGGCAAATCCCAGGGTTAAAGGTCACCATCTAAAACCTAAAAGGTGCAGGGATGGTGATCCTATTACACACCCACACAACTTGAGTTTGGCTTATGCTGAAAATGGTTTGCTTAATCAGGAAGAATAGCCATTGCAGCTTCTGTTCTAGTTGGTGTTCTCCTAAGGCAATCAATCAACACCTCTAGTTATAGGAATGCAACTGTTAACACAGTGAAATCCTTTTTCTCCCAGGAGTCAGCAAACTTTTCTTAAAGGACCAGATAATAAATGTTTTAGGCGTGTGGTGCCTTATGATCTCTATTGCAGCTACTCATCTCTGACGCTATAGAGCAAAAGCAGCTGTAGACAACATAAGTGAATGGGTACAGCTGTGTTCCAATAAAATTTTACTTATAAAAACAAGTAACTGTCCCTAGGCATAGTTTGCAAAGCCATTGCTCTATCTCAATAACCTGAAAACATAAAAAACAATTTGTTTTAATCAGGATAGGACAGTGATAATCTTAACCAGTGAGGCCAGGACAAAGGGTGTTCTGGCAATAGATTTGTGCTGAGACCAGAGCAAATCTCCAAAATCAATTCCATGGCTCTTATGCAAATATTTCTGCCTCCTTGCATCATTTTCCAAGGTGCAGAAGGAGACTCTACAACACCTTATTTATCTATTAAGAGTTTTAAGTTTCTACCAGAAGCTAAAAAAGTACAATTATACACTTCTCTCAGAACCCTGGGTAGAACCTATGCTGCACCCTTATAATTAAAAGGTTCCATTTCAGTATCTTTCCCAAACAAAAAACTAATCTGATCTAAGATGACTCAGTGAACTCACCATTGGAAACAAACTTCTAGCAACCTAACCTTCTAAAAGTGAAATAGTAATGTCTGCCCCATCTAACACTCCACCACATCCATAGTTCTTTTCCTGTGATTTTCGATAGTGCAAAGATAGCTCATATTCATTCTGCTTGAGAAATCTCAGACCTGGTGTCTCCTTGGGGGACACCAGATAGGCTGTCTTATTAGACCTTGAGACTCAGGTTTGAGTGGGGATGAAGTAGTTATGCATTTCTAAATTTCAAATGGGAGAGCTCTCCTGGGTAAAAGAATGCCCGGGCTGTCACCACCTTTCTAACAGCGTTTTTCTATTGAAATCTGATCTCTCCCCCCATAGAGACATGCCACAGGTTCTGAATTACTGTGTGACGATGTTATTAGTCACTGTAAAGCTGTTAATGTGTCCCATTTAAACAGGCACATTGGATTTCAGACCAGCACAGGGATAGAAAGCAGAGCTGGCAGCTGCTCCGTCAATCATTTTTCTAGACTGTGCCCTGCAGCTGTTCAGCATTATCACTTATTTACTGTTTAAAATAGACACTTTATAACAATAATTCAAAAGCCAACATGGCCACAAAGGGGAGAAAACTGGCCCTTGAGGTCTGGGGAAATTTTGTGGTTGGATATATGTTTAAGCTTATGTTGTTTGAATACATCTCATTACTCACTCTGAGTGACCCTGAGTTGGCCACATTAAAGTGATCAGGCTCACCGCAGACTGACTAAATGGGAATATACAGCCCACTTTGCCTTTAAACCCTTCTCATGAAATCAAAGTGCTTAAATACCTAAGAGAGATTTCCCTGATTCCAGAGCTCAATGGCTATAGCTTAACTGGCTTAGCTTTCAGTCTTGGGTCCTACATACTAATTAAGTTTGCTGAACGCTGACTTCTTCCATAAGAAGTGTATCAACCCAGTAAATTTTTCTCTTAAGACAATTTGTGACAAAATGTAGCAAGTAAATTATGAGAGAGGGAGAGAGCAAGTGGGAGAGAGAGAGCTGAAGAAGACAGTGATTTAGGCTTTGTTTATACATAAGCTGGCTTAGGAAATTTGAGCATTTCGGTCATTGTCATGACTGCTATAAATCAACACAAGTGAATAAACAGTGGTGAGATACATTTTGCTCATTAAAATGGCTGTGCCATAGTCCAGCATCTTGTGAATATCAACTGGACCATTGATTTGAATTGCTTTTGAAGGCAGACTAGTTAACCACATAAACTGCAACTAGGCCATAAGAGCAACTTCAAGTAAGATATTCTAAAGATAACTTCCCATTTATTAACCAAGGTAGGGCAAAGAGAAAATACAATGGAAGAAAAATAGAAAAGCTTCTCTTACTGTCTGCCCTAGAGCTAAAGTGCTTTCCCTGGTTTCTCTCAATGTCAGGACTAGAAATTAAAGTGCACAAAAATTCAGGGAAATTCCACTGGCATTATCAGGCAATCAACCTTGATCAATCTGTGTAAATTTGGGGTTTTATGTATAAAAATTAGCTGTTTGTTAACTGAAAAATTATTTGTGAATGGATTAAGTAAGGATTTATGGTATGGCTTTCTGTTTACATTTGAATGAGATCATCTGTTTTTTTTCCCAATGGATTTAGTTGCCATCAGATGTTTTCTTTTTACTCTGTGTAACTTGAACTTAAAACAACTTAAAGATGCTCCAGAAATCTTGAAAGTTGAATATTTAAAAAATTAAATGTATGCTTATTTTCAGAAAGAAGAAATTTATTTTGAAAAAACCCAAGTGAAATGAACATACTTAAATATCCAGGGTTTTAAAACATTCTCATTTGATGACACTCTAATATACAATTAGATAAGTATGCAAGGTCTCCTGGGTGGAGGCACTGGAAAGTTGGGCAGGAGGGGCTTCCAGGGGGTGCCAAGGATTGTGCCTTGCTTCCCCAAGCCTTGCCAGCCCTTTTCCTCTTACACTATTATCTCAGGAGTAGAACTACCAGTGGATGAGAAAGGGAGTACAGTGGGCACCCTGTGCACTGAACATTAACCAGAAAGTGCGTAAGGCCAATTAAGACTGTTGAGGGAGGAAGAGAATAGCAAGATGAAGGAGTAGTGGTGCCTTGGAAAAAATAAGTTTCTGTCTCCCAATTCAGCCCTTTTGTGGGCCGGAGTCCTCACACATCAGCTGTGTGGCCTTAGTGCTCCAATTAGGACTGAAATGATCACTTTGCATATTCAGGACTCATGGATTCTGTGGCCATGTGATCCATGACCACTTTGTACTCAGGGCCAGGATCGCTCATGAGAACATTTGTCTGCTTCTTCATGACCCAGGAATGTGTCTCCATCCTTGAACACCTTGGGAAGTTGGCAGGACCATCCTCATTCACACACAAGAAACTTAAGGATCAGAAAAATGGTGCACTCTAATTTGGCCAAGGGGGATGGAGAGGACTATTTTGGGGGAACCTGAGTCCCAGCCAGAGATAGATGGCCAGGGGACAGGGACACATGGTGTGGCCAAGACTGTCTGTTGTCCCTAGATTGACTAAGACTTTTAGTCCCCATGAATCTCAGTTTTCCCTCTTTGCAAGTGGCTGATGATGCTGGCGGCTTTCCAACAGCTTGTCATTCCAAGAGACCCAGAGGAAATAGTCTCAGAAAAGGCCTTGGTCGAGGACCTGGAAGGCCAAGACTTGGGCTCAAATCACCTGGCATTCTATCTCCAGAACCGACCCTAGATCCCTCCCTCTTGCCTTCTGAAACTGTTTTTGACTGCAAATGGGTTCTCTGAGGTACCAGGAGGTATGTATTTTCCTGTAGAACATGAGTGAGTTTTTATGTCATCCATAATATTCATGGGGTTCTGAATGAGAGTACAAATAGCAGCCCAGCAACCAAACACCTGAATGTTTTTAATGGAAACACCAAGCTACAAACCATTAAGCAAAAATTAAAAATAAAATGGATCAGGAGAAGATGTGGCTATGGCCTGTTTCTCACTGGTGCTATTCCTGGGAAAGACATCACTCTTCATATCTGTAGCTTGCGTGTTACAGCATCTCTATCTGGAATGCAAATGAAAATTACTTTGGGTTGCTTATAAAAAATACTGTTGACTGGGCTCAAATCCAGAACAATTAATATTGTGAGTAGAGTTTGCATAAGGCATTTAAAAAATACTTTTTAATGTTATTTTTTTTTAAAGACACAATCTTCAGAAATTAAGGAAAAAAGACTTAGATGATTCTAATGTGTAGCCAGGAGTAATAAACTCTGATCCGTGAAAGAAGGGATTTATTCTCTTAGAACGGAACGTTTTTGGCTCTTAATATGTCAGATTCTATGAAACTTTCATTTGACTGTTCCAAAGTTTGATTTGTTCATATCCTTTTCCCCACTGCTAAATCATTCTGTATTTCCAGGCCACCTTTGCACTGTAACAGTTTTCAACACTTTTGGAAGAAACACTGTAGCCTAAATGCTTTGGTCTTCTAGTTTCAGAGTCTGAGTACTTTTCATGCCAAAATTCCCTGCATCTACTTATCATTCAGTCACTCTTAAGCCCATCAATATAGTTTTTCTTTTCCAAAGTTATTTCTCATTATGCCCTAAAATGCATCCTTTACTCTAGTCTGGCCAGGCTCCTTTTTGCTAAACTATTAGTCAATAAAATTAATTCATTTAATCATTCATTCATTGAATAGATGTTTATATTTCACCCCAGCTATCTTCATCTATGTTCACCCGCAAGCTATTGAGGGTGGTTTCAAATGCTTGGTACTCTTTACACCTGTCATCCTAATAGCCTAGGATGCTAGTCAGCCAACTGCTATAAGCAGGAAAATGACTATTATTCTCAACCCAGAGTTGTAAGGGGCAGTGTTTAGTTCAAAGAATAAGAACAGAGAAGTCTTCTTCTGGACCCTTCCATATTTTGGGTTAATGGAGGCTAACTTCCTAACTTCCATTCCCCTCTTGATTTCTAAGCATTGGAAGAGAAATTTATCATGGGCCCATAAAGATTAGTAAGTAAGAGTCCAGGTGTCTTTAAAAGGGTGGTCTTCTCTTTCTTCTGAAACCACAAAAACTGCCTAGTTAAAAGA
Source organism: Furipterus horrens (assembly GCF_987537825.1). Classification (NCBI taxonomy): domain Eukaryota; kingdom Metazoa; phylum Chordata; class Mammalia; order Chiroptera; family Furipteridae; genus Furipterus; species Furipterus horrens. The sequence goes on along the minus strand of NW_028327174.1, from coordinate 169,682,079 downwards.
ATCTGTTGTAGTTCTCAAGGTCAAGGATGAGTTCACTCCCCTCCCCGTATTAGCACTCCACTCTGAGACCCATGCCTGGCTGTGCTTCAAGGGATGGATACTTGGGCTTTCAACATAGGCTATCTCTCTATTTATTTATATCTTTGATCTCTTTCATGGGTGTTTTGTATTTATCTGCATATGGAATCCTATAACATTTTGTTAGGTTTATACCTAAGTATTTCATTTCTTTGTCCTATTATAAATAATGTTGTGTTTTTAATTTCAAATTTCATTTTTTATTGCTGGTACATGGGAAAGCAATAGGTTTTGTATATCAACTTTGTATCCTGCCACCTTGCTATTAGTTCCTTTATTAGTTCTAGCAGGGTGTGTGTGTGTGTGTGTGTGTGTGTGTGTGTGTGTGTTTAGACTCTCCTTGGGATTTTCTACATAGACAATTATTTCATCTACAATAAAGACAGTTTTGTTTCTTCCTTTTCAATTGTATACTTTTTGTTTATTTTTCTTGTTGCACTCTCCAGGACTTTCTGTATGATGGGTGAATAGGAGTTGTGGTAAAGGATGTGTTTTTACTTTTTCTTCATCTTAGAGGGGAAAGCATCTATTCTTTTAGCATTGAGGATGATGTCAGCTGTGAGTTTATTTTGTAGTTGTTATTTATCAAGTTGATGAGGACCTCTTCATTAATATCTACATACCTACCTACCTACCTATCATCTATTCATTTATTTCATCTTTATTTCTGTTTCTATGAGTTATATTTTTTTTCTTTCTGATTACACATATAAGTGACATGATGCAATATTTATATTTCCCTGTCTGGCTTATTTCATTTAGCATAATGTCCTCAGGTTTCACTCATGTTGTTGCAAAAGGCAAGATTTCCTTCTTCTTTTTTTAAGACTGAGTAATATTCCATTTATCCATGGATAGACACTTAGGTTGTTTCCATACCTTAGCTATAGTGAGTAATGCTGCAGTAAACATGGGAGTGCAGATATCTTTTTGAGATAGTGACTTCATTATCTTTGGATATATACCCCAAAGTGGCATTCCTGGATCATATGGTAACTCTATTTTTAATTTCTTGAGGAACCTCCATACTGCTTTCCATAGTGACCATACCAATTTACCTTTCTACCAACAGTGCATAAGGATTCTCTGTTCTCTGTAACTTTACTAACAATTGTTATCTCTGGTCTTTTTGATAACAGACATCCTGATAGGCATGAGATGATATCTCATTGTGGCTTTGATTGGCATTATCCTATGATTACCGATGCTGAGCATCTTTTCATGAATCTGTTGAGTATTTGTATGTCTCTTAGCAAAAATTTCTATTCAGTTCCTCTTCCCATTTTTAATTAAGTTACTTGTACTTTTGCCATTCAGTTATATGAGTTCTTTACATATTTTGGATATTCACTGCTGTTAGATACGTGGTTTGTGAAAATATTCTCCCATTCCATAAATTTCCTTTCCATTTTGTTGATGGTTTTCTTTGTTATGTAGAAAAATTTTAATTTTTGCTTCTGCTGCCTTTGCTTTTGTTGTCAAATAAGAAAAAAATCATTGCTAAAACAAATGTCAAGAACCTACTCCCCCCCAACCACAGTGCTTTCTTTTAAGTGTTATATGGTTTCAGGTCTTACATTCAAGTCTTTATTGAGTTAATTTGTGTGTGTATTTTTTTCTTTTTGTTTTGTATGTGGTATAAGATAGTGGTCCAGTTTTATGAGAATTTAAAAAAAATTATAAATATGTGTTAAATTTTGCCAAATGTCTTTTTTTTAACATCAATTTATATGATTATTTGAATTTTCTTCTTTATTTTGTTTATATGGTAGATTACATTAATGATTTTCCAATGTTAAGCCAGCCTTGCATACCTGGAATAAATATTGGTATTTGTGTATAATTTTTATTACACATGTTGGTTTCTATTTGATAATATTTTGTTGAGGATTTTCCCATCTATGTACATAAGAGATATTGGTCTATAGTTTTCATTTTCTATATTGATTGGACATTAAGATAATGGTGACCTTATAGAATAAATTAAAAAGAGTTTTCTCTGCTTCTATGGGTACAGGTACAGTCTCAAAGAATGCGGGAATGCTGGGATACTGTGCGTGGTTGGTACCTGACAAGGTCTGTCTGCTCTGGCATCTGTTGGGCTGAGTGTGGTTGCTGCCACTGCATCTGTCACTTTCAGCTTATGGTCTGTCCCAGGTCTTATTACCACTTCACTGAATTCTGGGGTCTTTGGATCTCAGAACATATATGGTTTTGTTCCCATTCCCATTCCATTTGAGGGACTCTGAAGCTAGATTCTTCTGGTCCACTCTGTCTAGATAGCTCACACAACCATTTCTACTCTATGGCTCACTTAGTTTAAGAAAAATAATCCACATCTTCAAAATAAGAAAAGAATGGCTGGGTGTTCTTTAAGATGAATTGTGAAGCATTATTGAACAAGCCCTCTTATAAATCATTAGATACTTTAGGGCAACATTTCTCAACTTTTTATAACCCCTCAGGAAAAAATTAAATTACATTCCAATTTAATTGTAATTTATTAACTTAGTTAATAAATTCAATCATTAATTGGTTTGATTTACCCCCAATGAATGAAAGTAAATGGGAATATGATTTTTCAGGTAGGGCTGAGCTTTGGAAGGCTGCAGTTGGACTATGTTATGCCCAGAGTTTACTTATTTTCCCAAATTGCATTTGAAAATCTGTTTGTCATGCCAAGTCCTAATGTAGCAAAGATGTAATAAGATTCTTGTCACTTAGCACTTAAAATCTAACCAGTTAGCCAGTTCTTGACATCAGAGACATAATCTTACACCATAACTTCTCTCAGGTGGTAAAATCCTGTCAGTATTTGAATGCTTAGCATTTTCCTTCCTGAGCTGTCTGAATTCCAGAAAAAGAGCCCCGAGCACTGTGAAGTATAGCTCTCATGAATAATTTTAATAAAATGTTATTGCAAAATAAAATAGTTGCCTAGTTGACAATGTTGGCCCAGGGCCTGGGTCCACTCCTGCTGCCCTCAGTTTCTTGCCCCTAGGAAGTTCCATTGGAGCCTTTGTAGTATTAAAGTACAGTTTTCAGAAAGTGAAAAACCTAACTCTCATAGAAATATGAAATAAGCCAGGCAAAGAAAGAAAAATACCATATGATATCACTGAATACAGGAAACTAAGGAACAATACAAACAAATGAACTAAGTAGAACAAGGAACAGAATAATTGTTATTAGGGGGGAGGGGGGAGGGGGGAGTGAGAGAAGGAGGATAAGTAAGGGAAGGGTTTAATCAAAGAACATGTATAAATGACTCATGGACATGGACAATGGGGGGGATATGATTGTGGGAGAAGGGGTGGGCTGGGTTGGTGGGGAGCAATGGGGAAAAAAATGAGACAACTGTAATTGAAAAACCAAAAAAAAAAAAAAAGAACTGTGTCAAAGATTTCTTCAACTCACTAATGAAGAAGCCAGTAAGATGGTAAAGCTGATTCAAGGAAGATTTGAGGAACTGAGTATTTATTTAGAAGCATTTGAAAAATGTTAGAATAAATTCTAGGTTCAATACAACAAACCTTGTTAATATCCTTCAGAGCAAATTTTTATTTGGTAAAAATTATCCTTGTACCAGAGAAAAATCATTAGTGTTTCTCCTGGACAGAAATCCATAAGTTATAAAGCATCACGGAGTGTAATCACTAGATAGCAAAGTCAAATACATCTATGCTCTCCCAGATAACTGAATAATCTTTGGTCAGACCTACTAAGCCATGTTCCAGTATGACATTGAAAGGACTCCATTCCTCTTTGCCTCATCTCCAAGTCTTGGATAATGCACCTGAAGAGCAGCTCTTTGAAATACTGGTGACAGTGCCTAAAGCTTATCTCAGCAATGAATGCTGCTAAACCAGTGCTTTTGGGTATGAATATATAAGTATATATAAATGAATATTTATATACTATATATAAAATATATACATATATCATAGTTAGAGGAAACACACAGCATGTAGCAGGAGTGCTTGGGCTTGGAAAAGAGGAGGAAGCCAATGGGGAAATACAGGGAATTAATGGTATGTTGTGTCATTGAACTTCATGTTGTTATTACTCTTACAAATTTAGATTGTTCAGCTCTCTGGGGACCTGGGCCCCAGGAAGAACCCTCCATCTTTTCAAGGGTTCTTTCACTGTTCAGTATGCCCAGTCAAAAACAAAACCAAAGCTCAGCGTTCAGCAGCCCAAGCTGTACTCAGTGGCTAGTGAATGGAGAAGTGGGAGCCAAACTCATGGATCAACTTCTCATTCCAGAGAAGTCTGGAGAGATACGGGTAATATAATGGGGGGGAGGCATATGCCTCAGTTTTGGAGGAATGAGTGGGTCTTTTCCTGGAATTGGAGCACCACCCCTTTTCTTCTCTTATGTTCCCATTTGCATCTGTCAAGGCCCGTGTGCCATGAGCATGCTAATGTATTATAATCAGGGTATAATGAGGTTCAGGGTCTCCTGGAGGTCAGATTCAGTGCCATTTTGGTCTGGGGGAATCTGGTCTGTTTTTGTTATACTAGCCCTCTTTCTGCTTTTGTGATTTTCCTGTAACTGAAATGGAGAGGTAAGTACACAAGAATCCACCAGGGCCTACAGCCATAATGACATGACTTTGGACTGAAAAAAAAAGAAAAAGAAAAAAAGATTTTGGTTCAGCTCAGGTGAAAAAAAGAAAAGAGTGAAGAAAACAGGTTGCTTAAATTCTGTTTTAGCCACTGACTAAATGTATGACTTAGGTAAATCATGTAAGATTTTTGTAGGTCAGCTTGTCTCCAAAGATGGCCCCCCAGTGAACTCTGCCTCAACTTTAACACGCTAATGTGATCCCCTCTCGGCATCGGTGTGATAAGGAGAAGACTTGTACCTCCTTTAATGGACAGAATGTGGGAGAGGTGACACTGCTGAACCTTGTAACCTTGCAGAAACTACGATTCTTTAATACGACCCTTTCTCCTTTCTGTCATCCACTCTCTTCGTTAATCATTAACCCTTAGGACATCCGATTCTGGTCAGCGTCAAACTGCCTTAAGAATAAAGCCTCAGGTCTGTTGACCAAACAAATCGTTTAGGTCAAACTAAAGATAACATCTTGACTTCCATTGTGTTTCAGCCCCAGGCCCATGAAAGCAAAATCATCCTATATGCTACACCCTCATGAAACCAGACAGAACACTGCCATGGCTGACTTCAGGACCTGATGTAATGATCAACTACTCCCTACCCTGGTCCCAGCCAATCAGCAGATCCTACAACCCCAACTCCTTTAGCTGCATGATTAATATTTTCCCCTATATAACTCATCCTCTGGAAGCCATTGGAGAGAGGTCTTTGAGCATACCTTACCTGTGACTCTGCGCTTGGCACTATTTCCTCAACTGATAAACCCTTACTATTTTGGCTTCAAAGTTCTGTTTGAGTTTCATTGGGCTTTGATGCAAGCAGGCAAATGGACCCCTTTAGTCCAGTAACAACCAACAAGCCTGTTACCCTCTGCTCCTGTGGTCTCAGAAGCCTCACTACATTTTAGAAGTCTGACTGTCCTACTGGAGAGAGAGGCCATACGAAGGGGCCCAGGAAATGAGTTGATATGTGGAACTGAGGCCTCGGAGTGGAGCTCTGAGGTATTAGACATGAGAGTGATGATGCCGTTTGGATGCTCCAAGCCAGTCAAACTTCAGAGGACACTAGACACCCTCATCATAGGAAGAAAAGCACAAGAAAGACCGCAAGTGAGTGCAGCACAAGTGCTTGGCTGAGACTATGAATCCACAGAATTGTGGGAGATAGTCAGCTGCTGTTGTAATCCAATACATTTTCAGTTGTTTTATTATGTGGTGCTAGGTAACCGAGACACCGTTAACAAAGACTTCTAAAATTCCCTTCCATATTGGCTGGTCCTCTGATGGACACAGGTATATGTGCCTGACCCTTAGGAGAATAATCATTTAATGTCCATTTGAGTGAAGAAAATATTTTGTTAAATTTGAGAGAACTAGTAACACTAGTTTGTGGATGTAAACTCCTGGAAAACAAAATGAAGAATTTTAATAAGTTTCTCTTTAACCAAAAGGAAAACTGTAGCCCAGTTATAAAGGAACCCAAGTCTCCTAAATACATTTTCCTCAGGTTTCTTGGTTTGCACTTTTCATTTCACTCCAGTTCCTCACAGACATTGTCCCTTGCCCCCCTATCTGCAGTAGCACCCCTGTCACTTGATGTCCACTCCTGTGCTTTATTTTGCTCCATAGCTCTTCTCTACCTGATGGTACATTACTCTTTTTTGTTGTTCTTGTTGCTTGTCTCTATCTAGAGTGTTAGCTTCTTGACGGCTCATTGTAACAGCTCCAACCCCTAGAACATATTTGCCGGTCAAGTAATGCTTGTTGAATTGATGAAGTGAATTCTTCCTATTTTCCAATTTGGAAAAGAAAGCCTAGAAATATGAAGTATCTTAAGGGTCCCAAGAAGAAAATCCTCCAATGTTCTGAAGAAAAGAGCCTTGTGCTTCTACTTGGACATGCTAAGAGAGAAGAAATGCCAGGATGCTACAAAAATGCAGAGTAATTTAGGGATAAACCTCCATAATAGGGAAAACACTGGAGCTAAATGCCTTAAAAAGAAGCAAACAAAAATCCATTAAAAAAAACTAAAGATGATTTAGGGAGAAACCTCGATAACTGCAAAAACAATGGAGCTAAATGCCTTCAAAAACAAGCAAACAAAAGCCATTTAAAAAAAGCTAAAGATGTCATTGCCAAGCAAAGACAGACTCTGCAAGAGGCCCCTGAGGGAGGAGTTGAGTCTAATGAGAAAAGAGGGGCTTGGAGCTGGGGGGAGTCAAACTTAATTGCAAGGATGAAAAGCTGTGGTATATTCTTTAAAAAGAAGCCAAGGATGTTACCATGTCTTGACTTATTGTAAAGTTGTGCAAATCACTGAAGAAGATTCCTTAGGGGTTCCTGAGTGATAGGTGGTGAGAAAAAGAGATGCCCCAGTTGACCAAATAGGTTTTTTCCATCTTTCTGTGGAGGGTTCTATTGACGCTCAGCTGAGAGCTCAGAACAAACCTGAAAATGGAAGAATTACTTGAGAATGAGATTTACTAGACCAACAAAATATTTGTCTTCTAAGGAAACCTGGTTGGAAAACAAAGTTTATAAGATTTTAAGCAGAAACATACTTTATTAAAAAAAAAAAAAAAACAAGTCTCATGACTGTTTTAAAATATTTGAGCCTACCCCCAAATTAACCATACTCTCCATAAATCTTGTCTGCAGAGTAATTTTTGAATTTAGAAGAAATAACATTTGAAAGTGTGTCATTCAATATAAAGTAAAACTAAGCTCTCTTGCATTTAAATTATTTAGAATAGTGAATTTTAGTATTTACTGACACTGTAAATACTGAAAGTTTTTAAACTCCTCAGTATAATATCAATAAAGAAACATCAGCATCAAATGCAGCCTTATATGTGGTTCTCAGTTTTTCTTAAGAATTCTAAACCTTCCAACCTCAAGCTTTTTCTTCCTGTCTACTATTTGTTCTGTGTTGGTGACTCGGTTTATGTTTTATGAGCCATCTGATGAACCCAGGGTGCCCACATTGTGTTTGTCTTTAGAATCTTTTCTTTAGATCCAAGCAAGAGGCAGGAGAGGAACTCACCAGGCCCTGAAACAGCCCAGGGAATGTGAATAAAGGTCATGGAACAGCACAGAAGAAGAACAGCTGCTGCAGAAAAGATGCAAACACACACTTGATTCTGAGTTGAATCTTCTTCTTAGTTCTCAGTACTTTTAATCTGAAAGGGGATTCACAAATCATTCAATCTCCATTCTGACAGCAAATAACAAAGACAGAAATTATGTCAGATTTTGGAAGAAAGCTTTTAAAATGGCCTAACATTGTAGATAAGAAGCTCATAGAAGTGGAGCAACCTGTCTAATGACCCAGAATGAATTTATGGTTGAATTTGGACAAAGTATGAATAATGTTTGGGTAACACTTAAGAAAATATTTTGGTGCCGGTAAATCATGGACGATCTGTTTATGTCATGATCTTATATGTTTTTGTATGTTTGCCTAACTGTACAATGTCTTCTACAAAATACAGTTAGAGACTTTCAGGCTATTAAAATTTTTGGCTCTGAGTCCAAATAATAGATATAAAGGAACCTCTATGCCTATAGAAATGAGTACATGGATGTCTCTCAATTAATTTTATTAATGTGATATATGGACCTAATTTATAACTATTAAAACTATTCTCTGTTTTACTTGATTACCACCATGCCATTTTTCTTCCTAAAGGAACACTTTTCTTGCATTTCTTCTGGCATTTATAGCCACATTTCCATATAATATGCTGTTTTATAGATACAGCACTGTAGCTTAATTTTCATTAATTTTGGACATTATTTATTAGCTTCCTGTATGGTCACTGAGGATTTAGCTGTGTTAAAGGAAGGTAAATGCTGAAAGTGGGAGTGTGTGTTGACATTACCCTATTTGAGGAGCAGCTTGATTCTGGACTGTGAAGATCAGGGTTCATTTATCACTGTCTGCCTCATGTTTCTACGTCACTTATTTGTACTTTTAGGATACTGAGGAAACAACGAATGTGAAGGTGCTGTTTCTGATTCAAACAGCACATTAAAGTACATGCTTTTGATAATTCTGGGAAAATGATGGTTGTGGCAACAAGATAATTTCTGGAACTCTCCAATTGTTCATAAAAAGAGGTAGAGCAATGAGATATCAAAACTGAAAGCCCATTGGCAACATTAACAAAATTCGGCAACAAGTATCCTGAGGAATCTCAATTATAGGTGGGTGTGGCTAACCACCAGCAGCCAAAAGGGCCGTGTGCTATTGATTTCCATGTGAGAGAACGTGAGGAAAGCCACGGGGATGTGAGTGGCTGTGATAAATATGAGAACAGGAGAATCCCTCACATGGCCGGCAGGTGTTTATTGGGAAGGAAAGTGAATGAGTTTGAGAGCAGTGGCTGAATCTGGGAGAGTTTGTTCATTCCCATCACAGTAAGTGTAAGGGAATGGTGAAAGGTCCGGAGGCCCAGCTCCCATGAGCTCTCTGGCCTGAGCAAGCATGGCTCTCTCCAGGACGGGGCCCCCACTGAAGAGGAGCCACTGGACGGAGCGAGGTGAGAGGGGGAGGAATGAGAGAAATGAAGAAAAGAAAGGGCCCAAATACAAGTGGGCAGGGGATGAGTGAGGGCATTTCAGATAAAAGCGGGTATCCTGTGTTCTTCTAAAAGTTGAGGAAAATGAAATTCACATGAAAACAAGCAACACAGCAATGACCAGGGAAAATTCCGCACACAGTTACTAAAAGATAAAAGAGGATGGGGAACAGGATAACTTCCTTATAGATGAGAAAAGCATGCCAGAAAGATATTCCACATTGTAGTTTAACCTCTTCATATTAAAGATGAGGAAAGTGAGACCTGGAGAAGTTTGATAAAAGGCCCATTAAAAAAAATAAATAGTGACAAAGCTGGAGTATGTGGGCCATAAACATTTAGACCTTATGGATTTTAAATATGATCCTTTTAAATATCATAGATAACTCTGAACCCTTAAAAAACTATTCCTTTTTATTCCTGTGATATGTTAAGTGTTACTCAGACTGAGGTAAAAATTCTCCTGTTCTACAGGACAAGAAAATTCATGACTTTCTGGCTTATTTCTAGTACCAATGAGAGTTTAAAAAAGAAAAAAATGTACATTTTAAAGCAAAGAACATCATATGAAGGAGACCCATAATTTCATAGAGACAATTTAATGGACATCTATTGGCTGTGCGTATTGATATTTAATCCTGATCTCCCTAAAGGTAGATATATTTGAGAAGGTAAATAGGGTGGAGGGAAAATAGGTCAAGAAAAACTGAAGATTATACATTCTCAGAATCTTGTGTGTATTTGAATTTGTGTTGTGCATGTGTGTGTGTGCATGGTGAGGGGACAAAAGAGAAGAGAAGGGAGAGGAGGAGAGAGAAACAAGGAGAGGAGAGAGAGAGGAGGGAGAAGGCAAAGAAAATAAAGGAAGTTAACAATGTGCTGAAGCATTTCCCCCCCCAAAGCTATATAGTTAGGCAAGTGCTCCCATTTGTGGATTTGTTACTGTTGAGAAGAATGTGTGTTTCCTCTTGTTTTCAGCTTGGTCTTTAAGTTACTTCTTAAGGTGTTGACTTGATGAAGTCTCTCCCTCATGTCACCATCCACCCCAAGATCACTGTTCTGGTAGTTGTCCTCACAAGATGGGAGAGGGAGACATAACTGAGCAGGGTTTCTTAAGACCCAGACAATCTTTATTTTGAACTGGACCCCCCTAGTGGGGACATATTGGTGGCCCTGTATTGTTAGCTACAGGAGGGTCATGTCAGGGCTGATAATGCTTTTACTTGGTTCCCTACTATGCTGCTGAAGATTATTTCCATTAAAAATTCAAATGTCTCCATTTTTGTTTTCTCTGTTATTGATGTTCTGTCCACTCCACCTTTCTCCTTTAGCCATCTTTGATATTTTTATAGTCCCCGTGTGTGAAAAACTAATTCTGTTCTGGACTCTTCCTGTCTCTCATCTTTTCCTCACTATTGTTTGTGTTTTTGCAATGGATGACTCACATTTGTTAATTACAGGGAGGAAAGAATTCCTCAGGGTATAATTGAAAAAATTTGGTGGGTATAGAATGGCATAGAGACACAGTATTATTTAGAAACAATACCCCTAAACTCTGATATTATGCAGAAAGTTTCTTTGCTCCATCACTTCTTTAAAACTGGTATTATATATAATTCTTGATAGTCCTCTCTTAAGAAAAGGCAATGGCATCATCTTGATAGAACTGAAAATAGATCTAGGAAAACAAAGGAAGCCTGAAGATATGTAACAAGAATACACATCTGGAAAAAGTCCCCATATATACGTAATACATTTGCTATGTGTGCACAAGAGATCCAAATTTACAATGTTGACAGAACCCACATCATGACCTCCAAGGCTAACCTGTTTGGGTTACTACAGAGTTTGCAAAACTAAGCCATTGTAAGTTGGTACTCTCCGGCTGTTGGCCAACCAAAGGTTTGAAGTCCAGACCTCCCAGTGACTGAATACAGAAAAGAATGCTTTGGAAGTGTTTCAAACCTTTCAGGTCATTAGGGGACCATTTGCTATTCTAAGAAAGATAATTTGCTAAAACAAGCTTTAATACTATGAAATAGCAAATGCAGTTCTCTGAGTTGTTTATTTCTTATTCCCTAGCAAGCTGTGGGCACCCCAGTTGGCATTCATCTCTTTCCACCAATTCTCACATTGTTCTTTGAGTGTTACAGTGTTATAACACTTGGGCCAATCTGCTTTGTGTTAAAGTTGTTTTGTACTAAAACTAAAGCAAGACTGTGCCGTAAGGGTATCATATGAAACAGGCTGAGCTGGAGGAGCAGGTGGCCCCAAGACCCCATGGAAGAGTCAAGAGGACAAGAAGGGAATCCCTGATCTAGGTGGGAAAAGCAATAGAGAGAAGAGAAATTAATTAGTTATGGTTAATTAAGATTTCAGCTCTTGTCTTTTTAGTAACATTTGACAGAGTTTTTCATCATGTGTGCACCAGTTAGCAAACAGATGTGACAAGCAACAGCTAACATCTGACACTGGGATTTTAGGAAGACAATTGATGAGGAAACTGCAGTTGTATCAAATAGGGAAGGAACAGAGAGGAGAGATGATGGCTTGGTTGGGGTTGAATGATACAAGAATGCTTAGGTGTTTTAGGACTCATGGCACACAGTGGAGTCCCAAGAAAGGTGGGAATATAACTGAGACTATGTCTCAGGGTCTCTGATGCCCCTTCTAGAAAACCATGAAGAGGCTTCCCTTGAATAGATATTTGCACTTGACACTTTGGAGAGATCTCTTAAAAAGTGTTTCTGGATTGACTTATGGCAGGTGCCCAACCTTGTTGTGGGCTGATGTGAGCACTCTAGGATGTTTAACAGCATCCCTGCCCTCTACTTACTAGACCTCAGTGCTGGGCAACTGCTGCTCCCCCTCCCTTGGGATGTCCAGGTGAAGTTAAGGTCTCTGGGACACTAAATGTGGAAGCCACACTGCTCTGGGCAGGAATGGAAAGGCTGCTTCTCTTTCTTTTTTATACTTTTTCATTTTGGGGATAAAGCATACTGTGATACTCCAACATTTTTCAGAAATGTTTAAGGAATGCTGCACAGAGTTCTGGAACTTCATTTTGCCATCTAGATCTGGAATAAAGTTTGAACCAATTGGGACTGCCCCATAAGACCACTCTCAGTGACAGAAGTCATCTTATTTTAACCCTCTTCCCCTCTGAGGATCTTTACCGGACTATTTTCCTTTTGTTATTCCTCCCTTCTCTGTATCAATAGAACTAATAACTTCCCTTTTGGTTTTTGTTCTAAAAAATCTCAGCTCATGGAAGAGACTATGCTGGTCCTCTTGAGAGAAAAGAGAAATGAAGGAGTCTCCCCTTATCCAAGTTTCCCTTTCTGTGGTTCAAAAATATTAAATAGAAAATTCCAGAAATAAATAATACATGTTTTTAATTGCATACAGTTCTGATCAGTGTAATGCCAGAACAGCTCCATTTTGCCTGTGATGTGAATCATTCTTTGTCCAGTGTATCTATGCTGTAGATACTCTTGTCTGTTAGTCACTTAGTGGCCACCTCAGTTATCAGGTTGCCTGTCACAGTACCGCAGCGCTTGTGTACAAGTCACCCTCGTTTCACTTAGTAATGGCCCCAATTGCCAAGAGTAGTGATGTTGGCAATTCGATTATGTCAAAAGAGAAGTTATTAAAGGGTTCCCTTTTAGTGAAAAGGTGAAGTTAAAGCTTAATAAGGAAAGAAAAAATGGTATGCTAAGGTTTCTAAGATCTATGGAAGGAACAAATGTTCTATCTCTGAAATTGTGCGGAAGAAAGGAATCCATGCTAGTTTGGCTGCCTCACTTCAAACTGCAAAAGATACGACCATGGTAGGTGATAAGTGCTTAGTTAAAACGGAAAGGCATTACATTTTATCATAATACGTATCTATTCAATATAGGAAAAAACAGTATATATAGGGTTTGGTACTATCCCAGGTTTCAGGCATACACTGGGGGTCTTGGAATGTATTTCCCACAGATAAGGGGGGACTACTATATTTCCCAAGTCAGAAGGGCAATAGAAATTTGTGGTTTCCAGAAATCTGTGGTTTCCATGGCAGTGCCTTCAAGGAGGTGTACCTAAGGATTTTTTGATTCTACAAAACAGGATTCCTGCCTTGGCAGTGATTGTAATGCCCATGCTTGACCCATGAGTGTAGGCACCTGTCTCCACAACTATGGCCATGTGACACTCAGGGGAAGATTGTATATCCAGAGATAGTCACAGTGATGCCTCCCAACTCCCCTGCTCTTCTATAGTGCAGTCTGCCTTTCTCCTATCAGAAGACATGATCTATTTCCTCTCTCCTTGGATCCTGGCTAATCATAGGACTCTTAAAATCAACAGAATCTGGAGTTAAGTCGGAATAGGCTGTGCAGCTTTTACCTGGTTCTCTTTTTTTTTTTTTTTAAGATTTAATGTGTTTTATTGATTAAAATATTACATTTGTGCCACTTTCCCTTCCCTCTGCTCCCCTCCACCCGGTGGCCCCCTCCCTCCAGTTGTCCCCCCCTTTTAGATTATGTCCATTAGTTGTGCTTACAGTTCCTCCCAACCTCTCTCCATCTATTCCATTCCCTCCTACCATGATCTCCAATTCCTATATCATCTCCCTCCCTCTCCCCACTCCCCCTCCCTGTTGACCTCCCCCCACTATATTTCCCTTACCCACAGTTCCTTTTCCACTCTCGTTGCCTGTTTCGTTTGCCTTTGTTTCATCTCCCTAGCTTCTGTTTTTTAAACCAGTCCCTTTAACTTCTCATATAACAGTGGTTTGGATCTAATGAACTCTTTCAGTTTTATTTTGTCCTGGAAACACTTTCTCTGTCCTTCTATTCTGAATGACAATTTCGCTGGATAGAGTATTCGTGGTTGTAGGTTTTGGATTTTCATTACTTTGAATATTTCTTGCCAGTTCCTTCTTGTCTGTAGGGTTTCCCTTGAGAAGTCAGCTGATAGTCTAATTGGGACCCCTTTGTACATAATTCTTTTCTTCTCTCTTGCTGCTTTTAAGATTCTCTCTTTATCTTTAATTTTTGACATTTTGATTATAATGTGTCTTGGAGTGGTTCTCGCTGGGTCCAGTCTCTTGGGAACTCTCCTTGCTTCTTGGACCTGCAAGTCTATTCCCTTCCCCAAGTCTGGGAAGTTCTCCTTTATTATATTTTCACTCAATTTTTCAAGTTCTAGTTCATCTTCCTCATTCTCTGGCAAACCAATGATTCTTATGTTGGGCCTTTTATAGCTGTCCCAGAGGTTTCTGATCCTCTCATTGTTGCTTGCCATTTCCTCTCGCTGCATTGGTTGACTGCTAGTTTCTTCTCCATATTCCAGTTTGTTGAAATGGACTCTGGATTCCTCACCATCTGTCTCATATGTGGTTTTGTTCCTTTCGTTATGAAAGTTTTTCGCTTCTTTCATATCTTTTTCCTGCTCTTTTGTGAATTCTGTAAGCCACCTGATAACAATGGCCCAGAACTGAGCCTCTGACAGGTTTCTTATCTGTTCATCTGTCAGGTTCTCTATCTGCTGTCTGGTGAGTTGTGTTACCGGTATTTCTAAAGTTGCCTGCCTCATTTTGACAGATGCGTTTTGTTTTCCTGGGCTGGCTGTCGGGAGCAGGGGGCAGTGCCTGCGTACGCGTCACAAATCAGCGACCGGCCGGCACCTGCCTGTCCACGACCTATTTCGCAGCCCTGTGGTGCTTTCTGTGGGGGCGGGGGTCCAAGATGGATTCACACAGTTATTCAGCTAGGAGACCGGGATCCGTCCTCCCGCCCCCCTGGGCCTCACTGTTCAAGGCGATGCTGCGGCTGCTCCCCAGCGCCGGAGTCGTGCAGGAGTCGCGCAGGAGTCGCGCAGGCCAGGGGCTTGATTGGAGTCGCGCACGCCAGGGGCTTGAATGCCTCCAGGATTTTTCGCCGCCCCGCCCCGCCGCTCCGCAAGCAGCTTTGCCTTCTTTAACTCTTACCTGCCCAAATGGCACCGCTGGTTTATAACTTCATATGTTGGGCTTCCGTGTAGCTTTATTTTCTGGAATTTCTAGTTATCCTTTGTTTTGAAGTAGTTGTATTCCACTATAGTTGTAGAGGGAGACCTAGCGTGTCCGTCTAAGCCTCCATCTTGGCCGGAAGTCCTACCTGGTTCTCTTGGGACACTAACTTGGTGGGAAGCCATCTGTAGGAAGTTTCTATTACTCTGAGATTTCCATAGTGGGAAAGACACATATTGGTGTTCCGGTTGACTGCCCTTGCCCAGCCAGCAGCCAGCCACAGCTGCTTGCCATGTGCTATGGCATCTTGGATATCCATCCAGCCTAGTAGAGTCGTCAGATGCCTGAAGCCCCACTCAACATCTGACTGCAGCCATGTGAGCGAATGAAGCAAGAATAGCTCAGCTCAGCCCTCCCCAAATTCCTGAACCACAGAACCATGAGCAAAAGAAAAGGGTTGTTTTAAGTCATTAAGTTTTGGGGTAATTTGTTACATAGCAATAATGACTGGAATTATTTCCATCTCTCTTTGACAATCCTAGGGCTTCCATATGGTCCTGGGGAGGGCAGGAACCTTACTATAACTCAGTGGAAACCCCAACCCCTGACCTCTGAGCCTGTAGGACAGAGGTCCTGAGTCAGAGTGAAAAGATTTTACTTTTGAAACTGTGGTACATTTACACAATGGAATACTATGTAGCAGAAAGAAAGAAGGAACTCCTACCATTTGCAACAACATGGATGGAACTGGAGAGAATTATGCTTAGTGAAATAAGCCAGGCAAAGAAAGAAAAATACCATATGATATCACCTAATACAGGAAACTAAAGAACAACACAAACAAAGGAACTAAATAGAACAAAGAGCAGAATAGCAGTCAATAGGGGGGAGGGGAGAGGGAGAGAAGGGGGATAAGTAAGGGAAGGGTTTAATTAAAGAGCCTGTATAAAAGACTCATGGACATAGACAACAGGGAGGGATATGATTGCGGGAGAGGGGGTGGGCTGGGTGGGGGAGAGAAATTGGGGGAAAAGGGGACAACTGTAATTGAAAAACCAAAAAAAAAAAAAAAAAAAAAAAAAAAAAAAAAGATTTTACTTTTGATATGAAAATATGACTTTTCCTACATCCATGAGCTTATGAAGTAGAATTCATACTTGCTTTACATATCTGCCCAACTGTCTTTTCCTTTAGAACAAACTCTTCCCTTGAAGCTCCTTATCCTTCCTCTAAATAGCCTGCTGGGAGGCCTATTCCAGAGCCTCATCAGGCCTGGCAGAAAATCTGTGCTCAACATCACCACCATCCAAACTGGACTCTCGGCTGCTTTCCCCACTTGTGGGTTAGTATGAAAGCATGGGCACAGTTAGTCTAATCTGTGACGCCACAAGAACCCCAGGGCCCTTGCAGTCACTGAACTGGGCCACATCAGTGACACTGGCCGTCACTACCATGTCCACTGCTGCATACTCTGCCCCTGGCATAATGCTTAATGCAGAGTAGCTGATTAGTAAATATTAATTGAATGCATAGACTAATGTTGAGAAAAAAGGCAGAAAACATGGAATAAGGGATTAGGGCTAAATTTAGGATTTAGAAGTTGGGCAGGAGATTTAACAAATGCTATATTTTTTTACTTGCAATTGCCTTAACACACACACACTTTATCTTTCATTTCAACTTATGAGAACTTCAGTTTTTGTCTAAAAGGGAAAAATAAATTCAAAGGTAAGTTCAGATTTTGATTTTAATTTCTATTTCTCCCTCTGTCAGGTCATTTGCTTGAATAAGTTCTTTCAACCAAAAAAGCACATTTCCCTTTAGAAGATGCTCTAGCTCTTTCTATTCATTATCAAGCTTAATTAGAAAAATAATACCCCAGGCTTTGGAAGCGTTCTGGTTCCTAGTTGTATAAAGTTTAAATGAAGTATTTAATTTTTCTCTCTATAATTTTCTTGCTTAGCTAATAATTCTGGGTCAACCATCACACTGCATTCAGATCAAATTCCTTGAAAAGAGTGTAGATTCTAGATCTGAAAACAAAAGTGAATAGTTACACAGTGGAATTTTATCAACTCAATTGTCCATAGCTTTCTAGGTAATTCTGTACAAATTTTTACAATCACAACTTTCATCACTTCTATTGTTGTCAAGTATAGGAGTTCACTTAGAATTCCTACTGATGCCTCTTTATTTTCAATTTGAAAGTAAGTTATACATCAAGGACAGGTTTTAATCTCTACAAGGATGCCCTCTGTATGAGAAACATTTGCATTCTTGTAATTTTAGGTATAGTCTATCAAGAATGGGGATAATAATACCTACTTCATGAGGTTGTGATATTTCTGTAAAGGAGTTAATTTATTGATGTTTTCTTGCCAATGTACCAAATAAATCATATATTTGTCCTTTGAGTTCCCCACATGTTCCTGTCCTCATTGGCTCTAGTGTAGGCATTTACAGCCAGCATTGCATAACTCTGCACTTCATTAAATACTATTTGTTTCATTTATTATTTTAGCTTTGTTCATTTTATTTTGCAACTCGATTGTAAAGTTTTAGATTTCTGTGTTCTCAGGGTGGCAAGCATGGTGATGAACAATGTCAGGCCTCCATAAATACTTGTTTTGTTCCACCTTCTTGGTTTCAAATCTGTGCTCTTGATAGCAAAAGATATTCCCAAATGAACCAGTGACGGACTTATTGGGACTCTCCTTTATTTTGGGAAGCCTGGGCAATGGCATGCCTTGTCTCATAGCAGTTAGACACATATTAAAGAGAAGGAAAACATTTTTCAGTGGAGCCATTGATGTGCTTCACAAAACAAACAAAAGTTTCATTAGGAGGGTGTTTATTAAATGAACATGTCCCCATGTTTTGAATAAAGCTGGAGAGACACAAGAGCTAACTCTCTTCATTAATAACAGGACCTCAGATCCCTGAAGGGAGGGTCTGGTGTCATCAGCTAGCCAAGCAGTGCTGAAAGTCAGCTCCAGAACAAGCAGTTGGAAAGGAAATGTGTGAACAATGCAGCCAAACCAGTCTCCAGACGACAAGACTTCCGAGGAAATCATGTGGTGAATTAAGCACATCCCAGAATAATCAGTTTCAGGAGATGGACCTTGCACTTGCTGTTAGCGGAGGGACAGTCTTGGGGATGTGGTGGCAATGCTGTGCACTGAAATTAGTGTCCTTAAGCTGCGCCTACACGGGGACTCTCTTCTTGGGAGACATGGGCGGGAAGCAGAACAGCAGGTGGTCTCAGGCCACGGAGTTTGGAGTCATGACCCCCTGGGCTGAACATTTTGTTTTTCTACTTCCTACCTGAGTGACCTGGAGCACTTCGTTTAATCTCTGTATATCTGAGTCTTCTCATTGATCACATTGAGTTGATACTACCTCAGAGGATTGTTGGAATGATTAATTAGGGTAATGCATTAAAAGCTTCCTGGTAGTTCCCAGAAATAAATGGGAATATCAGAATTCTTATGTCTGTTTTGAGACCTGCCCCCATGGCACCACAGTTTTCTCATACAGACTCCAGACAGAAAGGGATCTCGCATAGAAATTGTTAGAGCCACCAGCCCAGAAGCGGTGCAGGGCTGGCTATTGTGAGGAAAGAAGAACCTGACAAGGGGGGACCAGATGAGACCAAAGAAAAGTCGTTTCCCTGGGGAGCAGAGGATTTTTCTCCTTTTGTAGCAAAAAGTGGCTCTCTGGACCTCGCCAAATGAACCACAGTACAAAGAGGCTTCCAAGCAACGGGTGTCATTCAGCTCCCCTCCTCCTTGCTTTTCCTTAGGGAGTGGCTGATGCCTTGTGGTAAATCTGTGTACAGGTCATGCTTTTATTGCAATTTCTCATTCAGGTTTCATTACCCAGGGCATATGCATGGAAATACACATTTAGTATGGAGTCATTGAACATTTGGCCAGCCCCACTCAGCCTCCCTGGAACCACAGATATGGCTCCTTGGCGGGAAATCTCATCTCTTCTTCTTTCTAAAGCAGCTGAGCAGAACAGGATGGTGTCAAACTTTTCTTTGAGTTTCAAATGTAAGCTCTGTCTTCCTCTTTTATTCTGACCACAGAGTACGTGGGTAGCAGGGTGCCAGGTACACTTTCTGGGGAGATACCGTAGGTCTGGGTGGTGGGTAGACTAAAGCCTTGAGGGGCCAGGCTGTTCCTGTGGGTTTATGCAGGGCAGTAGGAGAGAGAAAATCATATCCTTGCTGTCATGCAGATTCCCTGACTCTGGTCAGTATCCCATGTAGAGTTTCAGGCAGTGTGAAATGTTAGAGGCATTAGCTTCTTTTGAAAACGAGGACGCCATTAAAGCAGGATGACTTTGGAGTGGGAAGATGTGGGGAGAGAAATGGAACCAATGGAGGCTATGGGCCATTCTGTGTGTGCTCTGGAGGCCCTCTCCATGCATTCTGGAAAACATTTTATCATGCTCCACGAAGCATTGTCAGTTATTGATTGCTACTTTCTCTTGGGTGGCGGACACCCTTCAACCCCTTCCACAGACTTGGTGTACATTTTTCTGTTTTCAGCCTTTGTTTAAGTGCAAAAAGCCCTAATCTCCTATTTTCTTATGACTCCACAAGCCTGCAAGCCTCCTTGGGTATTCAGGGGTCTGTGAGGGGCACTCACTGGGGGACTGGTCACCTCAGAAAGCATTTATGGAGGAAGCCAAAGGTCCCCAGAACAAGGCAGGAGGAATGTGGAGCTTCCATGACTCAGACACAGGCTGTAGAGCAATTTGCTTCCTCTGACCCAGCCCAAGCTGCTCTTCTATCTAAAATATAGATAGGCAATGGCCTATTGATTGCTAAGATATGTTATAAAAAGCATCTGGAATCAGGCAATTAGTTCCTGCTTAATGCAGAATGTCAAATCAGGGCCATTGCTTCTCTAATTGATCAGTTGACATAATTTCCCTTGCATGGCTAGATGTGGACTCAGGCCAACGGGATAAATAAAGTAGAAAAAAAGTTGAGAAAGTAGAGCCAAAGATTTATTAGGTCCCCAAAAGAAATACATCGTTTATCCATTCAATTCCCAGTAATTGCTTGTTTATGAAGGTGGCCACTCAAAGAGAAAGCAGAGACTGTTGATAGTAAAGAGGGCTTATGTGTTTACTGTAAGTAGATGGTGTTGTGTTTCAGATGTTAGAGCTCCCAGATCATAAAGAAGCACAGTGGAGTGCCTAGGCTGTAAAACTAAATATGGGCTATTATTTATTATGAAGGAGAATTTTACTAAAGCCTATGGGCATTCAGAGAAAGCTGCTCTTGGTAAGATTAGGTAAAATCACTCTTTTGAGCTGAGTTCTGGGGAGCTAGCATGTTGGTGTGCTGTACTGAAAAGAGTTCAGGCTTTAAGGTCAGTTAATCACAGTTTCAAACACAAGTTTATCACATGCAATCTGCATTCATAACTGTGTAACCTTGGTCTTGTTTCTGAGCATCGCTGATCATCCTCATCTGAGAGGTGAAACAGCATCGTGTTTTAAGAATATGAATTTTGCACCTAGGATGCTGGTAGGAATCCCAACTCTGCCATTTTCTAGATATGGGATCTTGAACAAGTTATTTCACTTCTGTTTCCTCCTCTGATGAGAGGAGGGTGATAATGTGTAGCAGAACTGATGCCTGACCCAGGTTGCTCTGGCGACCTGAACTTACCTGCAGGTGGGCTTCCTGTGCTGAGGGTTGTCTTATTGTTGAGTTTTAAATATTTGTTATATATTTTACATACAGATACTTTACAAGGTACATGATTTGCAAATAATTCCTCTCAGTTCATAGCTAGCTTTTTTTATTCTATTAATGGTATCTTTTGAAGAACAGAAATTTTAATTTTGAGAAAGCTAAATTCATCACTTTTCCTTTGATGGATCTTGCATCTGATGTCATAGCCAATAATTTTTGTTTAACACAAAGTCACAAAGGTTTTTTCCCTATGTTTTTTATGTCTCATATTTTTGGATTTTACATTTAAGTTCGTGAAGCATTTGAGTTAAATTTTTTTGTGTTTGAGGAGAGTGATGGATAGAAATTTACTTTTTTGCATATAGATATCCAATTTTTCAAGTACCATTTTATTCTCCACTAAATTGTTTTTGCAACTTTGTTAAAATCCATTTGTCTGTATATGTGTGAGTTTATTTCTGGGCTGTTTATTCTGTTCCACTGATTTCTTTGTCTCTCATTACATCATTACCACCCTATCCTGATTATCGGATCTTTATAATAAGTCTTGAGATGAGGTAGTGTGAGTAATCCAAATTTGTTCTCCTTTAAAAATAATTTTTTTTGGCTATTCTAGGTCCTTTGAATTCTATATGAATTTTAGAATTAACTTGTCGATTTCTATAATAAAGTGAACTGGGATTTTGATTGGATTGTGCTGACTTCATAGACCAATTTGAGGATAGTTGACAGCTTAACAATATTGAGACTTCTGATCTATGAACACTACTATCTCTCTGTTTAGGTGTTCTTAATTTCCTTCAGCCATGTTTTGTACGTCTGTGTAAAGGTATTTTAAGTACTTTGTCAGATCCAGGTTTTTTACTTATGTATTTTACATTTTCTAATGCTGCTATAAGTGGCATTTATCTTTAATTTTAATTTTTAGTTGTTCATTGCTAGCTACAGCTTCTAGTACAACGTTGACCAGAGAAGTTGAGAGCAGTCTTTTGCCATTAAGAATGATGTTTCTGTAAATTTTTCATAGATTTCCTTTACTAGTTTGAGCAAGTTACCTTTTTTTAAAGTATACTTTATTGATTATATTGTTATAATAGTTCCAATTTTTTCCCCTTTGCTCCCCTCTGCCCAGCACCTCCTCTCCCTCATCAATCCCCCCCAAGTCCATGCCCACGAATCGTACATATAAGCTCTCCCACTTCACCCTTTCATATATTCTTTTCTTCTTCTTTTTTTAATAATTAATTAATTAATTAATTATTTTTACAATAAAAAATAACAATCCCTCCCTCTCAGACTTAAGACCCTTTATAATCTTATAAAAGACAATGGGGGAAGGTCTCGTGA
This sequence comes from Furipterus horrens, assembly GCF_987537825.1. Taxonomy (NCBI): domain Eukaryota; kingdom Metazoa; phylum Chordata; class Mammalia; order Chiroptera; family Furipteridae; genus Furipterus; species Furipterus horrens. The sequence goes on along the minus strand of NW_028327174.1, from coordinate 169,659,740 downwards.
GCAAGTTACCTTTTTTTTTTTTTTTTTTTTTTTTTTTTTAAGTATATTTTATTGATTATATTGTTACAATAGTTCCAATTTTTTTTTTCCCCTTTGCTCCCCTCCGCCCAGCACCCCCCTTCCCCAACAATCCCCTCTCCAAGTCCATGCCCATGGGTCGTACATACAAGCTCTCCCGCCTCACCCTTTCATATATTCTTCTTCTTCTTTTTTTAAAATTAATTAATTAATTAGTTAAATATTTTAACAATAAAAAATAACAATTCCTCCCTCTCAGACTTAAGACCTTTTACAATCTTATAAAGGACAATGGATGAAGGTCTCGAGCTCCTCTAGCTGCTTCAAGCTGGACATGGTCGTCGTCCTACCTACCCGTGGGTCAAGAAATCCCTAATAAGAGTGGGGATGTGGAGGGGAGGGTGGCCTTCCCACAAGGGGAAGGATCGTGCAGACTCCAGGTTGGTTGGCTGTCTCTGGACAACGGCATGCTTGGTTTGACAGGCTGGCATCCTTGTTGTATTCTGGGGGCAACAGGGTTAAAGGACATCATTTAATCCGTAACCACTAGACGACAAAAGACAGGTATTAATTTTTCAATGTCCCACATTAGGGAAAAGAAGGGCTTCTTTGGAGGAAGGTGTGCCAGGTACATCTCACCTGTCCAAAACCCTTTTGCCCATTATACTTATTTTGGACTGAGGGAAAAATTTTAGGTTTCCCCCATCTCAGGCCTCTGGGCTTTTTCTGTCCAAGCCATTAGGATAGAAAAGAGAAACCAGTTTTAAAGTGAAGCCCACAGACCACCCCGTTCTTCACCAACCCAGCCACTTAGTTCAGCCAAACCATTGAGTCTCAGGAGGCAGCAATGCAGACAGGATTAAGTGAGGCCTATGCATACAGATAATCACTCAGGTAATGAGATTGTAGGCTTATGCCCTTTGAAAACAGAAAACACATGTTAATTTATGTAACATAACCCACATACAAGTCTCTAAATCTGTAGGACTGTCTTATCGGAAGGAAAATCCTTGTCCTTCTAATATTCACTGAACTTGCATTTCTATTCTTTATATTTTTATTCCCCCCCCCACTAAAAAATTTTCTGTTTGTTTGTTTTTCCACTACAGTTGTCTCACTTTTTTTCCCCCTCTTGCTTCCCTGCACCCTGCCCCCCCCCACATTCAGTCCCCACCCAGTTGTCCATGTCCATGGGTCATTTATACATGCTCTTTGACTAGACCCTTCCCCTTCTTACCCCTTCTCTCCCTCCCATCTCCCCCTTTGTTACTGTTAGTTTATTCCTTGTTTACATACCTCTGGTTCAATTTTGCTCATTTGTTTGTGTTGTTCATTAGTTTCCTGTAACAGGTGACAGCATAAGGTAATTTTCTTTTGTTGCCTGGCTTATTTCGCTAAGCATAATTCTCTCTAGTTCCAATCATGTTGTTGCAAATGGTAGAAGTTCCTTCTTTCTTTCAGTACTTATTCATTGTCATTTTCCCCCTTTGTACTCGTGTTCCTCTCTGTCTCTCTGTTTCTTCATCTTCTTAAAGCAGACCCTTTAGTATCTCTTGCAATGCTGGTTTGGTGGAGATGTATTCTTTTAGCCTTCTTTTGTCTTGGAAACTCCTTATTTCACCTTCCATTTTGAATGAAAGCCTTGCTGGGTAGAGTATTCTTGGTTGTAGGCCTTTGTTTTTCATTGCTTGGAATATTTTTTGCCATTCCCTTCTGGCTTGTAGTGTTTCTGCTGAGAAATCTGATGATAGCCTTATTGGAGCTCCCTTGTATGTTATTAGTTGTTTCTCTCTTGCTGCTTTTAGGATTCTCTCTTTGTCTTTGAATGTTGGCATTTTAATTATGATGTGTCTTGAAGTGGGCCTGTTGGGGTTCATCTTCATTGGGACCCTCTGTGCTTCCTGGACTTGCGTGACTCTTTCTCTCGTCATGTTAGGAAAGTTTTCTGTCATTAGTTTTTCAAAGAGGTTTTCTATCCCTTGCTCTTCTTCTTCTCCTTCTGGAATTCCTATGATACGGATATTATTACGTTTCATGTTGTCCTGCAGCTGTCTTAGAACCTCTTCAGTCTTGTTCAGTCTTTTTTCATTTTGTTGCATTGTCTGGGAGTTTTTGTGTAGGTTGTCCTCCAGCTCGCTGATCCGATCTTCTGCTTCCTCTAGCCTGCTTTTAATTCCTTCTACTGTGTTCTTCAATTCAGAGATCGTATTTTTCATTTCCTCCTGGCTCTTATTGATAGCTTCTATGTCCTTTTTCATGCTCACGTAATTTTCTGTGAGTTCCTTGTAGTTTTTCTGGAGTTCTTTGAAGTTTCCGCTGAGCTCATTCAGCTTCTCCATAATCCATGTTTTGAATTCCATATCTGATAGTTCGCTCCCCTCTATTTCGTTTAGCACTCTTTCTGGGGATTCTACCTTTCCTTTTGATGGGAGGTTGTTTCTCTGTCTCCCCATTTTTTTGACTCCTATTGTTTGTTGGTGCTTCTTGGAATGATCTGCACTTCCTGGATCTGCCTCTGGTGGCGTCAGATCATGTACCAGTCTGGCCCTAGGCAGCCTGTTGGAGACTTCCAGGGATCTACTGCTGTTGTCTGTCTTCTTTGATTGTTAATCTATTCAATCTGTGATTAGCTGTCAGGCTTAAGGACTGTGGGTGTGGCAGCTTAATTCCTGTAGGCAGGGCTTTTGCTTCCCCTCAGGCTGACGCCACTTGGAGGGGAATGGTCTACCCGCAGTACTGGGGATGAGTCAGCACTGGGACCCAGTCAGCTGCTCCTCCAGTTCTCCCCTCAAAGCCACCGTGCCAAATTCTCCCCAAGTGTCTCCAGTCCTCTCTGCCTTCCCTCTGCTTGAGCCCAGGGTAAGTGGTGGCCAAAATATTTTCGTATGTGATCCACTTAAGAGCTCTTTTTCTCCTGCTGTTTCTCTCCGGCTAGCAAGAAAGCCTGTGGCTTTTCGCTTTTCACAGCTGATACTATTTTACTTTCCACTCTGTCGCTGTAGGCTGGGAAGCCCAGCTGGGGGTTTAGACCCTGCCCTTCTCAGGGGGAATCCCCGGCTGCTGAGCTGTTTCTCAGCCCCTTCAGCTGCCACCCGTGTGAGCCCAGCCAGCCCTTCCACGTCTCCGCACTCCCTACCGGTCACGTTGTGATGTAGCGGCCTTTTCTGTCTCTCCGTGGTTATAAGACTTCTCTCCAGCTGGTGTTCGGTTCGTTATTACAGATGATTTCTCCAAAATTACATTGTAAATCCAGACTAGTTCTAGGAGGAAGTTAGTGTAGCTTCCACTTACTCCTCCGCCATCTTGTTTCTGCAAGTTACCTTTTATTCCTAGTTTACCGAATGATTTTTTTTTATCATCTATATATTGAATTTTACAAAGTGATTTTTCTGCAT